>NC_088928.1:30960000-31080000 GCF_038396675.1 Hydra vulgaris | reverse complement strand
TAACCAAAATGGATCTTATGCAACTTGTAGGGTGAGTAATTAGGCATTCTTCTGACTGATTAAAGAGAGCATCCATCAATATCGATAAATGATGGCTTAATTAGCCATAATCAACTGTTGTATTTTTTATTTATTTTGCATTTTTCAGTAATTTTCTTTTATTTATAATATACTATCGATTATACTCTACAGAATATATTAGTTTTTAATTTTGAAAGTGTAACATTGTTTGAAAAATTATTCTTATTTTTTGTAAAGTTAATAATTTATTTTAAATATATCGAATTACACTTTATTTACTTTGATTTCTCTTTATACCTTCCCTTGCTTAGATTAAATCAAATCTAAGGCGTGTATTGTATATCATTGCATTTTTATATAACTTTTAAAGTATGTCTTAGTAAAATTAGGACGTCTCTAGGACGTCTGACTAAGACATCTCTAGGACGTCTGAATAAGACGTCCTCAAGTCTTTCGCATGAGCCCAGCCAGAGATGTCTCTAGGACGTCTTGAAAAGAGGTCTTTAGAACGTCTGGAATAGATGTCCTCAAGTTTTTCATTTGAGACTAACTAAGGATGTCTTATGGACAAGAAATAAGACGTCTTATGGACGTCCTTAGGACGTCAAAATGCCCGCTGGGTTGCTTGCATGTACTTGGATAGATAACCCAACTAAATGGCCATGAGTTCAATACCATGGTGTTAATCATTATTTAATAAAACGTCCTAGAATGTTTCCTTTTGAGGCTATGGATAATTATGAAGCTTTAGATGCTTATAAATATTTTGTCTCTGGTTAGATGCAGGAAATTTTTCACATGACATTGAGCTCTGGATTTGTTGTTTTGAAAACACAAGTCTTCTTTTTAGTCACCGGAGTTGATTCAAACCAACAAAACCAGTTTACAAAACACACACTTATTTCCGTTAAAAAAATTATATAGTTTTAAAGTTTCAACATTCTACGTGGTCAAGTATTAGTGCGTAGACCTTCTGGAAAAAAAAGTCATGGGTCGAGTCCTATCACTGGCGTATTTTTTTTAATTTTTTAAGATTTTTAAAATACAATATACTTGTGAAGTTTTATAGAGATTATATACAAAGATATGTTACAATATTAATTAGGGAGTTTAGGCAACTTTTTTAGCGAATGTAAATATTTTTTTATTTTAAATGCATTGAATCCTTATTATATTTTATTTTCATAAAGGTTTCAACCACTTCTGTAGCTTATTTAGTTCCAGAGTATTTTAATATTTTCAATTCGAAAACTTTTTTATGAAATATTTTCTTAAAGTATATTGTTATATTTTTGGTACCGAAAAAAAAAACATTTATAATTTTTTTTCTTGCGTAAAAAGTCACGTTAACAAACTTTCAATTAAATTTGATTAGAAGTTAAATCGTAAATCCAAATTATTGACAATTTATAAATATACATTTTTTTAACAGTAGAGTATGTTTTAAACTTTTTTAACATAACTTAAGTTTTTAGATGTTCTAATTTATAATACGTTAAGAGTAACAAAACTTTAAAGAGAAATATTAATTTAAATTAACTTTTATTTGAACTTTCTTTAATAAAATATCAAGTGAAAAACGTGGACCCAGATAAAACAGGCCGAAAACGTCGAAATACGTACAAAATAAAGATAAATCCAAAATTTATCTTTTCATAAATAAAAAAATGTTATTCAACAATTTGTTAATAATTTCAGCATAATATAAGATTCAAAAAGAAATTTAACCGCTTAGAGTCTGTTGTTTAGACTCGAAGCGGGTAAACTACCCTAAAATAAGAGTAACCTACTGTTTAAAAAATTAGAGGATAGCGCGCAGCTTTGAATGTTTTTCTAAGTTTTTATTATTGTTTTAAGAAATTTGACTTATACTAATTTTGCATAAAGGCTTTTTGCTTTTATTTTAATTTTAATATATATATATAGATTAATGTGCAGTTAAGCATAGAGATAAAAATACTGATATATATTATAATAATATCTTTAAGTTAAACAAAATTGATACATGAGTCATTTGCTCATTCCGTCAACTCCGTTACTGAAATTTTGTCCTACAGCTATAAAAACGCAATTCTTGTACAAGTAACATAAAAAATAGCACCGTGGGTAGTAATATTTATCGTCAATATAAGCTAGCATTTTATCGGATATTTCCAACTTACATTCTAAAATAGTCACAGGTTTGTAGTTTTTACTTATTTACTAATTAAAATAATAAAAAAAGTCCAGTTCTATAGCATTTATTAACATTTAAAGTTATATCGTGCTGCAAGCATTGTTTATATAAAAATGAGAGCCTAATTACCTTATTTTAAAAATGATATTCTTATTCGAAATCTACTCCGTTACGCTTTTTTATTCCGTAAAATTACAAATTTTTATATGGCGTGTTTTAGTACTCTTTAAATCTTTTGGACAATAAAGCAAAAAAAGATTTTGAAGATGTTTTCCAATGAGTAATAATGAGATATTATTGATTATGTATAATTATGTCTACTCCGTTACTGTCAACTCCGTGATTTCCTCTTAATAACGGAGTTGAAAACAACATAACGGAGCTGACATCACGAAGATAAAAAAAATCAAAACTTTAAACTTAGCTATTTTCTGTATTAAATAAACACGTCAACCGTTAGGGACTCACTGAAGCGATAAAATATGATTACCTTGCAGCGTTGGTTTTTATTTACATTTGACTCTAATACGTTTGGCTTTTAAAATAAATGTAAATCTTGAAATATATTTTAATAATAATAAATAGATAATAAATAAACTTTTGGTGTATTAGCAATTACATTTATTATATTATTTTTCCGAAAGAAATACAACTAGGCATATAACATGAAAACTTCAAAGAAATCTCGTGCTGAAATTCAGAAAGCGTTTCGGGACAGACAATTAGAAAAAAATGCAAACGTATTTCGTGAAAAAGAACGCAAACGTTGGCATATGCGGCGTGAGCAGATGAAGGTTAAAGTGATATCAGAATTATCAGAAAGAAAAAAACGAATTGTTCGTCGTTGTTGGCGCGTCCAGAAAGCAAAATTTAGAGCTGCAAAAAGAAAGATTGAAACATCGTTATCTTAGTCACCGGAACGCGAGTTGAGTAGGAATAACAAACGCAAACAAAGAGGTAGAGCAAAGGTTGCTCACCGAAAAACCAAGGCTTATAGAAAAATGCAAACATTAACTGACGAGTTGGAAACGGCTAATTGTTCAGCCCAAAAATACAAAAAACGTTGATTAAGGCCTAAAAGTTTCCTGCCTGGTTTACAAGCAAATTCACCTACAACCACTGATAGATCATCTACTTCTTCTGTAGAAAACGGTTTTCTTACAAATGAAACAAGCAAGATGTCAAAATTATGAGCAGGTAATAAAACCCCAAACTCTTTTTTTCATCAAAAAGTACAACTCCAAACAGCGAATGCCATCGTGGTAATGCATCGCTTGATGCTGAAACACAGGATTTGATCAGAGAGTTTCTTACACGTGATGACAATTCTAGAATAACAACTGGAAAGAAACAGACTGTAATAAAAAATAAAGATAAAAAACAAAAGCGACTACTACTCGATTCATTAATAAACCGTTATGAAAAATTTAGCGCGGAATATACGAGAAACAACATTTCATATACAACGTTTACTCGTTATCGCCCATTTTTTGTCCGCAAACCGTCGGCTAAAAATAGAGATACATGTCTGTGCAAAAAACACGAGAACCTACAATTACTTTGCGATAAACCTATAACCTGCGTGTTTTGAAAGAAAAAAATATTGAAGAAGTAGTGAAACAAGTTTGTTGTAGTACTGATAGAAGAGAATGCATGTTCAGAGAATGTAACATTTGTTTTAAGTCTCGTGTTCAATTTCAAGCAAAAGGATTGCTAAAGGATGAAAGTATTATAGTTTGGTTCCACTGGGAAAAAGAAAAACAGAATATGAAAAGATAGGAGAAAAGAAAATAACAAATGTTATCAGGAAAAGTGTGAAGCGTGGAACACTTAAAGATCTTAAATTAAAATTCTGTTAATCAATTCGAAACGAGCTATGCAAGCATGTTTTTATAATAAGACACCAGTTCAGAATGTACAAACAATTAAAAGAAACAGTAAATGTGAAAGAAGCTGTTATACATATAGATTTTTATGAGAACTATGTGTGCAAGAACTTTGCTGCAATTCAATCTTCACATTTTAGAGCAAGTAACAAACATGCTACATCGCATACTTGAGTAATTTATAAAATGGATGGACATCAGTCATTTACAACTATATCCGACTCTTTGAGGCACGATCCTCGTTCTATATCGGCACATCTGGAACCCGTGCTAATTGAACTCAAGATAGATAACCCACAAATTACAGATCTTCATTTTTTTTCTGATAGACCAACCACACAATATAGGAATAAGCAAAACTTCTTCTTATTCTCTACATTGATATACGAATTAAAATTTAATTTAGCCAGTTGGAATTTTTTTGAAAGTGGGCATGGCAAGGGAGCACTAGATGCGATAGGAGGATCTGTGAAACGTCAGGCAGATCAATTGCTTAATATGGGTTGTGACCTTCCAGATGCAGAAAGTTTATATAATTTTCTTAACAATGGACATTCATTAATAAAGTTTTACCATATTGAGGGATCCAAAATTACTTCTTTTGACTCAAAATGTTCCAAAACATCAAAGGCTATTACAGGCACTATGAAATTGCATCAACTGCACACAGACAGAAAATTTAATGTTTTGTATCGAGATTTAAGTTGCTTCTGTAAGAGGACTACAGTTTGCACGTGCTACGATTTAAAGCGATATATGTTTTCCGAAAACACTAGCACGGTAAAAAATATTTGTGTATTTTATTATTTTGCTAATTAATTTGTTTCTATAATAATTAAATTTATTTTAAGTACTTCCGTGAATTTCTTTTTAATATTGCAGAATTTTAACAGTGATGAAAATATTACTTCGGCCAATGCAATGGATGTCAATGATTACCAATTTCAACATTTAAGCAACAATATCATTGATCTGGTTAATTTCGATGTAAAATTTGAATATCTTGTTGATTGAAGCAAATGATGTTGTGAGCGTCCACGACTTTCTTCACATTAATGATGTATGGTAATGATCCAGTAACGGAGCGGACAGTATTTGTACAACTTAAATCCGAAAAAGATTTTTGTCGAGTTAGTTTCTTTTTTTAAAGACGCTTTACCTTTTTAAAAAGACAATGTACTGAATTTATTTGTATACTAAGATTTTCCCTCTAATTTAAAATGTAACTTACACTGTTTTGCTTTTAAATAATAAATAATTAGCATATGTCAGTAACGGAGCAGACATTGTCACATAAATAAAAATTTTTATGTCATTAAATTTGGCTAATATACTTAACATGTAGGCTGTAGTTATAGTACCCAGTATATTTCATTACAAAAATAGAATTTGTTACAAAAATAATAATAATTCACAGATGTAGTTACATTTATGTTACGGTAACGGAGTGGTAAAAATTATTGGGCCTCATTACTTGATGATATCCAAAAACATTTAAAAAGCAGATTCGTGCAAAACCAAATCTATTTTGTACATCTCTAATGATGAAATTTAACATACTCGTTAAAATTTTATAGATAGTCCAAACTTTATTTTCATGCAACATTAGTTACCGTCGTTTCATGCAACATTAGTTACCGTACCAAAACCGTCTTATGAGAAATTGACTCACATATAAACATATCAGATATTCATAGCATTTATAAAGATAAAAACCACTGTTCTCAAATGCAGTAAAAACAAATAATTGAAACATAATAATACAAAAAGTAAGATAAATGCATACTACAACATAATTCTAAATTTTTATTAAATAAAATTACCTCACAATCCTAGCTAAAAAGAATAAGATCACCTTGCATCATGAATTCTTTTTTTTTTTGCTTTTAAGCTGCATCACATATTATACGAGGCTTTAAATTATTACTTATATTACTTAAAGATTATTTGTTTGGTTTTAAATTTGCTTTAATGTCAATAAGAAGATTTTTATATAATTCCTCCAACAACAAGTTTATTCTTTTGCTTCCTTCTACCTTTGTTTTACAAAATTTTTTTTGTCACATTCGAAACCTAAGATTATACGATAAAAATTTAGTTGAAAAAGAAGTACTTTTGCCTTTAATGGCTCTTCTATATTGTATACCTTCAATATTGCATACCTTTAAAATCTATTAGATGTGTAAAATAATCCATTTTTAAATCCAACATAGATTCCATTTTCCTTTTTACCATTTTATTTACTTTTTAAGCATTTTATTTTTGCTTATTAGTATTGTTTCTTTTGGAATTTCAGATGCATTCACTGTATTATGAGGAAATTTGCCACCTAACAACTTATAATAATAATTTTTTATCGTTTCTTTAATTTTCTGATGGTATCAACTTATTTATTTATCTTTTTGGCTGAAGCTTTCTAGCAGCAAAACAGTTTAACATTGAAATCCACGCAACATCTATAATATATTGAATGATAAGATGAATGATCTTTTACTGTCAAATACCAATCATTAATACTTTCATTGATCATTATATCTAAATAAATAAAAATTTTCCAATCATCATTTTGAACAAATATATAAATTTATATTTATTTAATATATATAATATTCATATAATATAAAATAAGTAAAAGACTTTGAAATTGATTTAAATTAGTTAAATATTTTATTAATGATTAAATGAGTACTTTCAATCTATATATTTGAATCAAATGATTACTTAGATTATATATATTATATATACTGATAAAGTTACTAATAAACTGTTCTAATTAAATTACTAATTGGTTAGCAACAACAACATTAGCAACATAAAAAATTAACCCACTTTAGAATGATGTAAGAAAAAAATTTGTAGTAAAATCTCAGGTATAGTGCAAAGGCATGTAACAAAAATAATATCTGAGATAAAAAAATTTACCATATGAGGAAAGATTACAAAAGCTGAAACTAACATCGCTTGAGGATCGCAGGAAACGAGGCGACTTAATCCAGCAGTTTAAACTTACTCAACAGATTGACGAAGTTAACTTTCATTTCCCTCAAATTCTACTAAATTCAAAAACAAATTACAATCTTCGTGGACACAATCAGCAGTTAATGCCTCAACTAGTGAAAGGTTGCATTGAACGAGAAAACGTTTTTACAAATAGAGTAACAAAACACTGGAACGCTCTTTCACAGCAAGCAGTTGATTCACCATCTGTACATTTATTTAAAGAATTTTTATTATAACTTTCTTGACCAGCTGCTTTCTGCAGCTTAACTAGTTGTTCTTCTAAGTTTAATAATTTTCTTTTCCCGTTTACCGACCCTCCCGTTTATTAAGACCCCCCCCCCTCCGTTTATTCGGCAGGCAAGAGTAAAGACGGAGGAAATTTCAAAAATCTTGCCTTAGAAAACAAAAAACCCACCGTATTAAACTACAAAAAAACATACAACTACTTATTTATTTTTTTCACAAAATAAATAAGTAGAATCTATTTTCATGTGGGGACGAAAGAATTATCTTAATTTACTTGTATTAAAACAAAACTGAAACATTTAAAATTAAATAACTTTATCAATTCTAAGGCAAACGTCGCCTACAAACAAGTTATTATAGTACATTTCTTTCTCTAAAAAAATAGTAACATCTATATATACGTGTATACTATTAATTTTCAAGTGTTTTATTCTTTGACACCAACTTAAAATCATTTCTTGCGTTTTTTGGGCGAAGTTTTTCAAAAATAAACGAAGTATTTTTTTCCGTAATAAAATGTCACGTGACAAAACTCCCTAATACACTTTAACAAAAGAAAAGATTTTTAAAAAAGCTAAAAATTTTAAAAACATCAAAAAACTGTGTGGGGGTGAGAGTGCGGTGGGGTAAGGTAAGGTGATCAAATCTGATGATTTGAACTTGCCGCGCGGCAAATTCTTAACTTTTTGGAATGCCCAGCAACTTTCCTTCTACGTAATTTGATGCACCTGCAACTAAAACTGCCAATCGTTCCCCATCCCCTTCAATAATTTTTCCATCCCGATGAATTGTTAGAAAGTCCGGCTTGTTAAAGTCAGATTTGATGTTTTTCGCAATGTAAGGGTAACCCAGTGAAAAATAAAACCGCGCCCCACATGGGTTCCGCGTGGGTTCCGTGTGGGATTGATGGGATTTATGTGGGACGGATTTTCCCATGTGGTATCCGTATGGAAATTTGTCACCTTAAACCCATGTGGGTAATCCCACATGGGTTACATGTGGGAACCATATGGTATTTACACACATGGGAAATCCCACGTGGGTTTCCTGTGGGATTTGCATGGGAATTAATTTAAAAGCTGGAAACTAAAAAAAAAAATTTTAAATCAACATTGCATTGCGTTAAGTTTATATTGTGTGAAAATATTTTATATTAATAAAGAGAATGGCAAGCAAGTATGTAAGTACCACGAATAATTTTTATCTTTCTTTATAGAAATAAGATTAAGATTTGTGCAAATAGGCGTATTATTAGGATAATATAATAGTTATTTGAATATAGATCTTGAGTAAATTATTTGCAAAACAATTAACTGATGCAAGTTGAAATGTTGTCAAAAACCAATCTTGCATGCATGGGACACTGCAGTGTCCCACAGTGCCACAGAAAACTGAACCCAGAGGCTTTATTCTCAATAACACTGGAGTACCACAGTGTTATTGAGAATAAAGCCTCTGGGTTCAGTTTTCAAAGTAATATGATCTAAGTAATGTTTAAATAAAATAATATGCTTTAAAATGCATATAGTTATACATATAACTCCTGATAGTTAACTATATGTATAACAAGTTATACATATAATTTGTTATAAAAACTTATTTTTTAAGGTTATGCTTGAACAAATTAGTACCAATTAATTCAAATTCAAGATTTAGTTAAAGTTCAAGTTAATGTTCTTATTTATTCATTGTTTTTGTTAATTTTATATTTATTTGTTCAAATTTATCAGTTAGTACTATATTTTACTACAGTAAGAATGTTTATCATTGTTGAACGTGATTTTATTAGTAACTTAATTTTACTATCAACATATTTTGACAACACCCTTTATACTTTAAATGATGACAGCTTTACTTTTCTATTGATGTTAAATTTATTACGTTTCAATAACTCAGATTGAATTTTAACTGAATTATTGTAAGCTTTGTAAGGGTTTGTTGTATCTCAAATGGTGTTGTAAATAAAGTAAAAATAATATATATATATATATATATATATATATATATATATATATATATATGTATATATATATATATATATATATATATATATATATACATATTTATATATATATATATAATATATATATATATATATATATATATATATATATATACATATATATATATATATATATATATATATATATATATATATATATATATATATATATATATATATATATATATATATATAAATATAACATTAAAACAATAAAATTGATACAAAATTTCACTTTAAAACAAATACCATTAACATTGTGATGATAATAGCATTAGGAAACGAGTATTTATGTATTATTATTGTACTATAAATAAATAGTTTTTTAATTCATTTTATAAAATGGAGACTGACAACTAATAATTAGTGGAAATAAATACAAATTATAAAAATCATGTAAACTTCATTTATTATTACTAAATACTATATTAATGTTAGTCTACAAAGTTAAAATCAATTTAGAGCATTGTTATTAGTTCTTTTGCCATTCGCACTTCCACTTCTGTCTCAAATTTATAAAATAGGTGGTCAAAGCTTGCTCAATAGGTAGGTTCTCAGCATAACAATGCTTTTTTCTTACACTTTCTAAAGAGAAATATGGCAAATTGATTACTTATTTTACCTAAATTGTAGGGTCATCTATGCATAATGATGTCAGATGATGACCCGGTTTATTGAACAACTTCACCCTTTATCAAACTCAGTCAATTTTTTGCCAACTCCCATTGAAAATGATGTCAGTTTTTGTTATCGTATTATGATGGTATATCTGAATTGTTAATATAATATAAAAAATGCATATACCATCAATTTTTTTCGGGTTCAATTAAACATTTATTCTCAACAGTACTAAAAGTAAAAAAAAATAAGCATAAATTGTTCTTTCAGATAAGCAAGCTAATTTCTGAATTTAAATTGTTTTTCCTATGATCCTCTACAGTTTTAAGCAACAAAAGCAAGAAGTTTTTAGACCACATTGTTGGTGTAAATACCTGCTCATAGCTAGCATAAATTGTTTTACTTTTTTTTTCAATAAAATATTTTACTTTTTTTTTTAATTCAATTTTTTAATTGACATTATTTTGGTCTCAACATCTCCTCCCCATTGTCAATTATTGTTAAACTCACACTGCCCCTCTATCTACTGGCATCATTTATGGATGATCCCATAGCCTAAATACTATATATATATATATATATATATATATATATATATATATATATATATATATATATATATATATATATATATATATATATATATATATATATATATATTATTTTTACTTTATTTACAACACCATTTGAGATACAACAAACCCTTACAAAGCTTACAATAATTCAGTTAAAATTCAATCTGAGTTATTGAAACGTAATAAATTTAACATCAATAGAAAAGTAAAGCTGTCATCATTTAAAATGTAAATGTTGTCAAAATATGTTGTTAGTAAAATTTTGTTACTAATAAAATCACGTTCAACAATGATAAATATTCTTACTTTAGTGAGAATTAGTACTAGTTAACAAATTTGAACAAATAAATAAAAAATAGTGAAAAAACAATGAACAAATAACTTGAACTTGAACTAAATCTTGAATTTGAATTAATTGGTTCTAATTTGTTCAAGCATAACCTTAAAAAATAAGTTTATATAATAAATTTTATGTATAACTAGTTATACATATAGTTAACTATCAGGAGTTATATGTATAACTGCATGCATTTTAAAGCATTTTATTTAATTTATATATTACTTTAGATTGTATTACTTTGAATACTGGACCCAGAGACTTTATTCCCAATTACACTGTGGTACTCCAGATTAAAAATTTAAAAGTTTCTGTAAATATCCTGTTTTTGTTCCTAAATGTACTTCGTAAGTCCCTTAAGTTTTATGAACCTTATTATATATAAAGTTAAAAGTTTTGGAGCCTAAAAAAAGTTACAGAAACCTCCCTATCTCTCCCTTATTTTAATTTTTTTTTAAATAAAACAAAATTTGACTTTCAAACCTGCATTTCTTTGTGGGACACTGCAGTGTCCCATGCATGCATGCTTGGTTTTTGACAACATTAGAACTTGCATCAGTCAATTGTTTGCAGATAATATACTCAAGAACTATATTCAAATATCATATGAACATGTTAGAGAATGTTCATATGATATTTGAACATCACAAATTTAATAATATTGTTGTGATATGTTATATAAATAATTCCATAATAGATTATGATATGAAAATAAGATAGAATATGAAGGCAATGATCAAAGAATAAATTTACTTATAGAAATTTAGATGTTTGTTTATTAGTTTCAGAATATTATATTATGTGTGACCGCGGCCTTCTATAATAAAAGGCCTTGACATCGCGCAACAAAGTTGTTAAACTGAAGGCCAATTTCTAATACTTTGTTTACATTTTCATCTTTTAACATTAGACGAAAGTTTGTGTTCGCGCTTTTTTAATAAATCTTTAAAATGTGATTGGTTTATAAATTAGATAGCCCAACATCAAGACGATAACGTTGTAAGGTTCATAGCATTAACATTGTAAGGTAATAATATTGTCAAACTAACGATAAGTTTTTTTAATAATTAAAATGCCTTAAAAATGCCTTTAAAATGCTGTGTATCTATTTGCAAGTCGAACTATCTCAACTACAACAAAAATATCAATTTATTCAACTACAACTACAATATCAATTACAACTACAACAAAAATATCAATACTCAACTACGACAAAAACATCAATTTATAAATTCCCGAAGAATCTAGAGGAGAGAAAAAGATGCAGTGAAGCTATCCCAAGAAATGGTTTTATTGTTACAGACTATATAGCATTATGTCAACTGCATTGGCCAAATGAAGCACCTTTTGAAAGCAAATATGGGAAGCAACGACCTTTAAACCCACCATCTGTTTTTTAAAATATTCCGCCTAGTTGTTTAGCCACACCAGCAAGTAAAGTTAGAAAAAATGTAACTTCAAGCGGTTTTCGAAGCATTTTACCAGATGAGTTAAATGATTTTCTTAAAGAGGATGAACTTATATTTGACGATATTCAATCTTTGTTAAGTGATAATAACAATGTTATTGTTTTCCAGCTTAATAAAAAAAGTTTGCACATACAATCAAAAATGTACAAACTTGGTGTTCCATTATTTATTTTAGTAATTTTCAATGATTATTTATTTTTAGCTAACCATAATGGCATAACTTGTAATATTTCATATTTAGCTGTAAACAAATTAAAGTTAATAAAAACAAAATCAGCTTTATTTAAAGCAGTTAGATTTTTAAAAAATAAAGAAAGTTCGCTTCTGTCAAATATTCTATTCGAACACCTTAATGCTATGTGAAAAGTTAATGTTGGTGAAGTTTTATATACTTCAGATATTATATGTAGAGCATATGAGTATTTTGCTATGCGACGAAGTTTATATGATTGTTTGTGTATTGACTACAAGTTGCCAAGTATAAGGACTTTAACCCTGTTGAGATATATTGATAAAACTTTTTTTTTGCTTGAATCAACTTTTGTTGGTGTTTTTTATTGATGGTGATTTTTATTGTTACCATTTTTAGCAAAAAAAATTAAAAATACAGTTATCTTTCTAATATATAGATATATACTTTATTATGGTATTGCTTGTTATTGATACTATTTAATATTACATAAATATTCTTAATGAAATTTGAAATACGAAAAGCATGATTATCTTTTAACAGTTTTTTGGTTTTCTTTTTATATTTCCGTTTTTACTAGAGATTATTATTAGAAAACATAGACTGCCATTACACCCTACCTAATATAAAAATATATCAATATAAGTAAAAGTGAAAGTTTAATCGGCCTTCAGTTTTTACGGCATTTTGTGCGATGTCAAGGCCTGTTATTATAGAAGTCTACATCATTGAAAAAGTAGGTTTTTACATTTTTGTTTTTGTTTTTTTGTTTAACTACTTATCCTTATTGATCACTTTTTTTCAGGATTCTCCTCATGGGTTCAAGCTCATTACGCATAATATGTGTTCAATTACGCATAATACGTTAGTCATTGTAAGTAATAAATTATGAAATAATTATTTGTGAAATATTGTAGTCATTAATGACTTCAAACTGGCTAATAATTAAAATTGCTCGACTAATAAGGTTCCTTATTAAAATTGCTCTCTCTCTCTCTCTCTCTCTCTCTCTCTCTCTATCTCTCTCTCTCTCTCTCTCTCTCTCTCTCTCTGTCTCTCTCTCTCTCTCTCTCTCTCTCTGTCTCTGTCTCTCTCTCTGTCTCTCTCTCTGTCTCTCTCTCTCTTTCTACATATATATATATATATGTATAATATATATATATATATATATATATATATATATATATATATATATATATATATATATATATTTATATATATTTGTATTTATATTTTTTTTTTTTAGAAAATGCTTGAAGAAAGTTAGAAGATACTAAAAACCTTGGTATTATACAAGCCGAAGCGATTTAATTAATTCAATTGACAAAAAACGGCGTGTAAATCGCAAAAGAAAAAATAATATTTTTAATATTCGTTTTGGATGTATTGGTTAATAGCATTTATTTTTAAATAAATTCATTTTGCAACACGTTTTTTAATTTTATAAAATTTCGTCATAATAGTTTAAGGTAAATCCCACATAGGTTATAGGTGGAATCAATCAAAAATGCTACACGTTTTGAATACCAAATGGGATAAAGTAGCAAATACCAGATTAAGTTAAGCCTCTCTGAAAGCTTCGATGATTAATTTTAAATTACTATTTAAGTAATTTTTAAATTAAAAGAATTTTAAAAATTATCATAGAAGCATTCGGACTTTCATTTTTCTAGTATTGACTACTTTTATACCATTTGGATTAAAATATGTGGCATTTAAGATCTATAACATGTAGTATTTTCCACCTATATCCCATGTAGGATTTACCACATAAAACCCATGTGGGATTTACCATATGAAACCCACATGGGACAAAATAATAATCCCCATATGGGTTACATATGGTAAAAACCCACGCGTATCCCATATGGGATTTACCATATGGAATCCATGTGGGATTTACCATATGAAACCCACATGGGACAAAATAATAATCCCCACATGGGTTACATGTGGAAAAATTCCACGCGTATCCCATGTGCGCTTTTTCACTGGGAAGGTGATCAAATCTGATGATTTGAACTTGCCGCGCGGCAAATTCTTAACTTTTTTTCAAGCAGTAAAGTGGTTTAAAAAGTATGTTTTTAATAAGAACATAATTGAAAATTTTATATTTAAATTAAACCATTTTATTTAATTTATTATTTTTAAAAATGATTAAAAGTTAATACTATTTAATATTGATATAATAAGGAAATTTAGATTTTACCACGCCTCCGTTAAAAATTCTAAAGTGTGCAACAACGACAGAATTTAGATTACCATCAAAATAGTATACTCCTATATTTTTTGGCTTAACTTTTAGATTAGGGATCGTCCTTAAATTACGCAAGGCTAAATTTCACTAATGATCAAAACAAAATAGATCAAAATTTTCCCTCATAGAGCCATAAGTTAAATAAAATAGCTCATTAAGTTTAATGAAAATCGCCACCTAAAAGAACTTGAGATCTCCTTTTCCAAAAATAAATTTAGTCTTGCGTAATTTATGGACGGCCTTAAGCGTTTTATAGTCTATAGTTTTTAATGGTCTAAAACAGCGGTTCTCAATCTTTACATTACCGCAACCCTTTTAATACAACCCCTATGATATAGCGACCCCAAATGTAAAACTATTTACGCTCATAGGCCTAAGTAATTGTACTTTTGCTATTGTTATAATATAAAATTCTATATCGCAATATAAATTTCCGCATATACAGGAATTATTTTCATTGTGAAAAACTGAACATTAGGGTGTTCCGTAAAATTTTTTTTGAAAGTATGAGCTCCCTGGTAATTTTCCCATTTGACTTGATAAGATATAACCATTATTCAAATTTCAGGTCAATACCTGCTGATTTGACATTGCCACCAGCCTTTTAAAGTTATCATGAATTATTAAAGTTTAATCTTATTCATGAATTTGGGATAATAATGCAGAACATTAATTAATTTTTTTAATTGATTACAACTATGAATCTAAACATAAAAATTGCTACTAGAACACAATGATATAATTAATTGATTTAGACCTTTATGCAAAACAAAAAATAAATGTTTGAGATTTAAGTAATTACTAGTTTATGAAATGAGTAACAAAACAAAGTTATAGAAAACTTTAATTTCCTTATTATTTGTGTATAACTAATCAATTGGAAACAATGTTACAGATATTAAATTAAAATGTTTCTATATTAGATTCAAATTCACTAAAACATATTTAGACTTGGAAAAGATAAAATTTACAAAAGAAAAATTATAATAAAATAAAAACTGTATAAATTGTAAAAATATGTATTTCCATTATAAAAGAAAATGTTAGTAACTGATGTTCCAATAAGTCCAACAGAGTTATATTCATGCATTCCCAGTGAAAAAGCGCACATGGGATACGCGTGGATTTTTTCCATACGTAACCCATGTGGGGATTATTATTTTGTCCCATGTGGGTTTCATATGGTAAATCCCACATGGATTCCATATGGTAAATCCCATATGGGATACGCGTGGGTTTTTACCATATGTAACCCATATGGGGATTATTATTTTGTCCCATGTGGGTTTCATATGGTAAATCCCACATGGGTTTTATGTGGTAAATCCTACATGGGATATAGGTGGAAAATACTACATGTTATAGATCTTAAATGCCACATATTTTAATCCAAATCGTATAAAAGTAGTCAATACTAGACAAATGAAAGTCCGAATGCTTCTATGATTTTTAAAAATCTTTTAATTTAAAAATAACTTAAATAGTAATTTAAAATTAATCATCGAAGCTTTCAGAGAGGCTTAACTTAATCTGGTATTTGCTACTTTATCCCATTTGGTATTCAAAATGTGCAGCATTTTTGATCTTTTACATGTGATGTTTTCCACCTATAACCTATGTGGGATTTACCTTAAACTATTATGACGAAATTTTATAAAATTAAAAAACGTGTTGCAAAATGAATTTATTTTAAAATAAATGCTATTAATCAATACATCCAAAATGAATATTAAAAATATTATTTTTTCTTTTGCGATTTACACGCCGTTTTTTGTCGATTGAATTAATTAAATCGCTTCGGCTTGCATAATACCAAGGTTTTTAGTATCTTCTAACTTTCTTCAAACATTTTCTAAAAAAAAAAATACAAATACAAATATATATAAATATATATATATATATATATATATATATATATATATATATATATATATATATATATATATTTATATATTTATATACATAGAGAGAGAGAGAGAGAGAGGGAGAGAGAGAGAGAGAGAGAGAGAGAGAGAGAGAGAGAGAGAGAGAGAGAAAGAGAGCAATTTTAATAAGGAACCTTATTAGTCGAGCAATTTTAATTATTAGCCAGGTTGAAGTCATTAATGACTACAATATTTCACAAATAATTATTTCCTAATTTATTACTTACAATGACTAACGTATTATGGGTAATTGAACACATATTATGCGTAATGAGCTTGAACCCATGAGGAGAATCCTGAAAAAAAGTGATCAATTAGGATGAGTAGTTAAACAAAAAAACAAAAACAAAAATGTAAAAACCTACTTTTACAATGATGTAGACGTTGGGTGCAATAGCCACTGGATGCAAAAGTATCTTTACTTTTTCGTCACACACACGGCCTTCTATAATAACAGGCCTTGACATCGCGCAAAATGCTGTAAAAACTGAAGGCCGATTAAACTTTTACTTTTACTTATATTGATATATTTTTATATTAGGTAGGGTGTAATGGTTTCTAATAATAATCTCTAGTAAAGACGGAAATATAAAAAGAAACCATAAATTGTTAAAGATAATCATATTTTCGTATTTCAAATTTCATTAAGAATATTTATGTAATATTAAATAGTATCAATAACAGGCAGAACCATAACAAAGTATATATATATATATATTAGAAAGATAACTGTATTTTTAATTTTTTTTTCTAAAAATGGTAACAATAAAAATCACCAACATGCGCTATTGCATTGCTAGTATCTAGCGTAAGCTGTTTTTCACGCTTACCTGTAGGTTTCATAAAATTTGACAGTTCAACAATATCTCGTAGCAGTTGTAACTGTTGATCACCAACTGAGTGGATATCTCCGCATAATTCATTTCTAAACCGAATGCCAGCACCAGGTGCTTTGACATTAACAACATTTGAAAAAAAATTATTTTTTCAATAAATACAGCAGTACCTTCAAATGCTATATTTTCAATCTCTGGATGCGTTCTTAATGCAGCTACTGTTTCTTCACAAAAAACAGACAAACAAAACTTTACAGATTTTCTCTCTATTGGTTTTGGATAAACTGATTTAGCTGTAAGTTTAGAGAGTTTAAAAAGACTATTACACTCAGTTTTATATAAAGTTTCTAAATCACTCCACTTAGCCAAAGCCAGTTCTTTATTGTTCAAAAATTGAAGTTCGCCAGTCTTTTTTGTCAACCAATTGTTTTGTATAGATTTTAAGAGATGCACATAATCATACAATAAATATATACCTGATGTTGTTAACCATGGTTTACTATCAACTGTTTTAAACATTCCAAAAAATCTTTGATTTACACGGTTACCATCAATAATTATTACCAGTGTCTTACTATTTTCAATATTATTTATCGTATCAACAATTTGTTGACATTGAGCAAACTGAAATTCAGAGGAAAGATTTGCAACAGGTTGAGCTCTACATATAAATTCTGGACCTCCAAAAAGACATTTAATCATAAATGGTAAAATTGTTTTAGCTAACTTTTCAGGGTAGTTTACTGCTTGACCAAACAAAGCACCTCTTTGGTAAAGTAATGAAGCTTTGACATAGACCTTATCAATTAGTAGTATGAAAGTTATTTTCAATGGATTTAAATTCATAAAAATACTATTTATGAAACTTAGGTCCTCCATTGAGCTTATTTTTGAAGTCAATCATGTTAAAGTCCTTATGCAAACAATCATCTAAACTTCGTCGCATAGCAAAATACTCATATGCTCTACATATAATATCTGAAGTATATAAAACTTTACCAACACTAACTTTTCTCATAGCATTAAGGTGTTCGAATAGAATATTTGACTGAAGCGAACTTTCTTTATTTTTTAAAAATCTAACTGCTTCAAATAAAAGTGATTTTGTTTTTATTAACTTTAATTTGTTTAAAGCTAAAGATGAAATATTACAAGTTGTGCCATTATGGTTAGCTACAAATGAATAATCATTGAAAATTACTAAAATAAATAATGGAACACCAAGTTTGTACATTTTTGATTGTATGTGCAAATTTTTTTTATTAAGCTGGAAAACAATAACATTGTTATTATCACTTAACAAAGATTGAATATCGTCAAATATAAGTTCATCCTCTTTTAGAAAATCAATTAACTTATCTGGTAAAATTCTTCGAAAACCGCTTGAAGTTACAGTTTTTCTAACTTTACTTGCTGGTGTGGCTAAACAACTAGGCAGAATATTTTTAATAACAGATGGTGGGTTTAAAGGTCGTTGCTTCCCATATTTGCTTTCAAAAGTTGCTTCATTTGGCCAATGCAGTTGACATACTGCTGTATAGTCTGTAACAATAAAACCAGTTCTTGGGATAGCTTCACTACATCTTTTTCTCTCTAGATTCTTCGGGAATTTATAAATTGATATTTTTGTTGTGGTTGAGTATTGATAATTTTGTTGTAGTTGTAATTAATATTGTAGTTGTAGTTGTATAAATTGTATAAGAGATACACAGCATTTTAAAGGCATTTTAATTATTAAAAAAACTTATAGTTAGTTTGACAATATTATTACCTTCAAAACCAATCAAATTTTAAAGATTTATTAAAAAAGCGTGAACACAAACTTTCGTCTAATGTTATAAGATGAAAATGTTAACACAGTATTAGGAATTGGCCTTCAGTTTAACAACTTTGTTGTGCAATGTCAAGGCCTGTTATTATAGACCGCGGTCACACATAATATAATATTCTGAAACTAATAAACAAACATCTAAATTTCTATAAGTAAATTTATTCTTTGATGATTGCCTTTATATCTTATCTTATTTTCATATCATAATCTATTATGGTATTATTTATATAACATGTCACAACAATATTATTAAATTTGTGATATTCAAATATCATATGAACATTCTCTAACATGTTCATATGATATTTGAATATAGTTCTTGAGTATATTATCTGCAAACAATTGACTGATGCAAGTTCAAATGTTGTCAAAAACTAACCATGCATGCATGGGACACTGCAGTGTCCCACAAAAAAATGCTGGTTTGAAAGTCAAATTTTCTTTAATAAAAAAAAATTATAAAATAGGGGGGAAATAGGGAGGTTTCTGTCTAAATACTATATATATATATATATATATATATATATATATATATACATATATATATATATATATATATATATATATATATATATACATATATATATACATATACATAGACATATACATAGTATTTAGGCTATGGGATCATCCATAAATGATGCCAGTAGATAGAAGGGCAGTGTGAGTTTAACAATAATTGACAATGGGGAGGGGATGTTGAAACCAAAATAATGTCAATTAAAAAATTGAATTAAAAAAAAAAGTAAAATATTTTATTTAAAAAAAAAGTAAAACAATTTATGCTAGCTATAAGCAGGTTTTAGAGGTATTTACACCAATAGTGTGGTCTAAAAACTTTTTGCTTTTGTTGCTTAAAACTGTAGAGGATCATAGGAAAAACAATTTTAATTCAGAAATTAGCTTACTTATTTGAAAGAACAATTTATGTTTGTTTTTTTTACTTTTAGTACTGTTGAGAATAAATGTATAATTGAACCAGAAAAAAATTGATGGTATATGCATTTTTTATATTATATTAACAATTCAGATACACCATCATAATATGATAACAAAAACTGACATCATTTTCAATGGGAGATGGCAAAAAATTGACTGAGTTTAATAAAGGGTGAAGGTGTTCAATAAACCGGGTCATTATCTGACATCATTATGCATAGATGACCTTATAATTTAGGTAAAATAAGTAATTAATTTGCCATTTTTCTCTTTATAAAGTGTAAGAAAAAGACATTGTTATGCTGAGAACCTACCTATTAAGCAAGCTTTGACCACCTATTTTATAAATTTGAGAGACAGAAGTGGAAGTGCGAATCGCAAAAGAACTAATAACAATGCTCTAAATTGATTTTAACTTTGTAGACTAACATTAATATAGTATTTGGAAATAATAAATGAAGTTTACATGATTTTTATAATTTGTATTTATTTCCATTAATTATCAGTTATCAGTCTCTATTTTATAAAATGAATTAAAAAACAATTTATTTATAGTATAATAATAATACATAAATACTAGTTTCCTAATGCTATTATCATCACAATGTTAATGTTATTCGTTTTAAAGTGAAATTTTGTATCGATTTGATTGTTTTAATATTATATATATATATATATATATATATATATATATATATATATATATATATATATATATATATATATATATATATATATATATATATATATATATATATGTATATATATATATGTATGTATATATAAATATATATATATATATTTTCTTTTTACTTTATTTACAACACCATTTGATATACTACAAACCCTTACAAAGCTTACAATAATTCAGTTAAAATTCAATCTGAGTTATTGAAACGTAATAAATTTAACATCAATAGAAAAGTAAAGCTGTCATCATTTAAAATGTAAAGGGTGTTGTCAAAATATGTTGAAAGCAAAATTAAGTTACTAATAAAATCACGTTCAACAATGATTAATATTCTCACTGTAGTAATAATTAGTACTAACTCATAAATTTGAACAAATAAATATAAAATTAACAAAACCAATGAATAAATAAGAACTTTAACTTGAACTTGAACTAAATCTTGAATTTGAATTAATTGGTACTAATTTGTTCAAGCATAACCTTAAAAAATAAGTTTTTATAACAATTTATATGTATAACTAGTTATACATATAGTTAACTATCAGGAGTTATATGTATAACTCTATGCATTTTAAAGCATATTATTTTATTTAAACATTACTTTAGATCAAATTACTTTGAAAACTGGACCCAGAGACTTTATTCCCAATTACACTGTGGTACTCCAGATTAAAAATTGAAAAGTTTCTGTAAATATCCTGTTTTTGTTCCTCAATGTACCTCGTAAGTCCCTTAAGTCTTAAGGACCTTATTATATCTAAAGTTAAAAGTTTTGGAGCATAAAAAAAGTTACAGAAACCCATCTCCATCCTATTTTTTTCTTTTTTTAATAAAGATAATTGGGAATTCTTTGACTTTCAAACCTGCATTTCTTTGTGCATTTCTTTATGCATGCAAGATTGGTTTTTGACAACATTGCAACTTGCATCAGTTAATTGTTTGCAAATAATTTACTCAAGATCTATATTCAAATAACTATTATATCATCCTAATAATACGTCTATTTGCACAAATCTTAATCTTATTTCTATAAAGAAACATAAACATTATTCGTGGTACTTACATACTTGCTTGCCATTCTCTATGTAATATAAAATATTTTCACACAATATAAACGTAACGCATTGCTATGTCGATTTAAAAAATTTTTTTAGTTTATTTTTAAAAAGTTTATTTTAGTTTCCGGCTTTCAAATTAATTCCCATGCAAATCCCACAGGAAACCCACGTGGGATTTCCCATGTGTGTAAATACCATATGGTTCCCACATGTAACCCATATGGGATTACCCACATGGGTTTAAGGTGACACGTTTCCATACGGATACCACATGGGAAAATCCGTCCCACGTAAATCCCATCAATCCCACACGGAACCCACGCGTAACCCATGTGGGACGCGGTTTTATTTTTCACTGGGTTTACATACATATTTATTAAAAAGAGTTCTACTTTTTCATCAACATTGATGATTTATGAAACTTTGGTATATTCCTTCTATTCTGTTCCACTACTTAGAAAAGGCACTGCTTTTGATTTTCATCCCGTGTTAGACTTTGATTAAAGTTAGTAACTAGTTTAACTGATCTTTCCGCTAAATCGTTGACAACTTTTAGGTCCTTTAATATCCCAGATATGTAGTTAAATTCATAATTTTTTGACCATTCATTGGGGTATAGTGAAAGCCACTTAGTATTTACTTTCAAAAGATCAAAAAGAAGCCTGGATTTTTTCAATTAGAGAGCTCTTTTTCACGTTTTGATTCATCTGTGGCATTACTGGCACTCCAGTTTCCGTATTTTCATCGTTTATTTTTTTTCAGAATTGTTGAAGCAATTTTCTTTTTTTCATGGGTAAACACAGATCCTGAAAAGAGGGCAAGGGGTGTAACTTCTTCACTTAGGTACCATAGGTGTCTTGTTTGAGCTATCAAAGCTGCTTCTGCTACTCCTGGGTCAATTTTTTTAAACATTTTCATGTTCTTCCAAAACTGTAGGTTGTTGATAGGAACATCTAAGGCGTTTGAAGATGCCAACCAAACTTTTACATAGAATAAGCTTGTAAATAGGCAAAAGCGATGGAGTTTCTGAATCATATTTTTATCATAACTTAAGTACTCACTGAATTTATACATTTTAGCTGCATACAGAATGTTTGCCATCCGTCTAAAGTGATGGAAAGCTCCTGGCTTAAGCCATTGTTCTCCCTTTTTCGCATTTTTCTCACCAAGGAGTAACAACGTGACATAAATGCATTCCCTATTTTCATCTCTTATAAGTGTATGTTTTTGGAGGGACAGTTGAAGAAAATTAATCATATCTTTTTTTGTGGATTTCAACGAACGTTCATTTACGTCCAACAATTTAAAATTGTCATACTTTTGAGGGATTGTGTCCCAAGAGTTCTTTAATTTAAAAAATTCTTTATTGGTCGGGCCTGTCGTTGGGCCAAACAGGTGTTTCCATACGGACGACAAAATAATCTCAAAGATATGGTGGCGAAATGATAAATAAAACAGCTTAGAATTCAACTTTTTTTCTAGAATGACAGAAGCTCCATTTTTCCATCCTAAGTTGAAAGCTGTGGTATCAAATACCATACCGATGATAGATTTGTTTAACTCCCAGTCTTTAATGAGATCAAAACTTGTCTCTGCTTGGACTAATCCTGTCCCATTCATGATTTTTGGAATGCCCAGCAACTTTCCTTCTACGTAATTTGGTGCACCTGCAACTAAAACTGCCAATCGTTCTCCATCCCCTTCAATAATTTTTCCATCCCGATGAATTGTTAGAAAGTCCGGCTTGTTAAAGTCAGATTTGATGTTTTTCGCAATGTCTTGGCAATTATATTTACTGGCATTATAGGAACTTGTGTTTGATAGTGTAACACTACTACAGGAAGCACTTTCTTCCTTCGCAATAGCTCCCAAAAATTCTGTTCTTTGTCCCAAGGACAAGTTCAGCCTATCAGCGGTTTGGCAAATGTTTGGATTCAAGAATGGATTTTTTGGCAATAGTAGCTGAACCTTATTTTCAGTATCGGTTGTTTGATTATTTTTCAAGGTTTTTCTTTGATCACTTTGCACTTTTTTCACTAGTGTTTCACTGATGCTTGCTTCACTTGAGGATGAATCACAATCTTGATTTGCTTCACTTTCTGACGAACTTAAATGTTTAATATTTGAATTCTTTAGGCCTTTTTTTACCAATGTTGTCCTCTCTTGCTCTGTTTTGGTTCGTTCCTCTTTCATTTTTAGTTTCTTTGCGTATTGATTATCTGGTGTTCCCAGTTTTACTCTTTTGTTATCTTTGATCGCGATTAAAAACTTAATGTCTTCACTTTTTTGTTTATCGTTCCGTAGTCTGTCTTTCCGAATGGTTTCTTCAGCGTTAATGTGGGCAATGAAAAAATAGCTTTCAAGCATTGCTACAAAATTATTTTGTTTAGTTTCATTAGATTTTTGGCCTCTTCTTTTTTGAACGTACCTGTATTCATCGTGCAATTTAGTTATTTTTTCTTTGATTTTATCTTTTTTTTGGGTTTCAATACCGGTCTTATGCCAGACTTTTAGAATTGCTTCACATATTGCATCAGCAACAATTGAATTTGATTTTATTGATTTCTCAGTTTTAAATTCACAGTTCTTAAGGTGAAAAAATAATTTCAAAGAATCCTCATAAGTAGGAATAATTGTTTGGCTCAGAGCATCAACAGAATTTCCGATCAACCAAATATTTTGTGACTGTTGTCTTCTTTTCGATATTGTTGATTCAGCCATGTCTAAAGCAATCACAAATCATATACTAACAATAAAGTTAAATATATATATACGTTTTATTCATTTATATTATAATATTTATATTATATATATAAATTGTATTCATATTAGGTGGTTGTTTAAACTATTTGAGATAAAGCTAAACCCATCCAAAGGAAATAAACGTCACATCAAACCCATTTTTGGATTCAACAACGTAAAAGTATTTGCTAACAAAAGGTTGCCAACTATGATTTAAAAGGATACATCAAAACCTGAACAATGTAATAAAACACCCACACTTAACAACAGTAAACTTGTCAATGGAGTGTAGCACGAGGGGATTGAGTTGAGATGTCGATTCATGTTATAACACGATTTTGCCACATACAATCCTGTTAATTACTATACAATTCACAAACAATATAATATATATATTCAACTTACCATTAATTCTGTTGATATACATGTTTGTTTAGTGTTTACCAACTTAAAATGTATGATATAAAAAATTACATTAAATATAGGCTTTTATATGGTAAAAAACCATAAAAATACATAAATTCTATTAATTCTAGCACACACAACCTTAAACGTTAATTCAGGCTTAAAAAAATTTAACAATATGTTTATATAAACAATAGAAATGGAAAAATTGGCAGGGAGCAGAATAAATTGAAAAAAAAATTTTTTCCATTGAATTACGGAACGCCCTACTGAACATAGCTAAAGTTTTATGTTTAATGACAAAACAATATGTAACTACATTTTGTTCAAAATAGATTTCTAATTGTAATTAAATTACAAGTAAATGAATTTTATCTTTATGACTTGCATTTATATTTACTTTTCTATATCACGTATTCACCATATTCATGTTGCATACTTATGAGAAAATTTGAAAAGCATAAAGTATTATGGATAACAGTCTCATTTACAATACACTGCAAATGACTACATTCCTACAATATTCTTGCGACAGTATGTGCACAAAATGTCAATGTCAGTGCAAAGGTTGAGCTTGTTTTTGCTTCACCAGATCAGAAATTCTTGGGGCAGTCTTTGCAAGAGCACAACGAAGGGCATCTCTGCATTAAGTCTATTTCGGTATTTAGACTTGATAACTAACAGGCTGGAAAACCCTGTTTCGCAAAGATATGTTGCTGGAAATGGAAGAAGAAGGCGCAACACAATCTCAGACAGAACAGGATATGGTTGCAAACACTTGATCCAAAACTGTGTAACTGACATTAAAGAGAAATCATTTTTCGCTGCATAGCTATTTATGAGTTCAATAAACTCTTCCTGCGATGTCTCAGAAACATCTTCAACTTTAACTGTGAATGGATTTCTGGCAAGTGCAAACGGGATGTTAGGTAGATTTGGAAAGTATGATGAAATTTCGTCCGCAAGCATGTGCAAATGTTCTTTCACAGAAATTATCATTGTACTCCGTTTGTCAGGCTCAATGCCATCTTCCTCATAGAAAGCAGATAAGGTTGGCATCATGTAAATTTTATTTTCATTCAACTTTGTTTGCCAAAGCTGAAGTTTCATTTGAAAAGATCGGATTTTTTCAGACAAATCAAGGCATGTTGCATTTGGTCCTTGCAGTGATAAATTTAACTCATTCAAGATGGTAAATATGTCAACAAGTTAGGCTATTTTCAGTAATTCACTTTCATCGCTATAAAGTGCTTCAAATTGCGGTTTTGCTTTCTGATTAAAAAACTGTTTTAGTTCATTACGAAGATCAAAAACACGCTTTAGAACTCTCGTCTCCTCTCGACAACCATCTCATTTCAGTCTAAAATAGCTAAACATTGTTGGTCGCATCCAACTCATTACAAAGTTTTGAAAATAGTCGACTATTTAAAGCACTCGCTTTCACAAAATTGACAGAACCAATGACGCTCTTCATTACTTCTTGTAACTTTTGTGGCAGTGTTTTCGTTGCTAATATTTGTTGATAAATCATGCAGTGAGTTCCAATGACGTTTGGTGACTCATTCTGTACCAAAAGTTGAAATCCAGACCGACATCCTAGCATACTTGGAGCACCATCTATGCAGACACCACAAATATATTCCCAAGAGATATTATAATTTTTCAGAAATGAACAAACTTTGTCAAATACATCACGTGCAGTAGTAGTAGTTTCAAGAGATTTGCAAAAGAGAAACTCATCTTTAAAATCGCCATCATTTACATACCTCACGTAAACCAGTAATTATGAACAACTTGCAACGTCTGTGGATTCATCAAGTTGGATGCTAAATATTGGAAGTGGAGCAGATTTAATTTCCTGAAATATCTGATCAATAATATCAGCAGACATATTCTCCTGTGAACAGTATCATTAGACAAGGAAATTGCATTCAGTTTAGTAACATATTCGGTTCCAATCATAACTCTAACAATGTCTTTGGCCGCTGGCAACAGCAACTTTTCGGCAATGTTGTGAGGTTTCATAGCTATGGCGATTCTGAGAGATACTAAATAAGAAGCTTCAACAGCCGATATGTTTTGTTTATGATACTTGCCACTAGAGTCAATTCTGGCTTTCTTGACTCCCTCAGCTTTACATCTAAAATACTGGATGTCCTTATCGGCACAGCTCAGATGATTGCTATCAAAATGACGTTTCAGTTTGTTCGGCTTCATAGATTCGGCTGATAGAACTTCATGAAAAATAACGCACTTTCTCAATTCCTGCCGTAACCATTGAAGTAAAACCATACCGTAAAAAATTGTCATTATATTTTCTTTTCTTAACGTTCTTTTCTTCGAGATCCATTTTCATGGGGTTTTCTATAATGCAAATATTAGCTTCTATAACAGACAAAAAATTTTAAAAAAATGATGTGTTACTAATTAGACATGACAGTGTTTTTCAATTACACTGCGCCACGACGTACGTTAATCTTCACCATAGAATAGATGACATGCCCACCAAGAAATTGATATACATAGATCGTGAATTTTTAACACTTTTATTGAAACCTCTCTTATGATTCTCCATCCCCTCAAGAATTCTGTCATATTTATATTTTGAACAATCGGGTCTAGTTATATGTAGATCTCTTAATTATTTTCTTTCAACTATGATTGCATTAATTAGCCTCCTCATGATTATATTATTCAGTATTAGCCATTTCAATCAGTCCAATTAAGTTTGTCGAGTGATTATTTTCGACAAGTAGGGGAGAACGGGGTGAGATAGGACAAAAAAATTTGCTTGCGTGCTGCGCTTTAAATTTTCCACAAAAACCATACAAATTGGTTTAAAACTGTAGTCCAATGAATTGTCATGTTAAACTATTGCAAAACCCATTATTTAACCATCAAATTAAGTTCAAGGGCTTGGTTTTTTAAAGTGACACTGTTTGTCCCATGTCACCCCATGTTGGGATGAAATGGGACAGTGGTTGGGGTGAAATGGGACAAAAATAGAAACAAATAATTTTAAGCATTATTTTATTGTTTATTCTACTCCTTATAAAACATAACAATACACAAAATTTATTTATGTTTAACAAAAATAAAATGCCATTCTAAATGCATTTGTAACTTTGTTCAACAGGTTGATTGATGTTTAAATTGAGTCAAAATTACGTTGATGTCTGAGGGGGTAATTTTTTTTCTTTTTCTTATCTTTATCTTCTTTTTTTCTTTTACATTCTGATAAACTTTCGGCTAGTTAATTTCTTGTTGGTGTGTCAGTCAATACCAGAGACCTAGAACATTTTCTTTTTGCACTTTTTTTCTTTGCCACCCTTTCACCCGCTTTTGGAAATGGCCTTATATCTTCTGCTGTCCAATGGTAGACAGAAGTGCTGATTTGCTGTTTCTTTTCATTAATAACTTCAGATACAATACACAGTGATGTGGGGATTGTTTGTTTGTCGGAATTGTCATTTGCTGGAATTGGTCGATCAGATACATAAGAACATAAAAAGTCGACATCACTGAAAACATATGGATCGTACGGGAAAATGCCAGCTGCTTTATAACCATTTTGAATGTTTTGGGAAGTAAAGGCTCTCGTATAAGCTATTCCTAAATTTTCAGAAATGTCATATATCGTCATAGGAGTATTTGGATGTGCCTTTAACTATGAATCACATGCTGAATTGTAAAATTTCTTTAATGGCCCAAATACTGATCTGTCAAGTGGTTGGAGTTTGTGGCTGCAATGGGGTGGCAATTTCAAGAGCACAACATTGCTTTCCTTAGTTTTATCCAGCAGTTCAATCGATATATGAGTTTGTGGTTGTCCATTATTAAAAGTAATGGATGATCCTTGCTAGGATGTCCATACTCCACAAAATGATCAAACCATTTCAAACAAATTTCTGTATTTATCCATCCACTAGAATTAGCATCACCTTTTGTACCTGTTAGTGCATCTTTAAGCATATGGCTACGAAAGTGGACACGAGGAAATATCAAAAACAGCGGAATAAAATTTCCAAGAGCATTAATGCAACCCACCATTGTAAGTAGGGTTCCCTTTTCAGCAGAAGTTACCTGTCCTACTTGTTTTACTCCTTTACCAGCAATCACTTTCACTGGCTTATGAACAGTTGTCAGACCTGTTTCATCAATATTGTAAATGCAATCAGCAGAAAAGTTATAGCACTTCTGCACACTGTCAAGGTTTTTGAAGAAAGTATCTATATTTGTGCGATTGAAACTAGTTGTTCGACTGAGGCTAGTAGCTTCTGGCGTACGAATAGATAATTTTGTACGATTTAAGAATAAAAAAACCATTCAGTTCCAACTGTTTTACTCTTTTTCCAGTTTTCTGGTATTTTAATGTCATTTTTAATTGCATATTGATATGAAAGTTGCTTTGTTTCTCTAACATCAAGTCCATAATGCATATTAGAGGCAAGACGAAGATATATTAAAAGTTCATCTTCTTGTGTCTTATTAAAAATATATTTATGTTGTTCATCAAAGTATAAGTTACTGTAAGAAGTTTCTTTATTAACCTTTATTTTCCGCTGTAAACTTGATTTTGAAAATGTTTACTCTTATACAGCTGCTCGTAGTGATAAACTGCCAGATTCGACAGCCATCACAGCAGCTTTTATTGTATGAGCATCAGGCTTTAGCCGACTTGTCACTCGTTTGTACTTTCTTAGCATCTGAAAAATTATTCACATATTACTCACTCCATTATTAAAAAAAATTATGTTCTTTTTAATTGCATTAGCCTAAATCCAGATTAGGCTATAAATTTTAAATCTATTTTAATGAAAATAAAACAGTATCACAACCCTATAAAACTTATAATGTCCCATCTCACCCCATGTCCCAATCGCCATTCGACCCCTGGCAGGGGTTGCGACCCACAGGTTGAAAACCACTAGTCTAAGATCATCTTATTCTGCCATTTGTATTGTGTTGCGTACAAACAACAGTACGCTCTCGCGGAAATTGTGGACATAAAATTTCACACTAAGTGTAGAGGACGTAATTGGCACAATTTTGATGAGTTATTATTTCATAAAAAGCTAGTCGAGTGTAAATTCTATAAAAACTAAAAGATTGCACACAGGGTTGTTACGACATAATATGTCTGGCAGATCTGTCGACATATTTTTAGACATTTTCTGCCGACATAAAATATGTCCCACATATTTTCTATAGACATATTTTGACATAGCTTTATGTCTTAATTAATTTCTGCTGACATAAAATATGCCAGACATATTTTCTATTGACATATTTTGACATAATTTTATGTCTGACATATTATTTTATTTCAATCTAACAAATTTATTGCGCATTTCAGCGCATTTCAATCTAACAAATTTATTGCGCAATAAATTTGTTAGATTGAAATAAAATAATAGTTCAGACATAAAATTATGTCAAAATATGTCAATAGAAAATATGTCTGACATATTCTATGTCAGCAGAAGTTAATTCAGACATAAATTTATGTCAAAATATGTCCATAGAAAATATGTCTGACATATTTTATGTCAGCAGAAAATAATTCAGACATAAAAATATGTCAAAATAATTAATTTAAAGAGTAAAGTGAAAATAGTCTAACAAATTTGTTGTTTTATAAAGATCTTTTTCTGCCCTTTTTAGCGATGCATCATTTGATAGTAGTGACTAATATTGACTAGTATTGATGCATCATTTGATATTATTGATTAGTATCGATTAGAATTGGCGATTTCCTTTATAAGAACCTAAAAACCATCTCAAGCTGAGTATTTATTACTGAAATTGGTTTTTATTAGTATGACTAAACTTAAAATTATTCTTTTGATTAAAATAATAATAGAAAAAAAAACATTATCAGTTATTTTTAATTAATAGTTGATCTTGAAAAAGGTTTCATTACGAAAAATTGAATTCAAAAGATTCTAATAATTTATAACTAATTACGAATAATATACTTATAGTTATAATAGTTATGATACATTTATCATTAAAAAAAACTGACAATTGCATTATAATTGCACAGTTAACTGCCATAAACTTGCATAAAATGTTTTGAGTGAAATATATATTTTAATAATTATTTATTTTGTTTTCCTTACGATTTAAAGTCAAAAATGGAGAATAATTTATTAAATGAACAAGTGAAAACTCAATTTGAAATAAATAAAGAAGGAGGAAAATGTAAAATGTGCAAAAAATTTTACGAAGGCAAATTAAGTAACCTCAAAGATCATCTTCTTCGAAAACACAAAGAAAAAGCCGACGAAATTGAATTAGTTGAAGCTACCCCAGCTACAAGGCATCGAAATGACGATGAAATTCAATTAATTAAACAAATCAAGCTAGAAGTTGATGTCAATCAATTAATTAGAGAAATGATTCGATTAATGATGCGCCGTAACTTTTCTTTAGCATCAGCTGATGAAATCGGACAAATGTCTTTAGTAAAAAATGCACTCAAAAAATTCAATACTTTTATAAATCGTCACAGCATGAAACGCTACATTGAACATGCATGTGAAAATATTTTTTCGCTAATAAGAGAAGAAACTGAAAATGTTCTTATGTCGTTGATGTTTGATAGTGCGTCGCGATATGGATGAAACGTGTTTGGAGTTAGTTGCAGATTTATCAAGGACGGGGAAATAGTTGACAGAACCTTAGGCATAATTACTCAAGAAGGTCGACAGTTTGGCGAAATTTTGGCTGCTCAATTGGAAAATGTGATTGGAAAAATTGGAAAATGTCTACACAATTTGCACAAATCAGGGAAAGAATATGATGAAGGCTTCAAATATTCTCCGAAATGCGCAAGATCAAATGAAAGTAATCCTTGAAATTTATGGTGACGAATTTATAGATTTCGAAGACGAAGAAATTGATATTGGCGCTTTAGAGAATGAAGAAGGGAATTATAGTGAAGCTCACAAAGTTTGCGTTGAAAAATCGGTACGATTGTTCTGTTCAGCCATGTTTTGTGGCGCACATGTGTGTCAGCTAGCTGCCAAGGACGTAACGTCAATGTTTGAAGATGCATTGAATAATATAAGAAAGGTTGCTATTGAATCCAAAAAAGCAGCATATATTCAAACATATAAAAATCTAAAAAAGCCTCGTATAGACATTGCACCTTGTTGGGATTCCACTTTTTTGATGACAAAAGATTTTCATACCAACGCAGAATCATATCAAAGGATAAGACACGACAAGTTAAAGTTAAATGATGCATCATAGAGCTTGATAGATGAATATTTCAACGCATTTTTACCAATACATTCGACCATGATGGATTTTCAATCACCAAAATTATCAATGAGTGAATTCTTTGTTCGATGGATTCAAATAAAAATAGAAATCGGGGACGTTCCAGCAAGTGATTTGGGATTAAAATTGTTACTGACCAACGCAATTAATACAAGTTTTTTTTTAATGTGAAGCATTTATTGGTGCTATAGTTCTGGATCCTAGATTTTGCTTTACATCGGGTCATCAACTTTTTAATACAGAACTGTTGAATAAAGGAATCACACAGTTGATCAAAATCCATCAAAAACTTTGCACTCGACAAGAACAGTCAAATTCTTCATCCACAGAAGAATCCATACAATTAAATGCGTCATATTCATCAAATACTTTTGAAGAGATACTTCCGATGAACTCAGAAGATGTTGAAGCTGAAACAGTACGCCGTTTCATTGAATATACTGGAGGAGGAACAAGGCAAGGTATTGTTAATGCGTCTTCAGAATCAGATGAAGATATTCGTCAACTAATTTTAAAATGGGCTCTTAATGAAGCGCGAGTGACATTAGACGTTGAATTCAACATTCTTGCTTACTGAAAGAAAAATCAAAAAACAAAATGGGATTGGCTCTATGAAATTTCGCAAGTAGTTTACGGTGCAGCGTTCTCCAGCGTAAAAGTTGAACGTGATTTCTCTGGATTCGCTTTGGTATAAACCAAAGCCATCTACGTACTCGCATTTCAAATGATTTCTTAAACTCTATCATGGTGGTAAAAAACAATCTGGATTTAATTGATAAAATAAAATTCGTTTAAAAAACTTGTTTATTTATTTAAAAAACAATTCTCTTTTTTTTTTAGTCAAACAACTGTTTTTCTACAAGGTCTCTTAATTTGCAATAGAATCTTTTGAGATTCAATTTTGTCTCCATAGAATCTTTTGAGATTTCGTTTTTCATTATGAAAACTTTTGAGGAATTGTCAATTGAATCTGTCATTTTGAAAAGAACAAAAGTCCAAAACTTTTAACAATTAGTTAATAAATTTAAATTAAAAATTTCTGTATGATTTATATTTTTTTATAAAAAATAAAAGTTACATAAGTTATATACATTCTTGATTTATCTACTTTTATGTTTAATTTTTTTAGTAGTGTAGAAATTATTTTATTAAAAACCATGTTTTGTTAATTTTTAGTAGTTTAAGTAAATGGACTTGTGCCCTTTTCAAAATGACAGGTTCAATTATTTTATTGTTAAATAAATCATAACTATTATAACTATAAAAATATTATTCGCAACTAGTTATAAATTATTACCGGTTAGTCTTCTTAATATGAATTTAATGAGCTGAATATTAAATTTTTGCGAAATATTTCAAATTCTTCAGCTTAAATTTAATTTGGCACGAAATTTTTGAAATTATGTGATCCGTTTTTTTCATAAAATCTTTTAATTCAATTTTTCAAAATAAAATCTTTTTCAAGATCAACTATTAATTAAAAATAACTGAAACAGTGTTTTTTTTATTATTATTTTATTCAAAAAAATAATTTTAAGTTTATTCATACTAATAAAAACCACTTTCAGTAATAACAACTCAGCTTAAGATGGCTTTTACATTCTTATAATGGAAATTGGCAATATTATTCAATACTAATCCATAGGGATGGCACTTATACTTACTTTTTTTTTTACTTACTCGAGTAAGTTAATTTTTATCAAAAAGTAAATTACATAAGTAATTTAAAACGTTTTATGTAAATTTACATTTCCGTATAAGTAACTTATTTTTTTGAAACGACTTTCACTTTTTAAAGTAAGATTCTTTACTTTCAAAAAAAAGTTATGTAAAAGAAGATTACATCAAAAAGTAATTTACTTTTACATGTAAAAGTAAATCACGTGAAAAAGCTATTTTACTTTTACATTTAAAAGTTAATTACTTTTGAAAATTACATTACATAATATGTTCCTCAAAATTACATTACATAATATGTTCCTCAAATTTACCTATAAGGGTAACTAATTAAAAAAAAACTATATTATAAAGTAACTTGCATATGAAAGTAAATTACATAAAAGTAATATGCTACCAAATGTAAATTAAATTTACAAATAAAATAATATTTTTTAAGTATGAATTTTTTATTTTAAAAGTAATAACAAATCTTTATTAAAAATAAATTACATCAGAACCAGCTTTTTTTGGTCTTTGAGATAGCTAACTTCCAGACATGGAGCAAAATCCAAACATTTATATGTTTATAGTTATGTCAAATAAGGATGCTATGCAAAAATTGCGATGATTGGAGGCTGGGAACAAAAAAGCCCAAGATTTTGTCCCCCCCCTCCTGCCCCAAACGTGAGAGCAACAAAAAAATATTTTTTGTACTGTTCTCAACTAGACTAATATTCAACGATAAATTTTAAATTTCATAGTAAAATATTTTAGCTTTCAAAAATTATGACCATATAAAGTTTAAACCCCCCTCAATTTAAGGAGGTTATAAATTTTATATGGTCATTATTTTTGAACGCTGAAAGATAATACTATGAAACTTAAAATTTATCGATGAATATAAGTCTAGTTGAGAACAGTACAAAAAATATTTCATCAACTTGTTGCTCTCACGTTTGGGGCAGGAGAGGGGCACAAAATTAAAGATCCAGTTGAATTAAAATTAAAGATCCTGTTGAAGTAACTTTAATAGATTTGGTAATAAAAGAATACGCCGCATTTTCAAATTATGAAACTTTTTTACATCGTTTTTAATGTGGCATAATACCACGCAATACTTGTATTTAAATCCATTTAAAGTTAAATCATGTATTTTGTTTAATTTATATTTTCATGGATAAAAATTTTTTAAACCATTTTATTTATATGTTAAAAAAAAAATATTTAAAATTTCTATTATTTATGCAATATTTCTTCCGTTTTAGTATGTTATTTTAGAAAAAGATTCACCTTTTTCTAAAATAACATATTAAAACAGGAGAAATTGGTACTTCAGATACATATATTTTAATTTTTTAGATATATTTTTGAAAAGTTCAAAGCTATAATTGTCAACTAAAATAAGGTTGTTAAACTCAAACTTCAGAAAAACAAATGATCATCAATTTTTAATGAAACGTTTTTATTATGTACGAATATTTAGAGGTTTGGCAATAGGACTATTTTTGTCTTCTTCTTTTCCCCCGCCTTTCGTATATTTTACAAAAGAAACTTAATAATTTGTAACGGCAAATTAAGAAAAATAAAAAATTATAAAAATTAAAAATCCATCACTGTATTAAAGAATGTCTTTATATAATAGTAAATAAAAAATGACGAAATTATATTTGAAAAAAAAATTAACTTGATAATTATCAAATCCCATTTAAATCCCCTAAATAATTGGAGAGGTTGCTCAAAATTTATATGTTCATAGTTTTTGAACATTAAGAGATTGTTGCATGATATTAGAGACTTGTTAATGAACTTAAATTTAGTTTAAAATGTTAAAAAAATGATATTTATAAATGTTATAAACTCATCACTCTCACACCAATGCACAGTGGGCCAGTAGGTGGACAAAATGGGAAAAATTTTAGTTGTCTAATCTTGAAAACCTATTTAATTTTAGTATCTACATATGTTAGGAGAAATCTATTGATAATTTATTTATATTAAATCCCTTAGTTACCAGGACTCTAAGCATTTGAATATTGAGATAAAATAAAAAAAATAAAAAATTATAAATAAGTAATTAACGGTGACATCAACGTTGTGTTATATTTCAATTACATCTACGTTTTTGAAACAAAAAATTAGTACATGTTATTCTAGAGTATTTAGAGATAAGAAAAACCAATGTGTGAAATAAATTTGTCATAGCATGTTATCTCAGTTATACTTTGAAAATCACAGATTAAAAAAAAAAATTTCTTAAGAAACTTATTTTTTGCCGCACAATAACTAATAATTACCACAATTTGCCATGTGTTGTCTTATATTTATTTGAGCTATATGATGCTTCAATCGAGTTTTAATTGATTGCTCGTCCCCTTAAATCCCCGTTCAGATTTTATGTATGTTTTAACTTGGTTGCTATGGTACTAAATTTTGCATAGCAACAACTCATTTTTACATTAACGTTGTTTTAACAGTATTTTACTTGCGCTAAATACACAATATTGGGGGTATGTATTAAAATGAGATTCAGATTCTTATGAGGTTAACTTTTTTTGGTTACTATGGATACCTTACTTTGCATAACATAGCAACAACATATTTTCGGTAGTTGTTAGTAATTTAATTACTAACACTGACAGTAATTTAATTACTTTTAATTTTAATTACTAACACTTGTAGTAACTTAATTACTAACAAGTATTAGTAGTCCAGGCGGCATATATATTATAACATTTTACTTTTAAATACAAAATACTTGTTACAATAATTACTTAGATATGGTTTTGTTAAACTTAGACATTCATAATTTTCTCCAAAAAAACAATCTTAGTATTTCAAAACAAAATATTACTGAAGATATATTAAAATTTATTCAGCCAAAACTTGCTGATTTTAAAGACGTTGATTTTAGACATGCTGTTCAACGATTTGTTTACTTGTATATAAAAAAGTGGAAATCTGCAAACTATACTGTGAAAAATTTTGAAAAGAAGTTTGTGAACTGGCTTAATGAATATTTAATTGTCAGAAAAAAAGACAATGAACCAACTGCAAGTAGACGTGGTCGAAAACCAGTTGCATTTGATAATAGTTCTAATAAAACAAAAAAACGGCGTGTATCTTGTTTAATTGAATCTCATTCATCCAATGAATTATTTTTTGCTGCTAATAAAAAATTTAGAGATGAATCTGTTGTTATTGCTGCCAAGAATGTTTTAAATATATCAAATACAGATAAAGCAACTAAATATTCAGCAGACGAAGCACTGGCTTTAATAATTGATGCAAGTCTGACAAAAGCTTCCTATCAATTGATTAGAAGCGGAGCCTTGGAGAAAGAATATAACATCTACCCCGCTTACAATGATGTCAGAGATGCAAAATTGAAATGTTATCCTGCAAACATAACAGTGGAGGACTATTCAGCTTCAGTTACTTTAAAAGATTTAATGACTCATACTTTGCAAAGAATCTGTGCAGTTCAGGAACCTGTGCTAAGGCATTTGATATTGAACGACAAAGCAATAAAAACAATGACACTAACGTGTAAGGCTGGTTTTGATGGTGCTACTGGCCAAAGCATTTATAAACATGTTTTATCAGAACCCGACATTAACAGAGATTTAAAGCGTGAAGAATCATTATTTATTACTTGTCTTGTCCCATTGGATTTGACTGGATTTAACAACAGCAACGAAAAGGTGCCTATTTGGAGAAATCAAAAGTCGTCCTCCACAGCCTATTGTAGACCCATAAGATTTGCATACAAAATGGAATCCAAGGAATCTGTGATTGAAGAAGATCAGTACATTAAAAGTGAGATAGAAAGCTTGGGTATAATTTTATTAGAGGTTTGCGGATCTTCTATTGAAATGAATTGTATTATTGAACTTACAATGATTGATGGGAAGGTTCAAACAATATTATCTGAAAAAAATAACTCATACCAATGCTGTTCAGTGTGTGGTGTCACTCCAAAAAATATGAATAGTCTTGATATCCTTAATATAGATTATACTAACAGAGAGTTCAAATATGGTCTTTCCAGTCTTCATGCATGGATTCGATTTTTTGAGATGTTATTGCACATTGCATATAAAAAAGAAACAAGAAAGTGGCAAGCAAGATTTAAAGAACACAAAGAAAAGGCATCTGTAGCTAAACAAAAGATTCAGACTGATTTTATGAACAAAATGGGACTTGTTGTTGATTTCCCTAAAAGTGGTGGTTCTGGAACAAGTAATGATGGCAATACCTCAAGGCGTGCTTTTGCAGCATATGAACAAGCAGCTGAAATTCTGGGTATTGACCAAAACCTTATATTCAGATTTTACATTATCTTGGTAACGCTCTCTTCATGATATGAAATAGACTGCTTAAAGTTCAAGGATTATTGTTTTGAAACTTTTAGACTATATGTGTCCCTTTATCCATGGTATTACATGACTCAATCAGTTCACAAAGTATTGATACATGGACATGACATAATTAAAAGCCTTACATTATCCATCGGACTTATGTCAGAGGAAGCTCAAGAGGCTAGAAATAAAGACTTTAAATCTTATCGCAAAAATTTCAGCCGAAAAACATCCAGAAAAGCAACAAATACTGATCTTATCAATAGACTTCTAGTTTCCAGTGATCCTGTTATTTCATCATTGCGTTAATCAACATCACACCAAACAAATCATAAAGCATTTCCTTCAGATGTTTTACAATTACTTAAACAATCTTCAAACGATATTATTGTTTTATAATTTTTTGATGTAATTTAAAATTGATAACGTTTTCTTGCACTATTTTTTGCTTTTATTATTCCTAAAACATTATTTACCTAAATACTCAATTGTTATTCAATATAGGTGGGTCAAAAATCCGATAAGATACTCAAATATCAATTTACCACTTTGTAACTAAGGAAAGTATCCGGTAACTAAGCAATATAAGTATCCATAACAACTAAATTTAAAAAATTATCACTTTTGTAAGAAGTGTGATCTCATATTGGTACTCATGCCAAATTTAGTGAATATAGCACTTATAAAATATCTGCAGATAACAAAAGTAGGTTGTTGCTAAGCAAAATAAAGGTATCCATAGCAACGAAATAAAAAAATATTACCTTCATAAAAAGCGCAGACATCATATTAGTACTCATACTAATTTTAGTGAATATAGCTCTAATATTAAATTAGTTATGAATTTTGTCCAGTAAAAGTGCATTCTGGCCCACTGTGCAATGGCATAAAAGAGTCAACATTTTTAAGGGTTTATTTTTAGCAGACTCCGATTATCGCAATACTTTAGAAAAGTTTTACATAAACATGAATATATAAATGTTTGGAGTTTGCTTCATGTCGTTATATAAAGTTAAGTTCTCAAACAAAAACAAAAAGATTGCTACGGGCCTGATTTTAAGTATGTGATTGGAATCTGGATGTTTAAATATTGTGATTTGCACTTTTGTTATTTTTTTTACTTTAAATTTTTAGAATATTTTAAGTAACAAAAGTAACAAAAATTTACTGAAAAAAAAAAGAATTTGATGTTATTTCATCTGTATGATAAAACAACATCAAGACAATTTTCTTCACAATCGACCATATAATTTTAAACTTGAAAGTGTGCTTTTTTGAACCATCCTACTAAATACGCTATATTAAATAAATTAAAATAAGCAGTTTTTGCGGTTATAAAAAGTTATAAATTCTTTTTCAAGTTAAATACTTTTACATTCATACTTTTTTAACTTTAATTTTTTTTTCAAATTAATCTAGATGTTATTTACATCAGTTGTTTGAAAGTTTTTTTTTGAAAAACTGTCTGGTTTAATGTTCTTGCTTTGTAAATGGTTTGCAATTTTATTCTAAGCATCTTGCAATTTTATTCTTAGTTTTGTATTTGGCTTCCTTTATTCAGCGTGGTTGTTAAAAACTAATCTAACCAAAAAAAGTTATTTCTGAAAATGACCAACTCGAATAATTGTTAGATAATAGAATAATAAAGGAATACTTGTTTTCTGGAATGGACTAATTGAATTTAGTTTATTACAGACAACAGTTTTATGAATAGCTATTAATAAATAAGCAAAAAAAAATTAATTTTAATTTCTGAGTGGCTGTTTCGACTAGAGTTGACCAGTGCCGTCCCGAATGGGGGTGAGGGGGTATCCCCCACCCTAAAGCTATTATATATGCATTTGAGTTAGCACATTTGTACATTTAGTTGGCAAATTTATTGGCAAGTATTGTTGGCAAATATCAAATATCGAGGACCTTTTTTTTGTGTGCATGTGTGTCTCTAGTTGGCAAAAAACACATACGAACCCCCTCCTCAATCAAAGACCTTTTCGGGACGGCTCTGACAACAACCACGCTGCATAAGAGAAGCGAAAAACAGCAGCATAACTACAAATATGCTCGGCTCATTTACGGTAAATTTTTATCAGGGCCACTAACTTATTTCCTCCCGAAAAAAAATTAATACTGAAACAAATAAATCAAAAAAATGTTTTCAAAGCTTTTATGCAAAAAATCTTTCTTTCTAAAAAGTTATAAACCCCAACTTTGAAGAAAAATAAAATATTAGAGAAACAAAGTAAGGGTACGACCTCCTTGCCCAGGAAACAAATTTAACATGCACGTTCATTGAGACTACACAAATGCTTTCAAGATAAAGTAAAATCAAAGTAAAGCCGGAATGATAAAGTAAAATTAAAAAAAAAAAAAAGATTCAAAAAAGTGGAGTTCTCTCCAGTACTCTGAAAACAATTTCAACTTGTACTTTTATTAAGTTTACACAAATGCTGGAAGGTTTACAGATGCATGAATTACCCATAGCTTAGAAATTATGCCCCCTTTCCTCATCTTCCCACAACAAACTTTCATTAAGGCCATTAACCTAATCTGCTAAACAAACAAAAAGAAATAAAAAATCAATGCTTAGTTAGCAGCCCCTATTAGTACTCATGAGACAGGGAGCCCGTCTCTATACTACTAGTATAGGCTATATTTGCCCCTAATTATAATAGAACTACTCTTTACGATATACGTGAAAAAAATAGGCAATAGATTTGAATACGCTACCTATCTCAAAATTTATGTTAAATCAACATGAAATGATTGTTCTTTGAGAAAGTAAATAATATAACTTACTTTTTTCTTACTTACCAAGTAAAGTATAAAATTTCAAAGAAAAAAATTACTTTTATTTGTAAAAGTAAATAACAATTTTTTTCAAATTACTTTTGTGTAGGCTGTTTTTGCTAATTACTTACTTTTACACGTAAAAGTAATTTGATGTTACGATGTAGTCTTATTTTACTTTGTAAAGTAAGTGTTATGTCTTTTAAATATTATAATTACGTAAGTTTATTTCATAAATAAAATTTTTTACATTTAAAAAGTAAATTACATTTCGATGTAACTTTCTTACGTAATTATAACCAAAATTACTTTTTAAAGTAGTTTACTTTACATAACTTACAATTAAAAGTAAGTTACATTTACAAGTAAAACTAAAAATGTAAATAACTTGTAAAAGTAAATTTCTTTTTCAAGTAACACTTACTCATTTAAAAAACTTAACTTAAGTAATTTAGTTTTAAGCGTTATATAATTTATGTAAAAAAAAAAACGAATTACTTTTGAAAGTAAGAAAATTATATATTTTTATATGAGTTATGTAAAATAATTTACGCATAAAAGTAATTTGCGTTTTTACATCAAAATAAGTAAAAGTGCCATCCCTACTAATCAATACTGTAAAATACTATCAAATGATGCGTTAATACTAGTTAATATTAGTCAATACTATCAAACGATACATCGCTAAAAAGGGCAGAAAAAGACCTTTATGAAACAACTGATATTTGCTTATAGGGATTAAAATAAAAGTTTAATGAAGCAAAAAAGCAACAAATTTGTTAGACTGTTTTCACTTTACTCTTTAAATTAAGCTGAAATGCGCAACAAATTTGTTAGATAGATTTTTTCTTCAAGAATATCAAACAGCAAATATGTCAGACATAAAATTATGTCACAATATGTCAGCAGAAGATATGTCTGACATATTTTAAGTCAGCAGAAAATAATTCAGACATAAAATTATGTCAAAATATGTCGACAGAAAATATGTCTGACATATTTCATGTCAGCAGAAAATAATTCAGACATAAAATTATGACAAAATATGTCGACAGAAAATATGTGGGACATATTTTATGTCAGCAGAAAATATGTCTCAGACATATTTGACAGATAACAACTTTGATTGCACATTAATGTGGAGTAAAATAATGCGCAAGAAACGCGTGACATAATTTAAGCTGCCATTTCAAGCATTTATAGAGTTACAAAAGTAATAGTTATTTTCAAGAAATTTGCATATGTTAAGAATATTTATATGATATCTTTGCAATAATGATTATAATAATATTTCTGAGTTAAGGGTTCATTTGTAACGACATAAAAACAACCAACAATTATCTATACCAATATGTTGTCGTCAGGATAAGTGCAAAAGTTCGTTTTCAGTTTTGTTTAATTTTATTAGACATTTAAATTCGTATCACCAAATAAATACAGTGAGAGTTAGTGAAGCAGCTGCGTTAATAAAAGAAACGCCAGAAAGTTTATTTGTGATAATTACTCTCCTTCTATTAATCATATACAAGATTTATCTCCTAATCTAGATGTTGTTTCGTCTGTAAATAATTTAGATTTTTTGCAGGATGTTAAAGCTGAAGGAGCATCACTTGTAACACAACTTCGTGCAAATAGTAGCATACCTTATGGTATCATACCGACAATTGTCCAGTCATATAATAATATGGCTGGATGACTATCATGTTATTTTAAAGAAGAATTTAATAAAAGTTTATTATTAGCTGGTATTGATCGTGCAGTTATTGACCAAATTTTAAAAGAAATGCAACCCAAATTGGAACTATGCAGTAATCCTCTTGATTTTTTATCAGCACGTTATCGCATTGACTCTTATTTTGCAGGGCATCCTCTTATGGTTCAACCTGAAGGTATTTGTTATATGCCACGATTAGAGTCTCATTGTGGGCATAGCAAATTTGTATATGATCAGTTCCAATATGTTTCTATCAAAAAAACTTTATTTAATTTGTTACAGAATGAGGTTTATGTAAAAGCAGTTCTAGAGAAAAAGTGTAGACCTGGTGTATTAACAGACTTCTCAGACGGAAGTCGTTTTAAAAAACATTACCTCTTTAGTGATGTCTCCAAAATTTCCCTAATGATCCAATTGTTTTATGATGGTTTAGGTGTAACCAATCCGTTGAGAAGTCAAGGCTCTGTTCATAACATTGTTGTTTTTTATTATACTATAAAAAATCTTCCACACGCATTTGACTCTTGTTATGGCAATGTGCACTTGTTAGCAATGGGTTACACTCATGGTATTTCAATTTATGGTCATGGACCAATTTTAAGCAAATTTGTTGATGAGATACAGGAGTTAAGCACTCTTGGATTACAAGAAGTATTTCCAGTTTTAGGTAGTAATACAATTTATGCAAGTCTTTGCCAAGTTACTTGTGATAACTTGGCTTGGTTGGATTTCTTGAGTCTTTCTCTGGCAGTCATTTTTGTACAATTTGCTATGCAACAAAAACTGATGTTCAATATAAATTTGAAGATGAACTGTTTCAGATGCGTACTATGCATAGCTAAAAAACAGACCTGATTAATTTAGTAGCAAGTAGGGCAAGCAATAAGAACAATTCTAAATTGAAAAATCACTACATAGGTGTAAAGACTGAATACCCACTCAATAAAATAAAAGTTTATCATGTGACAGACAATTGGTGTATAGATATAATGCATACTCTCTTGGAAGGAGTTGTGCTTGCAGAACTAGGTTGTATACTTCATGGTTTGGTCATATTAGATAAGTGCCTAATGCTCTTAGATATTAATAAAGCTATTTGTTTACTATGGGTAAAAATAACTATTGAAAAGACTCATAAACCTGCAGAAATTTTCAAAATACAAGAACCACGGCATATACTTGCACCCTCAATGAAAGCAGTACAATGGTGGGCTATGGTCATGTATTTACCAATGGCTGTTGGAAAAATTGTCCCTCTAAAGAATAAAAACTGGAAATTTCTGTTTCACTTGTCTCATTTAATTGATTTGATTTTTGCACCATGTTTTACACATGAAATGATTGTTTATATGAAGCATGTTATTAGTGATCATTTATCTATGTTTAGCAAGTAATACTGCAACTATGAAGTAAGGTTACATCCAAAGCATCATTTTCTTGTCCACTTGCCCAACATTATAACAAAGTCCGGTCCACTTGTTGGCATGAGTTGTATGCCATACGAATTAAAAAATTCATTTTTCAAAAGGTATGCTCATATTGTATGCAATTTTACCAATATTTGTTACACTCTAGCACATAGACATCAGCAGCAGGCATTGGAGTCGCAACTCTCTAACAAACACATTCGCAAAATTATTACAGTGATTAAATATAGTATTGAGTCTACTAATTTGTTTCCTTTTTATAATGCTATACATAATACACTTTGTTTTAAGTCATGTGAAGAAATTGCTATTGCAAAAATATTACATGCAGGAAGTGTTGAATGCAAGCAAGGACATTTTATTGCAATTACAATAGATAAGGAGACTGGCTTGCCAAACTTTGGAAAAATTGTATGTTTTGTTTCAACCGCAAATAATAATCAAGTTAATATGAACAGAGGAGAGAAGTGGTATTTTGTCTTAGAAATTGTGAAGACAAACAATTTTACTTATCACCTTCATTCTTATAAAGTAATATTTCTTTGTCAACCAGAGTATCAGATTTTCAAGCTTTCTAATTTTGTTGATTATCATCCACTTTATTGTCATATTTTGCTCGCAACTACTGAAAAGAAGCACTTTGTTCGATTGCCCTATCATGTTTTTTAATTTGTAATATCTTGTATAAATAGTATAAACTTAAGTTGCTTTATATAGATCATTCAATAGCAAGGTTTTATTATTCGGTGAGTCAGTTAATGCCTCCCCCAGAATCAATAGCTGCACCACAACTAGTGTAATCAGTTTCAAGGTTAGTTTTAAGATTTTAACACTTAAGATATGATTGCTGAAATGGAAAACATGACATAAATAATATAGACATGTCACAATAAAAAATAATTATAATATTAATAATAGTAATAATGATGACTGGTATATTTTTATTGTACTGATATTCTAAAATTAAATAATATGAAGTTATGTTAGTTACATGCTGATTCCATTAATTTTATCAGAATCTGCAAATTGATAATATTATATCAATTTGCAGATTCTGATAAGTGTACATAATACACTTTGTTTTAAGTCATGTGAAGAAATTGCTATTGCAAAAATATTACATGCAGGAAGTGTTGAATGCAAGCAAGGACATTTTATTGCAATTACAATAGATAAGGAGACTGGCTTGCCAAACTTTGGAAAAATTGTATGTTTTGTTTCAACCGCAAATAATAATCAAGTTAATATGAACAGAGGAGAGAAGTGGTATTTTGTCTTAGAAATTGTGAAGACAAACAATTTTACTTATCACCTTCATTCTTATAAAGTAATATTTCTTTGTCAACCAGAGTATCAGATTTTCAAGCTTTCTAATTTTGTTGATTATCATCCACTTTATTGTCATATTTTGCTCGCAACTACTGAAAAGAAGCACTTTGTTCGATTGCCCTATCATGTTTTTTAATTTGTAATATCTTGTATAAATAGTATAAACTTAAGTTGCTTTATATAGATCATTCAATAGCAAGGTTTTATTATTCGGTGAGTCAGTTAATGCCTCCCCCAGAATCAATAGCTGCACCACAACTAGTGTAATCAGTTTCAAGGTTAGTTTTAAGATTTTAACACTTAAGATATGATTGCTGAAATGGAAAACATGACATAAATAATATAGACATGTCACAATAAAAAATAATTATAATATTAATAATAGTAATAATGATGACTGGTATATTTTTATTGTACTGATATTCTAAAATTAAATAATATGAAGTTATGTTAGTTACATGCTGATTCCATTAATTTTATCAGAATCTGCAAATTGATAATATTATATCAGAGTTAGGGATCGCTAGTTTACGGTATACTAAAAATTTAGTTTACAGTATACCGTATAGTATACCGTAAACAAAACTTTTTTTTGGCGAAACTGTATAACAAGTTTATAAAAAAGTTTACATTAAAAAAATGTGTTTGTTTTTTTATTAAATGTCTTTGTTTTTATTTATGCGTATTAGTATAATATATAAGTTACATTATATTTAATATAAGAAACTTATACAATAAACGCTTTTTGAATGATAATTGGTATGGTTGTCTTCATCGAAAAGTCATTCGCATTTGTATGCCCGTGACCCTGGTTATTTTCTGATATGTGATGACAACAGAAGCGGACACAATATGACAATGTCAAAAATCTTTGTATATAAATGCAACGATATTTCCCTGTTGTTGTATACTTAAAACAATACTTACTTTTTATATAGGCCATAAATTACTTTAAAATAATTTTACACATTCGTAGTTTCAGCAGATTTAATACATTTTTGATCATTTTTATTAGTAAATCAAGGGTAGTATGTTTCTCTTTAAAGTCAGTTTTCTTACAATTTTACTTTAGCTTTCGGCCAAAATCAACTCGACAGCGGTTTTAGAAACCGACTGTATGTTTGCATTAAATAAAAAATTTGTTGTAAAATGTTAATGCTTATTTCACTGTGGTACATCGACTCATTGCAAACTAATTAAAAAATAGATTTCGAGATCACTCTAAATTAAAAGAAGACTTTTATCTCTGGATTAAAATAGCCAACGAACCCAGCAAAATAGTCAAACTAGCACAGGGTTTAAAATACTTTTTTTTTTCTCGTTGTATTTCATATTTATCTGTTTTAAAAGTTAAAATAAAAACAAGTCGAAGTTTCAAAGTTTTTGAAACTTCGACAAACTTTTGTATATATACCAATATAAGATATTCACATTCTGTTCTATTATCCCCCCCCCTCCCCCTTAAAGTTGCTTTTTCATTTGAAGTTTGATAATTGCAAATTTTTGATGAGCCGGATAATCCCATGAAATTGATAATTATAAAATTTTGCTCCACATTCTTACTAAATAAATGAAAAAAATGAAATAAAAAAGTTTGATCGAAACCACTTGACGATGGAGTCTTATCTTGCTTCTTTATTTTTAAAGCAAACATGTTTGTTTTTTGCATAATTTAAATTTTAAAAATAAATTCTAGTGTTTTCAAATAATTTTAAATAAAAATAGTAAAATAAACACACTCAAATTGACACAAAAGTAAAAAAATACAAAAGTTAACAGAAACATTTGTATTAATCTTTTTCAAAAAATTACAAGAATGTTTTTCTATAATGTAATTTAAAGAATTTTTTAAAATTAATATAAGTAATTAAAAATAGTTTTTAATTAATCAACTGAAATGATATCATTTGTATCAACTGAAGTCTCAAGATTAAAATCAACAGCAACATCATCTTCATCAATCTCATCATGATCACTAGTATTACCAAGCATTATATCAGCAATATTTGCTTCTTTTTTATGGAGTGTGGCATTTGCATACATAAGAACTAAGCCGATTGCTTTATCTTTTGCAAGTCGGTTTCTACGCTTTGAATGCATAAAATCATACAAACTCCATATTCGTTCACTTGCAGCTTGAGAAGTTGGAATGGTAAAGAGTATTCGTGCAACTTTAGCTAAATTTGGAAATTTACTTGCACCCTCAACACTCCACCAGATATCAGGATCCATTAATTTTACTTGAGCTGCAAAATCTGGAGTTGGATTTGCGCATAGTCTCTGAAAAGATCTTATTTCATTTTTTGAAGTATGATAATTGCAAAATCCTCTTGTTTCAACTATGTTCTTTGGAAGTAACTCAAGGACTATAACAAGGTCACTTTTACTGGATGGAGGAGGCTCAGTATACATATTTCTACCACCATGATTTCGTGGATCAAGAAAGTACGCGAACCCCATGGATGGTGTATGCACAAATTCCCATCGGTGTAAAACAAGAACTTTCAATACTGAGTCTTCATTCCATATTTGCATTAAATTAACAAATCCTAAATAAACTTAAGAAAGTAAACAAGTATCTGATTCCAGTTTACCTATTAGTTTCGATAATGGTTTCATAACATTAATAAAACGTTGACAATCTTCTGAAAAAAAATTGTCTTGTATAATATTTATATACTCTAACTTTTTTGTGGATAAATTTATGCGCGTAAAGGCACCCGAAATGACTAAATTCAAATCGACTAACTTGTTTTCAAGATTACGAGCAACTGATGTATGATGGCTAAAAGAATTATCAACATATTCTTTTATTGAACATTTTTCATCATTTAATGCATCCTTATAAAGACGCCCACTAATGCATTTACTAGATGGAGGCTTATATGCAGGCCTAAGATTTGCATGATGTTCCAAGCAGAAGAATCAGCTAATGCAAAAGGTACTCCTGTATGGAAAAACACCCTTGCATATTATTTATCAATCATATGCATTGTCAAATGTTTCAATGTCATCTTTGTTTATAGTGTCAAAGTATGAATTTAGCATAGTTCTTTTAGAAGATTGCTTAGAAACTGAATCTTTAGAGATTTGTGAGGCCATATTTTGATTGCTTCTTGTTTCAACTAAAACACTTTGAAGTTCTCTTTTTATTTTTTGAAGCACAATTTAACATTGTCAGATGCTTTTTCACATCCCCTTATATGCTGCATCCATCTGAAAGTTGAGCGTGCTGTAATTTGTTTATCACAATCTTTGCAATAAATTTTTCTTGTTGAACCTTTTCAAAAAAAAAGAGACATGCTTGTAAATTTGATCAACCATCTTAATTATTTTACTTAAATACAATAGTAAACATATGTATAATATTATTAACAATATTAAGTTAAAATTATTGTTATTGTTAATAATTAACAATAACAATAATAATAATAATAATAATAAAAGTAGTAACAATAATAATTATAGTAATTATTATCATTTGATTCAGATAACATAAATCCAAAGAATAAACAAAAAACATGTAAAAAAAAAAGCAAAAATATTTTTTAAAAAAGGTAAAAAGCAACACAAACAGCGTGGTATAGAAATTTATTGGTTTAAAACTATAACAGTTTAACAAACTAAAACAAAAAATATTAAAAAATCAAATTAAAAATCACTTTAATTATTTATTCAATAATATATTAAATAAAGTATTGCTATACTTTATTAAATATATTGAGAAAATAATTAAATATATTGAGATTAAATATATTGCAATTAAATATATTGAGAAAATAAGTATAAGCATTAAATCATCAAGTCATTCCGGAAATATTTCATAAATAAAAGCATACAAGTATACTAAATGGTATACTAACATTCAGTATACCAAATATACGGTAAAGTTTACCGTAAAGTTAGTAAAGTATACCGTATACTGAAACCGGCGATCCCTAATCAGAGCAGAGGCAGCAGCATGGACCTATTTGTGGTCAGCGATTAACACAAAAGTTGAAGTCAGGAATGCTGATTGAAAAACCAGAAATGTTATTTCTAACAAAAGTTTGTAGGCGATATCTGATGAATAACTGTGCTCAGTAAGTATAAATATAATGAAAAATTTATAAAATAGGATTTTAACTAGTTAGAATAATGTTTCTATTTCTTTATTTCAGAAATGATAGGCCAAATGTTACTGAGAAGTAGGACTTATCAAAGTCAATTATTGACTGTTTTCCTATCTTACACGATGGAACAGCGAGTGGCTATGTGAGTAATATATTTATTAATTAACAGCTATTTTAAACTTTGTGTGTTATTTTTTATGTTATCTTTAGGGATAATTCTTTGATAGAAAATCGTTTAGTGGAAAGTTGTAATACTTTGTTCGTAGCAGGCGTTCTGATTGTAGAGATATAACTACACTGAGGAAACATTCACTATAAAATAGGTAAATATTAGATCTGTTCTTTTGTTTAATAAATGATGATGATAAGCGATTATAATAGTTGTTAGCCCTTTGTTTCAAATTTAAATAATTTTTTTTTATGGGTAGTCATGCTACTAATAGAATAGGTCTCACAACAAGTGATGATAATGAAAGTGCCATTCGATTACTACGCGAACAACGACCAAATGCTCAAAACAAAGAAGAACTAAATATACTCATGGAGATGAAGAGAAACCATCAACAATCATGGATTAACAAATCGTTCCCATCGATCACAGAAATCGTTTACCAGTATCATCGACTACTAGACATGCCAGAATCAGTATATTTAAATTTATTTAACAAAACTTATTTATTGATACTTAAAGTACATTATTTTGTATATAATAACAGTTAAATTAAAATGAATTTATAAACTATTTATTAAATAATGAAATTATAATTAATATTAATCTGTGTATATGTGTGTGTGAAAATATATATTCTTATTAGATTCTTAAAGAATTCCAAAGTAGCAATTGTTTAGAAACACGATTGCATGTTGAGTGGCAGAAATACAAACCTAAAATTTTGGAATATGCCAAATCAAAGCCGTCATTGAATACTCTAATGTTTTCCTTAACAAATGATTTAGATGAAGGTAAATTAAAAACTATTACCAGTTAAAAATTGTAACAAATTTAGAAAACTTAGTAGCAGAGTATTAGTTCGAATATACTGATTTTCTGAAAATCGTATAAATCAGTTCAAAATCAGTTAAAAATTGTAAGTTATTACAATTTTTAACTGGTAATTTAACTTTTAAATTAAATGATGCTTTACTAATATATTCAAGTTTTTACTATTTTTAACACTATTTTAAATTATATTCTACCTAAATAAAAATTATAAAAACCTTTTTGTGCTCATATTTTTTATTTGGAAAAGTTGCAAATCTTACAAATAAATATCAGTCTAACTTTTTTTCACTTTTTTCTTTTATAATGTTAGACAAGAAAAGTGAGCTTGCGGTTGAATGTCTTGTTTGGCTTCTTCCTACCTCACCACAAAAATCAGTTAAAAAGGCTCGTTTGCTACCAAATGTGGTCATGGAAAATCTTTTCTTTGACTTCAAGGTATTTTTTTTGTTAACTACAGTTTTTAAAGAACTAGTTTTGAGTTTTCTAGTTTATTTTCATTGCTAATGTTATTATTATCTGTTACTGAAACATGTAAAAAAAAAATATTTATACATATTGCAGGCTGATACAATTGACTGTGCACTAAAGGCACCGGAAGGTCGTGGAGTCAAACAACCGATGCTGTTGCGCATATCTAATGGATATTATATCAAAGCGAATAATACAGTTATATCACTGGCTTTTTGCAGCTGTTTTATGGAGGCATTAGAGTTTTTATTTATGTCTTTTTATGTTTTCGCCGTCGAATATCCGACCGAATTAAGATTTTTTTATGGCTTTTTAGAGAAAGTCATAGGACTTAATATTACTGTAAAAAGTGCAACCGTTGCTGATTTGTTTACCAAAATAACTTTCCTTCAAAAATATATGATGAATTTAAATCCCGGATGGGTTTAAAGACAAATTATTTGTTTTATTTTTGAATTGATGAGATCTTTTATTGGTATATTTTTATTTGGAAATAACTACTTATATTTATTTTTTAATTTAATAATTAATTATAATTGTTTGCCTTTTTGATTTGTGGTTTTTAGATTTTTGTTATAATCTGTATGTATTAGTTGTTTCAGTTCAATTGACAGTAATTTAATCTTTTGACTTTAAAATGTTAACCCATCTTTTAAATTCCGTAATACTAAAAAAAATTAAAATCAATAAATTACGATATATACTGTAGTAAAAAGTTTTAAATATTAAAAAATCTTCAAAATATTTAAAGAAACTAATAATGCATAATACACAATAAGGCATAAAAATCACAATAATGCGTAAAAAAAGACTTCAAAGAAACTTGCAAAAGTCGACTATTCTTTGAACGAAATGCAAATTATTATTGTGTGATAATCACAATAATACGTAAAAAACAAACAAACAGTAATGCATAAAAAATAACTTTTGTCGAGCAAACCCTCAAGCAGTTTAATAGCCGTTCTCTTATGAAATAGAATTAATTCCACATTATTGTGGAATAACAAAAAGTCCACAACTGTGTAAAATAAATCCACATTTCTGTGTAGGAGTGAAGACTACACACTGATGTAGACGAAAGTGTGGAGGAAAACTCCACACTTTCCGCAAGAGTGTACAAGGAAGAGGAGACAATTTTATTTGCTAGGGTTTCCTTTAAAGAGTTTTGCCCCTAATAGACTTTCAACAAATAGAGAAATGCTCAGAAGGTATTAGGGTAAGGTTGCTAATATTGTATCGATGCCTATATTGTACTTTTGACTAAACTAGTTATTTTTACAACTCACAAGAAATTTTTTAGTTTATTTTTTATCTTTGCTGAATGAAATTAAGGAGTCAACTGTTTTTTTTGGTCATCCAACTGCATTAAGCCGGAGTAAAGTCTTGTTAGTTTGTTATTGGAGATCTCTTATTTTAGGGATTTATGGCTAAGCGTGTTTTACGTATTTTACAGGGATTTATGGCTAAGCGTGATTTACTAAAGAAAGTATATGATCACTAAAGAAAGATATGATTTGTTCAGTGTATTTTTGTTAAAGCATAATTTATCTAAATTCGAAATAACTACCTAGAGTTTAAAATACCTTATTATTAGTAGTTAAATTTTTTTAATTAACCGAATGTCAGATTAGTTGCGTAAATTGTCCCTAAAGGCAGATCCCAAATTGTACCGACGCTACCATTTTGACCGCTAAAAAACGCGTGTAAAGTTTAGATATGAATCATGAAGAGAAGAGGATATGGAAAAAGCTATTTTTGCTTGTCGTAATAGCAATATCGGATTAAACGCAGTTTGTTTAAAATATAGAATTCCTAAACCAACCTTTAAAAGGCATGTGGAACATATAAATGTATATGCAAATTAAACATTTTGGTAGGTGTAGTAATTTACCTCCTGAAATTGAGAAAGAGTTAGCTAAAAATGTCTTGAAACTCGAATCGTGTATGTTTTGAATTAATACTAAAGAACTAAGACGATTGGCTTTTGAAATTGCTGAAAAGAATAAAATACCTCTTCAGTTCAACGAAGATTTGGGCATGGCTGGAAAGAAGTAGTATTTACAATTCATGAAACGTCACCCCTGTCTCAGTTTGAGGTTACCTGAACCAACACCTATGGCAAGAGCCACCGGTTTCTGTAGAGAAAAGGTTGAACTATTTTTCACTAACTTACAGAACTTGTTGATAATTACAATAAAGCTATTGAAAATATCTTTCATAAAATGCTTATTATTTTTTGCGAGAACTATTTAACACAGAAAAATACCACTGTATTATGTTGCATGAATGCTGCTGGATCTTTTGTACCTCCTATGATAGCGATTCCACGGCTCGACGAAAAACATTTGACATTTTACAAAAAACACATGGTTTTCATGAGCTTTACTCTCTTATATCTTTTTGTATGGTTAAACAAACACCTTGAGGTTTTTTTCATCAATTAGTGTTACTCAATTAGTTTACACTTTCCAGTTATATATAGAAAGTACTATGATTTATATTATTATAAGTGGTCTCAAGATATGAATAATATTTAAGTGAAACCATATGGCTTCACTTGAATATTATTCATAAGTTGAGACCACTTTTGAGAAAAAAAACTTGAAGCAGGAACGTTTTTTTAAAACGAAGCTTTTGGAGGTAAGGATTCCAAAGTACCAAAACACATCCAATTTTTATAAAACTTTCCGTATATATTAAAAAAGGGATGAGGAATCTAATGGAGTGTGAACACTTTTTAACTTTTATACATAAATTTTTAGTTCTTAACGTTTTAAAACTTCAGGGTTTATTTTTATAGAAATAAATGTGTTTTTAAAAGAGTCAAAGTGGAAATGGCAAGTTTTTAGCCTTTCCTATTTTTAAAACGAGTATTTATTTATGTTTTCTTGAATAATAGGTACTAAGGATTTGTATATAGAAATTCTATATATATAAATATCTATATTCCTTCACGTATTTTATGACGTTTTTTGTTTCGATTTTGCGTTCCTGAAATTTTAACTTCAAATAAAAATGAAAGTGAAAGTATAATTCTTAAATTCTTAGTATAATTAAAGACTTCAGTTTTCAAGGCAATAAAAATAAATTTTTTACTTTTTTGAAGGTATTTTGACTGGATTGTTCAACTACAAGTTTGATTCTTACTATTTTTACTACAGTCTAAACTTAAGGTTCTTTAAACTGTTTTTGTCAAAACCAAACCTGGAAATAGTAATCAACTAAAGTTCACTAAATGGAAATGCGTAAGAAAGTTATCAGTTTTTTTTCAATTATTGTTCTATTTTTTATATTGGTTTAGTAAAAGAACCAATGAACTCTAATGATAATTTAAATTCCCTTTGTTATAATCACTCAAATTAAGTTTAATAATAATTTTAGCTATCAAAATGTTGTCAGAAACAGCAACCTTCAAGAATATTTTGGATTTTCTAAATATAAATGATGGCATTATTTCTGTCGAATCTTTTGATTTTATGTTAACTAATAGCCATTTTTTTAAAACTTGCAAAGAAAAAGATAAATGTAACTTAACTTGGCAAAATCTTTCATTATTTTTTACAACCTACAGTAAATATTATATCTCTAGAGTGATGCTAATTAAGTACTTGAAAAAGTTCAAAGATTATGTTGCAAAATTAAATCAAGCAAAAAATTTAAACTTAACAAAAGATTTTTTAAGCTCTGTTTTATCTTTTAATAACGCTTTTTCTAATGTTGCTGGTTTGTCACCTTCTGGTGCTTGTTTTACCCCTACTTCTATACACAATAGTGAAACTGTTCCAAATCAAATTACTGTTTTTGTATCTTCTGATTTAAACTTGCAAATTGCTAACGATGATTTTTCGTGCTCTCTAACCCCAAATTCTATTATATATATTATATATATACACCCTTTTAGAAAATGGTTCTAAAAATTTTCTTCTTGAAACGCAAGTTAATACAGAGAATCAGTTTCCAATTTGGATGAAAAAACTACCTATATTATATGGTGATTTGACCTATCAAATAAAACAGTACAAACGGAGAATTAATCATCTCAAATTACAAAATAGACAAATTAATAGAAGACGTTATGAATATAAAAGAAAATATCAAGCAATCTTGTCAAAATATTATGTCAGAAATGTCAACAAATGAGAAGTTAGAAAGGATTGCAAGATTAACCAATTGTTGCAAAAAATTTTTAGATTGGAAAAAGAAATTGATTTAGCTAGAAAGCGTTCACAATCAGATCGACAAAAGGCATCGTATTTAAAGGAAAAAATTGAAAACACTGTTTTGAAAACATATGATGAAACAAATAATTCTTAAAAGAGAGTTTAAATTACTTTGAAAATGTTTCAGAAGAGCTGAAGGAAAGAGTTAACTTTTTAAAAAAAAAATGTAATTGATGTTTTTGAAGGAGGTAGATATAATGATGAAATTCGCTCTGTATATTACGACCTGTTGAATCTGTAATTAGAACTGTAATACATCCTCAGACTGTAAAATAGATGAACCTGGGCAGTCCGCACAGATTAAAAAAAAATTGTGGTATTTTGTTTGCTTATAGTTGTTGGATCATTATGAAAAATTTAAAGTCAAATGTAATAATGGTTTAAAAGTTATTCAAAAGTCAATAAAACACCAAAACTAAGTATAAAAGTAAAAACCCTTAGTCTGTAAAATAGATGATTCTAGGCAATCCCAACAAATTAAAAAAAAAAAGTTGTGATATTTTCTTATCGTATTGTTGTTAGACACTATGGAAAATTTCAAGTCAAATGTAATAACGGTTCAAAAGTTATTCAAAAGTCAATATTATCCAAAATTAATCTCCTTTTCGGTGCCATAACGCTGCAAATTTTTCATACTTAAGTTCTATACCTTTTGTCGAAAAATAATCATTTTTTTGCACTACAAAAAATTCATTAATTTGGATCCGCTTAACTTCATAGGCCGAATGACCTCTCATTGCTTAAGTCAATCCAAGCTCTATACCATGATATCAATTATATATGTTTACTTAAATTATAAAAAATCGTCTGGAATGGCTACCTATGCTAATTTTTAAACGCAAAAGATTCAAAAATGAACTCAAAGATGGAGCACCACTATTGACAATTTTTTGATGTTCTGATATTGGTTGGATAATCACAGGTTGTTTACTTTGTGGATTAGACATTTTATAAACTATCTTTGTCTTAAACTTTTAATAGAATATCCAGAACAAAAGAAAGTACTTTTTATCCTTGATGGTCATTTAACACATACAAAAAATCTAGAAGCATTAGTTTAAGCTCGAGATCATGGAATTATAATGCTATCTTTGCCATCACATACTACTCATAGGCTACAATCTTTAGATAGATTGTTTTTCAAAGCTTTGAATTCTAAATATAACATTACCTGTGATAAATGGATGCAAAGCCATCCAGGCAGATGTATTACTCAATTTTAAGTGTCCTAACTTTTTGGAGAGGCTTATGCAAAGATTGTTAGTATGAAAATAGCTATTAATGGATTTAGAGACACTGGGATATGGTCAGTAGACAACTCAGTGTTTCAAGAAAAAGACTTTGCACCTTCCAAATTACTCAGAGCTGAGTTCAAATAAGCAACAATCAAAAACTTTCAAAACAGTATGTAGTTATTTTCTAGCTCTCTTATATACAAATTAGCTCTCTTATATACAAATTATTTTAATTAAAATTATCCAGTTTTTGTTGGTTATTCAAATTTAACAATTTTTACCTTTTTTTTATGTTAACATATTTTTTTAATTTTGAGATTCCAATTAAAGAAATATCCATACTTCCAATACGAACTTCACCAATTAAACAAAAAAAGAAAAGTTCCAGTACTACTCTTGTATTGACAAGTAGTCCTTATAAAGATGCACTCTCTAGCTCAGTTTACCAATATCAACTAAAAAGATAGAACAGGGCAGGAATGGTGTAAAAGGTTCAAGCACGCAAATACATCTCTTCATAGTGAAAGCTGGTTTTGTTACCTTTGTGAAGAAAATATAGAAAAGAATATGATAAAATGTCTTGCTTGTCAAGGTTGGTGTCATGTTGAATGTGCAGTTGTTAATCAAAAAAAGAAACAATATATCTGCAACTCTTGTTAAAAATAAAGTCTTTATTAGGATTGTTCATCGTAAACAAAAACTTACGAAAATTTCGCATTTTTATCTTCCGTATTTCAAGTTGCTATTGCGGAAGTTGTAGTTGCGCAAATTCACCTTCCGTAATGCATTATACGAAAAAAATAAATAATAATTCCGTAAAAATTATTTACGAAAAGAAATTTGTGAAACAAATCATTTAGAAAGAATACAAGCGAAACAGTTCCTTACGGAAGGAGCGTTACGGAATGTGCGCTTACGGATTAGACTCAAAAGCATTCATTAAACTGTTATACAAAAAAGTGTTATTTCTAATTATTTAAATAAAATAATGTTGTTAAATGATTCTTCATTAGTTTATAAATATATGTATATGTATATATACATATATATATATATATATATATATATATATATATATATATATATATATATATATATATATATATATATATACATATATATATATATGTATATATATATATATATATATATATATAGATATATATATATATATAGATATATATATATATATAGATATATATATATATATATATATATATAATATATATATATATATATAAGACTTTTCAAGACAAGACTTAAATGGTCTTGTCTTGTCTTGGTTTTGTCTTGTCTTGTCTTGCTAAAATAAGTTTAACAAGACTTTTTATTTCAAGACTCAGACTCTTAATATATACAGTGACCTAGGTTAACAAAGATAGGATGCAGAGGGAGGGGGGAGGGCTGAAACAGAAATTAAGGGGACCTAACGCAGCTAAAGTTTAAACAGAAAAAACAGAAACTTTGAGTTAGTTTTGAGGGAAATAGCAACGCTCCCTCTGCAACATGTTTTTATGCCAGTGTTTATATATATTTATATTTATCAAGTACCGACTTTGATTAACTTCCTACTCAGTTGTTCATTGCCTTTGGCTTAGCAGAATTGGAGGTTTACTATTTATATTCTCATATATAAAAACTTAGTAAAATATTTGGTTCCATTACAAATTTTAATTGAACTTTAAGTGTTGTTTGACCGTTGTCAGTTCTTACTGAATCTTGCAATTAAATTATCACAACCTATAAGACTAGCTACAGTTCTGAATCTTTCATCGCTTGTATAGTCCTGGTGAGCTTCTATGTTAAAATTTTTTCCAGGCGCAAAGACCAGGGTAAGAGTCGTATTGTACGTACCCGTTTTTTTGCTACAAAATCTCGCAACTTATTTTTTTCTTCTCTCCGAAACAGCTAAAGCTTCAAAACTTTCAGCAGTTGTATAGTCCCAATAACGTTGGGATGTTGAAAATCAAAGAATTTTCCAGGGCCAATAGTACAAGGGACAATGCCTTTACCACCCTCCCACACTTACTTTTTTTATTTATTAAGGAAAACATTTAAGAAAAAATCATTGAAAAGGATGTGTTTAAATTTTTTTTTAATTTACTTGTTGTTATAGAGATAATAAAAGCAAAGGAGCATATAACAGAGCACCTCAAAAATAAAAAAATTAAAACTGACTAAACATAAAATTATACTATTTGAAAACAAGTAAGAGCTATTTTTGGCATTTTATTATATAATTAAGTTTTAGCATTCATCACTAAAATTAGGTTTTTTTTTTATTTCAACAAATTTTCCCGATTTCACAATTGCATCCATATGTTAACGTTGTTCAAGTTATCTTCATTATTAATTCTTATTCATTAAATGACATTCTAAAAAGTATATTTTATAAAAGTCTTGATTCTTTTATAGAAGTTTAAAACTGAAACTTATTAATAACATATAAAAAATTAGTATTTTAATTATACGTATTTGGTTCATAAAACGTATTTAAATATATTTATTATGCCGCGTTTCGTAAGTTTTTTCCCGATAAGAACTGTTTCGCTAGTTGCGGTGCGAGAGAGTTTCGTTTCGAAAAAAATTTGTTTTTTTATCATTATTTTTAAAAATAAAATCTTAAAATGTTCATATGTTGCAATGCTGAAAATAAAATTTTATTACAAACATTTTGGTACCTAAAAATTTTTTTTTTCACATTATATCCGTTTAACCAACAAAATTTTTTTATAGACTTCGAAACGTCCTTTAGCGAAAGAGCTCGTTTCGCAAATGCGACTTTCGTAAGCACTACTTTCGTATGTAGCAAAATAGTTTTATTTCGTAATTCAACTTGCAAAAGGCTACATTTCGTAAGTAGCATTTGCGAAATGAACATCGACGGTTTTTTTTGTTTTGTAAAATTCGGTACGAAAAAAAATTCTTGATTCTCAAATACCTTTCGAAAGAATTTTATTTTTCCGGAATTGTACAAAATATTCCGGTTAACAACTCTAGATTTTATGTACTTTATTTTACATTATTTAGTATAATTGCTTTTAAAACAGATATAGTATATATTGTTTCACATTATTTAGTATCTTTAATACCTACCTTCCTCCTCTATTCTAATTCTAGCTAGCCCATTGGTAAGCATATAATTTAAATAAAAATTGTACCATATTTGGTGATACCTGTTTTTGGCATTTTACCAGAAGAGAAAAAAAATTCAAATTGCATAGAGTTTATTAAATAAAAAACTTCATTTCATTAGATTATGAGCAGTTAGGTGTTATGTTATGTTATATCAGAATATTTCCAATTGCTGATTTTACAAAAACCATTCGTTTTAATCAGTTCTTTTAATCACTTAAATCTAAAACGATAAAATATTTGCGAAGTTGTAAAATATTTAAAATCAAGAAAGTGGTATTGGATAACAATGGTAAAATTAAGGATCTAGTTTTCTTAATTTTACTCTTGGCGCTCTATTTTTTAAATTTGATTCTTTGGAACTTAACGCTTTTTAAGTTATGAGTTTTCTTAACATCTTTACAACAAACAATCCCTAAATTATGAAATACAATTGAATATCCACGTTTCAACTTAGTAGATGGCCTGCAATTTTTAATTTGGTCTTAGGCGGTACAATATTAGCAACCTTACCCTAATGGTTTAATCTCAAAAAAAGCAATAGGTAAATCTATAATTAATTAACAAAAGCATTACATTTTTTACACGTTTAATGTTAACTTTTTAATTTTTTTTTTAATTTTTAGCACCACACAGATCAGCATCAAAATTGGTTGTCCAGTTGCTTGCAGGAAGACGCATTTAAGATGCTCCAGGTTTGCTGATGGAGTGTGCAGAGAGAACACTAAGCAGATAATTACTGGTGTCTGTATTCTGAGAGAGCTTGTCAATTTATGGGAACAGGCTGGGTTTAACGATGTTTTTATTTTGACGGAGCAAACTATCAAGACCAGAATCACCAAGAAAATCAAAGAATACCACACTTTAAAAAAGCTAAAACACTAGAACCACCAGAGGGTAGCTTCAAAAAGAAGGTGAACACTTTTTTGAAAGAGAGAAGCCCTCTCATCTCTATTAATAAAAGAAACATATTTGATTTAACAAAAAGTGATAAAAATAGGGATAATGAGGCTAAGAAGGAAGACATAAAACTCTTGAGGCTTTGTCTGAGAGGGGATATGGTCAAATTCGGAAACATGGACTATAAATTTTGTGAAAATGCTCACAGGGCACAAGAAAAAATAATTAAGATGTCTGAGAAAATCCAAAGACATGAAGATAAAAATAAGAAAAAGGAGAGTAACTATTCGGATGATTCAAGCACAAATAGTGACAATCAAACTAATTGCGACAAACTATATTTACATCCAGCTAAAGTCCAGAAAAAATAGAAAATGTTTTAGAGTGACATCACAGTTTGTCTTCAGTTAAGTATGGAAGATATTTTTAACAATTGGATTCCAATAATGACCAGATTTAGGATTAGAGTCTTCTCTTTACAAGACTGGTGGAGTTAATACTGATAATATGTCGATATCAAGATTAACTTTTAACGGGAAAACTCATAATGTTTTGGAGTCTGAGGCACAAATAATTAGAGAGGAAAACATAGATAAAATAAGAGGTTTAAAAATTGTGGTACATTTTGATACCAAGATTTGGAAGAGATACGATTGGGAAAAAGGAATATATGATAAATAAATATGATGATAGAATTGCTATTAGCGCATCTTCACCAGAGTCTGGTCCACTTGACTTTCTTCTTGGTATCTTAAAAATCAAAAGCTCCAAGGGAAGTGATCAAGCCATTGCAATTTAAACAATGCTTGAATACTATCAAATTTCGGATCAGATTATTGGGTTGTGTTCTGACACAACATCCAGTAACACTGGTAAAAAAGGTGCCGTTGGCATTATTATTTCCTTTGCCCTTAAAAGACCGGTTCTCTGGTTAATGTGCAGACATCACGTTAATGAAAGGCATGTGGCTTATGTGATGAAAGAAATTTTTGGTCCAAAAAGTGGTCCCAGCAAGAAACTTTATGTAATTCTGCAAAAACTATGACCGCAGATTTACGCAGTAATCAAACTTGAGAGAATTGTAAAGTTTGATTGGTCTAAAGATGCTTTCAGGCCCGGCTCATTACTGTTCAAACTTGCCTTGGATACTAAAGAGCTTTGTATCATAGCTCTTTATAAGAACACTTTCTTCATAAAAATACAGAGAGGTGATTACAGGTATCTTTGTGAGCTTCTTGCATTTTCTCTAGGAGCTGAGTTGTCATCTAGCTTTTCATTTAAACAGCTAGGAGCTCATCATGAAGCAAGATTTATGACTGACTGTATATACTTACTGGTTATTCAGATGACTCAAATGTACCACCTTGCTGATTCTGAGACAGTTAGAAAAAATACAATAAACCATCTGAAAGCTGCAACCAACTACATTGTATTTTTTTATCGACTCTTCTTTCTAAAAAGCCCTAATGCTTCTCACGCACCTTCAAATGATTTAATGGTGTTCAATAATGCTTTTCAGCAACAAAAAGTAGACAATTTAAAAAATTTGCAGCAATAGGAAAAGTTCTTTACCAAAGTCTTATGCGTCATATTTAGCATCTGTATTCGCAACAAGTAATTTTTGCTCTTGCTGATAAGGATCTTATCAGCAAGAGCAAAAAAGAAGTTAAAACCATTTTTTTTATTTTTTATTTTTTTTTTATTCTTAAATATGTAATAAATTTATACAATAAGATAGTTAAGTTAAAAATCGTTATACAATAAAAAAATATAACAAAATATACAGGTATAAAAATAAAAACAAAAAAAAGAATGTGGGGACTCGTAGAAGACCTTTCACGTTTTATTATCGAGAACCGCTCGTGAATATTAAGTACATTAAATTAACATGAAATATAAAATTAAAAAAAAAATGTCGTAGTAATAATTAGCGAGAACATAAATTTCGTAAGAATATATGAATAAAATTGTTAAACATGTTAACCAAGCTGCTTTCTTATGATACCCCGGAGTTAAATGATCTAATTAAAAAGAGACTTGAAACTAAGGTTGAAATTATTCCTCATCAAAATTTGAAGACTTTGTCAACAAGCAGTCCTACCTTTTGTTCTTGCTATTGGAGATCTCAAAGAAGAAAATTCTGCTACGGAAAAAAAAGGCATTAAAGCATGTGAAAATGAGGAAGTTTCCCAGTTTTTACTTACTTTTCAAAGTGTGTAAGAACACTTGTACTTGTAAATGACCGTGCAGAACGCCACTTTAAGTTAGTTAAAGATTTCATTGAGAGAACACGCAATGAAGACACGCTTTAGGGTACTCTCCAGGTATTTTGTTCAATAACACAAAATACAAATGTGATTTTTAGTTATTATTAATAATAATGATTGTTAATGAACAAGTAGTACTTTTTATAAATTTATGTATTTGTAATTTAGTTCAGAGGATCCGGCAAAAGAATTCAAAGAATGCTACAAAGAAAGATCTTAAAATTATTTAGTTAAATATTCTTTTTATTAATAATATTGGTTTATGTTAAATTACAATATTGTTTTTTTGTGTTTGAAAAAAATGATTTTTTGATGTTTAAGATAAATAAGCAATCCCTAAAACTGAGGGGGGGGGGGGTCAAATTTTTTGTAGTTCATAGTATTCGAACGTTAAAAGATTTTTGTGTCAATTTTAAATTTTAACGTTGAATATAGATTTAGTTAAGAAAAAAAGTAATGTATCAACTTGTTGCTCTCATGTTTGGGGCAGCTGTGGCTAAAATTTTAGGGCTTTTTGTTCCCAGGCTCCAATCATTGCAATTTTTTGCAAAGCATCCTCATTTGACATAAGTATAAACATATATGTTTGGAGTTTGTTCTATGTCTGGAAGTTAACCTCAAGCGTTAAAAATGGCTGTATCCGCGCATGCGCCTGCATTCTTAAAATTGTTTGCTGTTCATTTTGTTGCATTTAAAACAATTTTTTCCTTAAAATTGATGATTTATTTTGTAAAAAAATTCACTAGAAGATTTTACGACAAGCATATTTGTTTGTTTAACACGCACCAATTTTTTTGTTTGTTTATGTAACAATTGTAATCGGAATAATATGAATGAAGTCATTTTCAAGTCAAATTTTACTTAATAAAATAAAAAAAAATTCACCTAAATTACCTTTCGCTTTAGCTAGAGACTTATTTTTTTTTTTTTTTGCTGGTATTTATAGACAAATTGATGCCAAATGCAGTATTCTGCATATCGAAATTCAATTTATGATATATTTTTGGAACACCCTAAAATAATGTGCTATATGCATGAAACAAACAAAAAACTATATATCTTTAAATTAAAACTGTTATATTACATTATATGCATAAGCTTAATACAAACATGAGATAAAATAACTGTATATAAAACTAAATTTTAAAAATATGAACATATACACTGTACATACAGTTTCTAATACGTGAAAAAGTGGAATATTGGTATGTTATAACTACAAATATAAACAATCAAATTTAATTATGTTGAAATAATGCAAGAGACTTTTTTCCAGATATCAATCCCATGACCACGCTGCTCTTTTAAAACGCTGCTATCACGATTCTTTTTTAAAGTAAACGGAACCAAAAGAACCCTTTTAATCAATCGTTATTGCAATTTATTTTGATTGCCGAAATTGAGGCAAAAAATTACTTTTGTTTCAGGATTCATTTGACCCGAATTTCCGATAGACAACAAAAAAAAGTTGCAGGAACGTTTGATCAAAAGGGTTCTCTCGGTTCCGTTTATATATAAATATGAATCCTTAGTTATTCTAATAATGCCTTTATTATTCGAATAAATTAAAATTTATCAAAAATTAGCTTAAGTAATTTTTGATGCAAATCTTACTTTTGTTTGCAATTATGGATTTGTTGCTATCCAATGCCATTATGAACTTATAAAAAAAGAAACTTATAACAATTGTAGAAACAATAACTTTGCTTCTTTTATGTGTTTAGTTGCATTATCTGCAGTATTGAATAAATAAATTCGGTCTATTTATCCTGAATTTGGACTGGAAAAATATAAAAACTTATTTAATGTTATTAATTATTTAATTTGGACTGGAAAAATATAAAAAGTTATTTAATACCCACGTGGGGATCATAAAACAAATAAAGAAGTTCTGAGTATTTTATCTTAACCCAGATTGTCGCTCTATTTCCAAGGGTAAAGATATGTGGTCACCAAATCATTTTGTCCCTATTGTGAAAAGAGAAGTTTTATGCTCAAAGAAATTTGTCAAAAGTGACTTAAAAAGAGGATTGTTTTCAGTTTTGCCAAGTGTTCTATCGCATTCTTCTGTCACCACTAAGATTCTTAATTTATATTTTCGATCTCCTAAAAATCTATTTTCAAAAAAAAATCATTAGTTCAATCTCACATAAAGTTTTGCATAAATAATGAAACTAAAATTATAGATGTAAATATTGATATTACTCCTAATCCAATCTTACTTAATTATATTCTTTGTACATTAGATCAGTCTTCAAGCCTTCCTTTTTATGAATACTTCTACTTACTATGAGCACGTTAGACGTCTATATGCTGGCAAAGATGATTCAATATTATTTGGTCAAGCAAAATTAATTGATACATGTTGAACTAGATGGGTTCAGAAACTTAGAGGTCTGGATGTTTTTTTTGATTTACATATCCGTTTTTCATTCAATGGAAGAAATGGCATACAATGAAGGTAAGAGTTATAGTATTCATACCTCTTTAAAAGCTTCATGTTTTTTAAATTTTATGACAAATTTTTCTTTTATTGTAAGTTTAGTTTTAACAAAACAAATAATGGACTATTTCTATGCCATCACTGTTGTTCTCCAAACTAAAGCGTTTGATATATCACAACAGTGTAATAAAATAAATTGTTTAAAAACTCAAATTTTAGATTTAAAAAAGAATATTGATGTCCATCATAAAGAATGGTACTTAATTGCTCTTGACCCAGCTAAGGCTCTTGATGTTTCAGAAGTTAAACCAAGGCTTTGTGGCAGACAAATTTATAGTGTTAACTGTCCCTCTGACACAGTTTCAGATTATTTCAAATATTCCATCACATCTCCTCTTCTAGATCATTTAATTAATGAAGTATAGGATAGATATGACGAAGGTGAGATGGTTGTTTACAAAGGTTTATCTTGTATTCTTGCAACTGTTGTAAAAAAAAAAAAAAAAAAGAAAGAAAGATGTTTTTGGAAGTTAGATTTTATGGAATTTTTATATATATGATATGCCTCATCCTACATTAATTCATGCTAAATTTAGATTTGTGGGAAACATTTTGGAACAATCAATCTGTGATCCCATTCACTATTACAGAGACTTTAAAGTCTATTGAAATATTGGTTTCTCAAACATTAGGGAAGATTTTTAAATAATGGGAACAATTCCAGTTACTACATGTGAATGCGAAAGGAGCATTTCTGTTATACGCAGACTGGAAACTTATATGCAAAGCTGCATTACAGAGTCAAGGTCTAATTCTTTAGCTTTGATGTCTATTCATCAGAGTTGTTAGTCCTTGGCCTTGAAAATTTCGGCCTCGGCTTTAATTGTTTTGGCCTTGGCCTAAAAAAAAATACATATTATCTTATTGATTTTGTAGAACTCTGCGCATAACCTTGGTCTATTTTTTTAAAATAAGGTTTTATTGACACAGCACTTGCTACTTACAGTTTTGTTAATATTTGGCCTTAACGTAAGGCAAAAATTGAAGTCTTTGGTCTTGAAAATGTTTGCGTAGGCCTTGGCCATAAAACTCCTAATCTTGGCCTTGACCTTAAAACTCTTGGCCTTGGCCTTGTAACTTTTGGCCTTGTTAATAACTCTGTTATTCATCAAGAAATAATTCCTGATGTAAAAAGAGTTTTAAATATTTTTTCCGTTTTATGGGAACGACGCCGAGAGTTGGTTTTTACCTAATATAAATTTATTGATTTCTTTTTTGTTTATTGACTATATTCGTGTATTTTATTTTTATTTTATACTTAAGTTTATCTTATATTTAGTAAAAATTAGAAAAACCAACATAAAAGTAAAATAAAATAAAAAAATAATAAAAAAGTTTGGCATAACTGCCTATCAAGAAAAGGAAAGAATCCAGAAATGGAGGGCTAACCTAAGGCAACAATATTAATACTTTACTTAAACTGCCTATCAAGAAAAGGAAAGAATCTAAAAATGGATGGCTAATTTAAGGCAACACTGTTAATATTTTACATTAACTGCCTATCAAGAAAAGGAAAGAATCCAGAAATGGAGGGCTAACTTCAGGCCAGATGACAGTTTAAAGATGGAGTGCAAAGTCCAATGGCTTACCTTCTTGTTGGTGCACTTCATTAAATAAGTTAGACAAGTAAAAAATGTCTAATTTATGAATAGAATAGCCAAGGCAACATTTTTATTAGTTTTGTTTTATATGGGTATATGAGAACAATGCAAAATAAGTAATCATAAAGTACTGATGCCACTTTGATGACGAATTGCCAAAAAATAGTCGGCGATATTTATTTGCAACCTTCCCTCCGCCTCGCTGGCCCGGGGAAGGGGTTTACAAAAAAATATCGCCGACTATATTTTGGCAACTCAAAAAAAAACCAGGCAACACCTACAAAAAATCCTGCATTCTTCTCTGGTTTGTTAAGATAAGACAGCATCAATGCTTAGATGAATAGCTTTTTACTTCTTTTAGAGTTACAATATCATCGCTTAATTGATCTTTCTGTGATACTCATAAAAATGAATTATTTGTAACTAATTGCAAAATAAAAAATAAAAAAAAACAACAGTAAAATAACATTAGATTTGAATTAACTTTTAAAAACGTTCACTCAAATAAATTAACAATGAAAACTAATAAAAGTAGTTTTAAGCACATTCCAAAAAATTGTAAAAATAAAATAGAAATAATAATATCATCCATTCACACACACATACAAAAATTAATAGTGTATATATACTTATTACTAATTGAAAATATTTATGAGAGATTAACAGTTGGATAAGATAAGTTTTTAATAATTTTCACTAACTGTAGTAATTATTTAATTTATGGTTTGCCATATAATATATTTTGATTTGTGGTTTGCCAATTTAGAGTAGGTTTTTCTTTTGCCACACCTTTAAAAATAAAACATGCTAAGTAAACAAAACCATAACTGTACTGTACCAAATGTTTCAATCTGTTTTGTCTGCCAACAATCTGTGTTACAATCTTTTTGTTCCAACAATAAAATTTATTGAAGAATGACACAATCATGATGACTAAGCCTTAGTCAAAGGCATATAATAAGATTAAAATTATAACTTTTAGACTGAATCATATTATATGCTTTTGACATTTACTTATAGTATAACATATACTAATAGTATTAGTAATACGTCCAAGCAAGAACAATCAACGTTGAAACACCGTTGAAATTTATGGTTGAAAAATGGTTAACTTTTGGTTAAAATGGAAACACAAATCAACGTTGAAACCAAACGTTAGATCAACATTGAAAACAAACTAAAAATCAATGTTAGATTAACGTTGATTTAGCGTTAATTCAATCAACTTATATACAAGTTTATAAACCTGAAAAATGCACCTTTTTGCATCGTGACTCTTTTAATCCGAAATAACATTTTTTGTACAATATTGTGTTGTTGTGAGTAAGAAAAGAAACAATAGTTCTTCATAATCTTATAATAGCTGTCATAGTACAATATCTTATGTTATTGTACTGCACATCTTGTTCTCAATTGTTACAGCTTTCACTTATTATTATTAGTAGTATTATTAGTTAGTTTTATAATATAATACTAACTGTTGTTATAGTATTACAAATAATCTGCCCTGTACCATTTTTTTAACGCAGGTAACTAAACTGTAGAAATTGAAAAGCAATTATTGAAAGCAAATAAAATCAAAAAAATAATTTATTCATTTTTAGAAGGAAAACTTATAAAAAATTAAAATTATTATCAAAACAATCTCGATAAAATCATGATACTGTTATCTTCATCATCAATATCAAATAAATATGTATTTTTATCTCTTTCTGTCATTTTGACTCATTTTGATTTGATGCACATTTTCCACGATCCAATCAATATGGTGCAAACTTCAAACAGCCTAATTTATATCTTTGTACATTGTGTCTTTTTATTTAAGAACATCGGGTAACTGCATCTAAGAAAAAGTATCTTTAAAGAAAGGTGCATTTGTACATTTTACAAGTATTATTATACTTCATATTGTTCAAAAGCGAATGTGAACATTAAGTGATCAATAGTGGAAAAAAAAACAACTCATTACTGACCGGTGCCTAATTTACTTCATGATTGACATAGATATCAACCTTTTTGGATAAAGATACATAAAACATCAACATCATACACCAACGCAAATACACACACATAACACCAGAATTGTTACGACATAATATGTTTGGCAGATCCGTCGACATATTTTAAGACATATTTTCTGCCGACATAAAATATGTCCCACATATTTTCGATTGACATATTTTGACATAATTTTATGTCTGAATTATTTTCTGCTGACATAAAATATGTCAGACATATTTTCTGTCGATATATTTTGACATAATTTTATGTCTGAATTATTTTCTGCTGACATAAAATATGTCAGACATATTTTCTGTCGATATATTTTGACATAATTTTATGTCTGAATTATTTTCTGCTGACATAAAATATGTCAGACATATTTTCTATCGACATATTTTGACATAATTTTGTATCTGAATTATTTGCTGTTTGATATTCTTGAAGAAAAAATCTAACAAATTTGTTGCGCATTTCAACTTAATTTACAGAGTTAAGTGAAAATTGTTTAACAAATTTGTTGATTTTTTGCAATCAATTATGCTTCATAAAACTTTTACTTTAAACCCTATAAGCAAACATCAGTTGTTTCATAAAGGCCTTTTTCTGCCCTTTTTAGCGATTTATCATTTCATAGTATTGACTAATATTGGCATTTATTGACTTATTTATTGATTATGACTTATTTATTGATTATGACTAATATTGAGATTGATAGTATTGACTAATATTGACATTTGATAGTATTGACTAATATTGACTAGTATTGAGGCATCATTTGATAGTATTTGATAGTATTGATTAGTATTGATTAGTATTGGCGCTTTCCCTTATTAGAATATAAAAACCATCTCAAGCTTAGTTTTTATAACTGAAAGTGATTTTTATTAGTATGACTAAACTTAAAATTATTTCTTTGTTTAAAATAATAATAAAAAAAAAACTTTTTCAGTTATTTTTAATTATTAGTTGATCCTGAAAAAGATTTCATTATGAAAAATTAAATTCAAAAGATTCTTTGAAAAAAACGGTTCACAGAATTTAAAAAAGTTCGTGCCAAATAAAATTCATTTAAGCTGAAGAATTTGAAATATTTCACAAAAGTTATATTCAGCTCATTAAATTCATATTAAGAAGAGTAACCGGTAATAATTTATAACTAATTACGAATAATATACTTATAGTTATAACAGTTATGATTTATTTAACAATAAAATAATTAACAATTGCATTATAACAGCATAATTAACTGCCATAAACTTGCATAAAATGTTTTGAGTGAAATATATATTGGAATAATTATTTTTTTTGTTTTCCTTACAATTTAAAGTCAAAAATGGACAATAATTTATTGAATGAATCAACTATTAGTTAAAAATAACTAAAAATGTTTTTTTTTAAATATTATTTCAATCAAGAGAATAATTTTAAGTTTAGTCATATTAATAAAAACCATTTTCAGTAATAAAAACTCAGCTTGAGATGGTTTTTACATTCTAACAGGGGAAATCGCCAATACTAATCCATACTAATCAATACTATCAAACACTATCAAATACTATCAAATGATGCATCAATACTAGTCGATACTCTCAAATGATGCATCGCTAAAAATACTTTGTCAATACTATCAAATGATACATCGCTAAAAAGGGCAGAAAAAGACCTTTATGAAACAAAAGATATTTGCTTATAGGATTTAAAATAAAAGTTTTATGAAGCATAACACAGGTCAACAAAAACAAAATTTTTTTCTGGTGCCAAGAAAACAATTTGTTTTTTATGTAGGATTTCTTATTTTGATTTCAAATATGCAACTCATTTTTTACCATCACGTCAAGTTGTAAAGATATTTGGGTTCAAATCTTTAGAATTTGGGGTAAAGTCCCTAATATTTTCGAAAAAAAAGTTGTTCAAAAGTATGTCAACCTGAGTCTCAAAAGAAGCGTATTTTCATGGAGATTTTAAAGATGTTATTTGTTTGTAATAAAATTAAGTATTTTTTGTATTATTGCTGAAAAATATTTTGTTTACATTTTTTTAAGAGTCTTTAGCATTTTTTCAAATAATTTTTTTGCCAAAAACTTTTAAGGAAAAATTTTTGTGTTTTCCAAAATCTCTATACTATCTTCTAAAACACGCTTTTTTCGAGACCCAAGTTGACATACTTTTGAACAACTTTTTTTTTGACAATATTAGGGACTTTACCCCAAATATTAAAGATCTGAACCCAAATATCTTTATAACTTGACGTGATGGTAAAAAATGAGTTGCATATTTGAAATCAAAATGTGAAATGCAATCCAAAAAACAAATTGTTTGCTCGGCACCAGAAAAAAAATTTTTTTTTGTTGACCTTCAATTATAATTGATTGCAAAAAAGCAACAAATTTGTTAAACTATTTTTACTTAACTCTGTAAAATAAGTTGAAATGCGCAATAAATTTGTTAGATTGATTTTTTTTCAAGAATATCAAACAGCAAATAATTCAGATATATCTTACATATTTTATGTCAGTAGAAAATCATTCAGACAATAATATCAAGATATTATAGATAATTAAATTTATATTAACCAAGCTATGCATTTTTAGCCTTGGTAATGTCTTTGAAAGAAAACACGTTGAAAGAGATTAATTTTGAAATACAAAAAGTTCGGAGATAAGTACCAGACAAGGTGAACGTAGAAGATGGCGGGCGAAAACAAAATTAAAGCACAACCAATGACGTCCCAAAAAACTGCAGCAACAAGAGAATAACAAACATTTTATTTTTAAATTTATTATGTAAAAATTTCCTCGGAATATTTCTTAATGAACGAAAATACTCTACCACGTTGTAATGTTTTTGTAAATCGACGTTTTAAACAATTTCTTCTCATTTTGTTGTCAAACCTGTTGTTTATTGAACGTTAACCTTCAGCTAAGTAGATCTACTCAAACGTTTAATAAGCGTTAGAATAACGTTAAGCAACGTTTGAATGGTGTTAAGATAAAATGTTATAATTTTTATCTTGACGAAAAACGTCAAGATAAAAATTATAACATTTCGATTTAGCGTCTAAATTACAACGTTAGCCAACGTTAGCAAAACTGACGTCGCCCATCCTTTCCATTTCCAACATTAAGCCAATGCCAAACCAACCTAAAAAGCCACTTTAGAATGTTGTTATACCAACGTTGCTCGGTGTTAATACAACATTAGTTAATGTTGGAAAAACATCGAGGAACATTATAACATATCGGTCTTCGTCCAAATTATAACGTTAGCTAGTGTTGGCAAATCTGACGTCGTCCATCCTTTCCATTTCCAACATTAATCCAACGTTAATCCGACCAAAAAAGCAACGTCATTTAACGTTGTATCAACGTTGTTGTGCACGCTGGGCATATACTAATGTTATTTCTAATAATACATTTGTTGAAGAAAATTCTAAAGATGAATCAAATCTTAATATGGTTCTTGAAAAATATGATGTTTTTAATTCTAGGAGCACGGATAAGGATTCTAAAGAGTATGAGTTTGTTAATGACAACAATGACTATGATTATTGCGATAAATCTATTGAAAAGAACACAACCAATATAGAAATCGATAAAGTTTCAAATTCACATTTTTTCTGTTTTATTTGTATATGTGAATCTGGTTTGACTCCATTCAGTAAAATAACAAATGAACGGATAATTGATGTTTTCATTAAAACAAACATATTTATACCCATTGAAAGTCGGTGTTGTAAGTTTCATTTGACAGACAGTAAGTGGCTTAAAGATGAATATTTAGATAATATTCTAATTTTAAAAAATTTTGTAAACTTAAATAAAACAATGATACAAGATTTATTTAAAAGTTTTTGGTCTAGAGATTCAAAAACAGCATCTATATTTGCATAAATTAGCGATATAAATAATGTAACAACTGAGTTTTGTTTCCAAAATACAGGTTTTACCAAAGATGAACTTCTATATTTGGTAAGTGAATTAAAAACACTTAAAAACTCTTTTCAACGTTTGAAAGAACGAGCTCTTGCAGTTTATCTCTTTTGGTTAAAGACTGGTCTTGATCAAAATACAATTGCTTGTTATTTTGGTTTGTCATGTCGGTCAAAAGTTCAGAAATATTGCCATCAAATAAGAGCCTCACTTTGTGCTGATTTTGTTGGAAAGAATTTAGGAGCAAAATCACGATCACGAAAAATGTGAAAAAAGTTCTAATAATACTTTACAACGAAAACTGTACAGTGGACAAAAAAAAAAACATTTAGTTAAGCCTTATGTAGCATGCACTGCAAATGGTTTTGTTATTAATGTTTATGGACCTTTTGCTGCAACTATTAATGACGCAACTATTTTAGGTGAATATTTTAAAAACCGAAAGCGGTATAAGAGAACTAGTTCAGCCCAATGATTTATTCGTTTCAGATGGAGGCTTTAGAGATATCATTGATGAATTGAAAACTACATATAAAGTGTTTACCAAGATTCAAACTTGTTCTAAAAGTCAATTAACTACACACTAAAAATTAAAGGTAGAAATTCCTAGTTAAGGTAGGATATGTGATATACCCTTAGTAAGGTATAATTTTCTACCTTATAAGGTAGAAAATTATACCTTTAACTTAGAAAATTCTATGAAAATAATTGTTTTTAATATAATTTTCTACCTTAAAAGGTAGAAAATTATACCTTACTAAGGGTATATCACATATTCTACCCTAAGGTAGAAGTTTCTACCTTTTTTTTTTAGTGTGTAGTTTACAAGCTAACCATATTAGGTTTGTTACAAAATGCAGATGGGTTGTTGAGGCTGTTAATGGCACATTTAAACAATCTTTTATATCTTTGGAAAAAATAAGGAATACTATGTTTCCTCATATAATGACTGATGTTAGAATAGCTGCTTCTTTGATTAACTGTTTTCATGTAAAATATGTATCCGATAAAAAAGACGGTAAAGATATTGCAGTTCTGATGAAAAATAACATTATTTTAAAAAATGACTTAGAATCATATATTTTGAATACAAAAAATAAAAGTAAAAAGCTATTTGAACTAATCGATGCGTTAGACTTGAACAATTTCCCAAAGTTTTCTATAGATGATATGCGAAAATACATCACATTTTGTAGCTATCAAATAAAGCAAAGTTACAGTTTTTTAGCAGAACATTTAAATAAAAATGGAAAATATATTATTTTGATTGATAAAAATATTAAACAAATTCAAAATTATAAATTGATTTCCGCTGAAATTCAGTCAAGGCATTCCAACGCTACCAAGTATAGGTTATTTATTAAATACTTTCCAAATATTGATAGCCCAGAATCAATATTGTCTTGGGCTTGTGGGTGTTTTTCTGGCTTAAGAACATGTGGTTGTTGTAGTCACATTGCTAGATCGTATTTTATTTGTGTTGTGGAAAGTATTTGGAAAAACTTCCAAATCCAGGCTCAAGGTTTATGCTTTTTTATTAAGTGAAAACGAATCAGAATGCCAAATGAAAATGAAATATTAGAACGGAATGAAACTATAAAGCGAGATATATTAATTAGTTTCAAACAACCGAAAACAAAATCTAATGTAGAATTGAATATAATTGATTCTGAATAAAGTATTTCACTATTGAATAAAAAAGCCGCAAAAACAATCAATGAAATGAACTTTAGATCGTTTTCAAAGCATTTACCAAAATGGGGTGGTTGTATTTTGTTAAATAAAAATGATTTTGAAATGGATACAGATAATTTTTTGCTGTGTCAATTATACCGAAGTATTATCATTCAAAACACTTGTACAATTATTTTTTGTTGGCTATTTGGTGCTCATCTTTATTGACACAAAATATCATAAATGTATTACAAGAGAATAAACAAAATATAAAAATATCTATACACATAACTGATATACTTTCTCTCATTAAAATTTGTGAATGAGATAGAGTTAAGGTAGATCCATGGCAAAAACAATTGCAAAAAAGAGAGTTTTTTTTTAATCGTTTTTAATAATTAAACTACCTATCTTTCAGAGGAAAGTGATTTTTATACATCATTTGCATTGAAAACCTGTTTAAAACAGGTTTTCAATGCAAATGACAATGCAAAAAAACAATATTAGTCATCTTGTATCAATTAATGTTCATAGCAACGCGCATAGCAACAACAACAATTCGTCTATTCCTCTATTTTATCTCCTGTAAAATCTAAGCAATTGATATCTCTGTAATTTAAAATATATCTACTATGCTTTTGTATTCTGTTGTTGGTATTACTATTGCTTTATTCGTAAATTGCTCAAAGAACATCTTTATCCTAAAGTTGTTGTTGTTGTTAGTTTTCAAAACTAATAAATTACTATATTTGAAAACCTTACTGAAGATATTTTGTTTGTTTAACAGTTACATATGGCTATCAAGAAAAATAAAATAAGAAAAAATAAATAAAACATTTATTCTGTGGCAATCAACACACTTTTACTTCATCGGAAAATATAGTATTGTAGGAGCTCATGAGACCTTTCAACATGAACAAAAAATATAAGGCACCTCAAATTGCTCAGAGGATTAAATTAGGAGGTCGTAGAAAAGGTTTCATAGACAACGAAAAAGAAACGGAAGATTTAGAGTCATATTCTGCAGGAAGTTATAAAATATTCAATTAATATCGCATTTTTGTCCATTTTTAGTTTTTTCGCATGTAGTCCTCTTAGAACAACGGTATCTCAAGATCCGCATATAGTTAAACTATATATCATCAAAAAATTACCAAAAATGTATAATATAAAAACCATTTTTTATTATTTGGCATAAATATATAAATTACAACAATTTATCTTGTTTTAAAATTTTTAAAGTCATTTCAATAAACTAAAGTGAAAAAAAAAAAAAAAAATCGTTTATACTAATTTTTTAACAATTTACCAGATTTACCTGATAACTATGACGCCAAGCCGATCGGGCTTAGATTTTTTGACCGGTAATACATAAGACAATAACTATAAGTTGGTTTAAAAATCTAAGCACGATCGGCTTGGCGTGAATATGGGCCAAATGACATAAAGTAGGACAGACTTCTTTTGTATAGTCATAACTTGTAATTTACAATATTTTTCTACAAAAATTAAAATCTGTCGATAAATTTAAATTTTGTTTTAGATAGTAAAGTTAAAAATTTTAATACATATTGGCCTCACCTATAGGCAGGAAGGGGGGAGGCAAGCGTTTTAGGGCTTTTTGCTCCTAAGCCTCCGCCATCCCGATTTTTTGCAAGGCCACCTCATTTGGCATATAAACATACTTAAATTTGGAGTTTGCAGGATGTGTGAAAGTGTCCTATCTGAAACATCAAAATATCCTACGGGCGCCCATGCACACATGCTACCCCTTATATACTGGCCGTGAGTAAGGCGCATTTCAGGCAACCTATTTTGGAGTCATCAAAAAACAGGTTTTAGCAGGGCCGTGGTTAATGGGTTGGAGTCCCCCCCCAAAAACGTATCATTAGGGTCTCAAAATTGATGGATTTCATTTTATGTGAAATATTAAATTTTATTTTAATACCGAACTATTAGTACATTTGCGTCGGCAAACTTTAATATCTAAATTTCAACGTTATTTCAACATTTAATTTCAACGTTAATTCAACGTTTATTTTCAACGTTAATACAACGTTTATTTTCAACATTTATTTGTAGTTAAAAATAAACGTTAAGTTAACGTTGAAATTTTCAACGTTTTTTTTTAACGTTGAAATAACGTTGAAATTTAGATATTTTTCAACCATATATCAACCATTTCGCAACGTTGAAATAACATTTAAATAACGTTATGTGCTTGCTAGGACTATAAGTAAATTTCAAAGGAATATAATATGATTCAGACTAAAAGTAAAGTAAAAACAGTAATACTATTATTTAATTTTATTTTAACAATGCTACCCCCGAAACATTGATGTTTATTCCTGAGGGAATTCCTGAGGGGAAAAAATCATTTAAATTTTTTTTGAAAAAATCTGATTCCTTCATGGAGGAGTCGGAGCTTTTAATTAATGAACTTCGACTAGCAATTAGTATGCTGAAAACAAATAAAAGTGCGGGTCTGGATGAAGTTAACCCTGATGTTGTAAAAGCGGTCTCAGATATTATAGAGAAACCTCTTTTTAAAATTTTTAATTTTTCCCTAAAAATTGGCATTTTTCCTGACCAACTAAAATTAGCAAAAATTATTCCGATATACAAAGGCGGTGATGACTCAATAAAATCTAACTACAGACCAATTTCCATACTTTCTTGTTTTTCCAAAATACTAGAGCGTATTATGCACAACAGACTGTACAATTATCTTGAAAAAAACAACATTCTTTATCATAAACAGTTTGGATTTCGCAACAACCATTCCACGGAACATGCAGTAATTGATCTTGCCAACCAAATTTTAAATGGTTTTGATAACAACAGTTACACACTCGGAATTTTTATAGATCTATCAAAAGCATTTGATACTGTCAGCCACAAGATTCTAATTTATAAACTACACAATTATGGAGTAGTTCACTCCAATTTAAAGTGTCTGCAATGTTATTTACAAAATCGTAAACAAGGAGTACCATATGACTTAACATGTTCCCCATTTGAATCAATAAATTGCGGAGTTCCCCAAGGATCAATACTTGGACCCCTGCTGTTTTTAATTTATATTAATGATATTTATTTGTCTTCAAAAATACTTTTTTATATTATTTTTGCTGATGACACAAATGTTTTCTTTTCTGACTAAAATTTAAAAAATATTTTTTATATTGTAAACACAGAATTAATATATCTTAATGAGTGGTTTGAAGGAAATAAACTTTCATTAAATATTAAAAAAACGAAATATATTTTGTTTGATAAGTCATCTAAATCCGAGAACCTTCCACTCAAATTACCTGAACTAACAATTAACAATATTAAAATAAAAAGAGTTTTTTCAATGAAAATACTAGGAATAATTTTCGATGAGATTTTAAATTGGAAAAGCCAAATAAAGCTAGTCGAGAACAAAGTTTCAAAGACCCTGGGGATTATGTACAAGACAAAACATCTTTTAAATAATTTATGTTTAAAAAATTTATACTTTTCATTTATACATAGTCATATTGTAATATTGCCTGGGCAAACAATCATTTATCTTTCCTAAAAATTATTTATACAAAACAAAAGCAAGCAAGTAGATTAGTTTTGGGCGCAAGTAGATACGAAAGTGCCGAGCCGTTACTTAAGGAAATAAATGCTCTAAATGTATACAAACTAAATATATACCATAACTTGTTATCTATGTTTAAACTTCAAAATGAAATGATTGCAAAATATTTTTTTAAAAGTTTCACTCGAATTAATCATAAATATGAAACAAGACATTCAATGAGTAATTACTACATCCCACTAACACCACTCAAAAAATCTGACTTCTCGACTATATGCCGGGGACCACGCTTGTGGAATTCGGTTCTTGACGAAAATATGAAAAAAATAAAATCTATTGCTACTTTTAAAAGAACTATAAAAAAACACTTACTAAATTTAAACATTACGTACATTCTCTCATTTTTAAAAAAAAAAATCGAAACAATTTTGTATTTTTAATTTTTTATGTACTTTATTTAATTTTAATATTGTATTGAATATGTATATGCATATGAAGCGAATTAAATTTTTTTTTTTTTTGTTTATTTATTGTCTTTAATATGTATACGAATATGTACAGATTTGTAATTTTTTATTTGTTATTTTATATTTTAACTTTATCTTAAATTTCTTCTTTTTTTAACTTTAAGTTCTTTTTTAACTTTAAGTTCTTTTTTAACCTTCTAAAATTTCTAACCAATTTTTTTTTTTTTTTTTTTAAACTTATTAATTTCACTCTTTTATGTAATATTGGAAGATGTAAAATTTAATTGTATTTTTTTTTGTATTTCACAAAGGGGCTTGATGATAAGTCATTTTGACTTCTACTTGCCCCAGTCAGCTTGTAATTATATATATTTGTTTAAATTTATAGATAACATTGTAAAATGTGTAAATTGACGAAATAATTAGAAATTCTATATTAAAATAAACATATTGATGTTTCTCGGGTATCATTCTTTATTAAGAAAGATTCTTAAGAATTATTATCATGCAAAAGTTAGATAATTTAGTAAATTTAAAAAATATATAAATATTTATTAAATATTTTAAAATTTATGAACTAAAGTTTATTTATGTTACTATTAGTAATTGCTAATTATATGATAATTTAAAATTAAGTATTTAAAATTTAAACTTTATTTTATATATGGAAAATATTTAGTTAAATAAAAAAGTTGTCGTGAAATATATTTTTCGGCTGGGAAATTATAAACTGATTTATAATTTCCCAGCCAGCATCTCTACGTTGTTTCAACGTTGAAATTTGGTTGAAGCGTTGTTTCAACGTTGTTCAACTATGTCTCAACGTTAAAACAACATTACGATTTAAACGTTGTTTATTTAACGATGTTTCAACGATAAATCAACGTTGACAAAAAAACTTAATTAGAAAAAAACCGTCCGTTTAATTAGTGCTTAAAGTAAAAGTAGTTAAAGCAAAAAAGTAATAAAGCAATATTTTAGTATAATGTGCAAAACAGAGGGTGTTTATGTGTAAAATTTTAAATTTTGAATTTTCAAAAACGTTTTATTTAGTATTCAAATTTCTACATGTTCTTACGACTAAAGAAATTAATGGCTTATTTAAGAAACTGGCGAAAATGCCACTCTAATGTCCTAGCTCTGGCAGAATCATCTTCTAGTAGTGAAGAAGAGAAAGTCGAAAAAAAAATGTCATTTCAAAATTTACACAAAAAATTCGGAAAGCGATTATGAAAGTGAAGAATTTCTTTATGATTATTTGTCTCAAAGTGACAATGACACTGTGTTTTTCTCAGAAGAAATTGAAAAAAACGATTTTTCTTTTAATCATAAACTGGCGAAATGGCAGTAGAGCACTGCTGTTCACGTAAATAAGTAAACGAGCTATTAGCTATACTGATAGCAGAAGCCTTATGCTATCTGCAGAAACAGCTTTTTGTATACCAGTCTCAAGACCAAAATAGCAGTAGAGTAATTCCACGTCAAAACAACCAATTTTTTTTTTAAATGCAACCCTATGTCCTTAGATTTTTTTTATATTTTTACCATAGTTAGTACATTATAAAATAAGATAAATCCCAAAATTTCAAGGTCTAACTCCCAACGGTTTGTGAGTAATCGTTGTTTTAATTTTGGCTACTATTATTGTTTTGGTCATTTTCCGCCATTTTTAAATTTACATTTCTCCTTATAAAACCAAGTCTATAAACATTTGAGTTCTAAAAATAAGTGACTTAGTTAATTTCTAGGTGAGGAATTTGAATATATAAATAAAAAACTCATTTTATAATTAAAAAGTACCTAAATATCAATTATAAATCTTAAAATAGTGGACACCTGCCACTGTAAAATTTTTAGGTGTGCAGTAAATTTTTTAAGCCTAAAATTTCAAATTAGATCATTGTATGTTTGAAGAACATTGTGTGAAAAAATCATTTCTGCCAAATACATAGTTTAAAAATTACATGAAAAATGTTACAAAAAAAGCAAATATAGCATATTTCGCTTATCGTAGTATTTAAAATAAATAAAAATGATGCATACTTGAATTGATATACAATCTTTTATAATATATCCATTAAAAATTATTGATTTACAAATATATACTTATTAATTTTGTTAAAATCTTTTTTTGAAAGTTCATATTTGTCTGATATTATTGTTGGTGCACTTATTAATGTTATTACATTGGTGATTGGTATCCAACAAAAATTATTCCTTTTCGGCCAGAAAAACTGTTCAGATGGACCGTGTGGATGCATAAACTTTATTTTTATATCATTATATTCTTCATCTTTTTCTTCAACTACTGCAATTCACCAAAACGAGTTATATGTACATGCGTAATATTTGTATTTCTGCATTAGCTCAAAATTTATTAAACTTAAATTTTGGTAGTTTGATTTTTTAGTTATATTAATAGATTTTGGATTTATATTGTTACTAGTTTTTTTAAATAATATAGATGCTTTCGAAACTGGTATGCAATGGTGAAATCCTCGACTTCCTGGTATTGTTTTTCCTTTCTCAAATCGTTTGTTTTATGTAGCTCTAACATTAACCATAGTTCTTTTATCAATTTTAAAGAACTTTATTGTGAGCGTTTTTTGAATGCAAAATTCAAACGTTGCATCGATTGTTAGTATTTGACTTTTCTTTGGACGTTTTTTTGCTGTTGTTCGTTTTACTGTATCACCTATTGCATCACAAGAATATTTGCCATGACTGGTTGCAAAAAATATCCATTCAGCTAAAAAATCTTCTGAGTGATGGCATAGATTTTGAAAATTTTTATACTGTCCTCCACATCCTTCAGAAAAGTAATACAATTTGAGAATTAAAGAAGGGTTTCTTTGATATAATTACATAAAAAATATTTTAAATCAAATTACCTTTCATTTTTTTTTTATGCACTTTATAAACATTACAAAAATTGCCATTTTTCTTTTCAAATCTTTTTCCAAAGTAGTGAAAATGGTGATTACAAATGCTGAATAGTTCTTCACAAGCACGCAACTCAGATCTACATAAAATGTTTTGACGAGTATCAGTGTCTAGGTCATGTAGTAAAAAAATCTCTTTATTTCTAGAATATGAGGTTTTATGGCATTCTGACTTCAAAACTTTACCAATATCACATGAAATCATTTTGATAATGAATTAAAAAATGTTATAATTGCAAATTTAAAAATGCACAAGTATTAATTACATTATTTATGTAGAACTAATTGCAACATTTAAATTAGATGAATATGTCTAAATTCAGCAATTAAACTTATTTTTTCAGTAATTAAACTGATAATTGGAAAAGAAAAGGAACCAAAGAACAAAAAGGAAATAAAAAATACATTAAAAAAACTTTCATAACTTGAGAACCACTTAGATTTAGATTTAGGTAGGAATTAACATTTTTTCCTAAAGTACTTTGGCGAAAATTGAAAAACAAATCAGAGAATTTAGGGTTGTATTTGAAATGGTTGTATTTGGCCTGGTTGTTTTGAAATGGAATTACTCTTAGGAAAAGAAATAAAAATTGCACGTTTAATTCAGGAGCGGATCCACGATTTTTTAGTGTTTGAGTTAAATAACTTCCAGGTAAGTTCTATATTCCAAACCTTTGAATGTTCATACTTATGTCATTTAAAGATGTTTTGCAAAAATTTGCGCCGCAAAGAACTTGGGAACAAAAATACCCTAAAAATTAGAAAACTAAAACGTGGGGGAAATAAATTTTTTGAAATATGAATTCTAATATCCTAAACTAGGTAGAAATTTCTTTAAGGTAAAAAAATTTCATTGAAAAATAATGATTTGTTTAGAAATCATACCTAATTAAATAACCCCCCTCGTTTTGAGGGGGTTGTAAACTTTACATGGTTATACCTTCTTAATACCAAATGATTTTTTGACAAAATTTTAAAAATATGTACAATTTTTAGTCTTATTTAAGTAAGTAATTTTTCTGTTTAGAAAAATTAATTCCCTTCACGTTTGGGCGGATGATTTCTACTTTTTAGGGTATTTTTGTTCCCAGGCTCTTCGTAGCGCAATTTTTTGCAAACATCCTTAAATGACATAAGTATGAACATTCAAAGGTTTGGAGTATAGAACTTAGCTGGAAGTTATTTAACTCAAACACCAAAAAATCGTGGTCCGCCCCTGCAATTATATATACATTTTTAGTACAAAAGTAAAATATTTACAGAACTATGTATTTGGCATAAATGATTTTTTCACACAATGTTCTTCAAACATACAATGACCTAATTTGAAATTTTAGGCTAAAAAAATTTACCGCACACCTAAAAATTTTACAGTGGCAGGTGTCCATTAGTTTAACATTTATAATTGATATTTAGGTACTTTTTAATTATAAAATGAGTTTTTTATTTATATATTTAAATTCCTCATCTTGAGATTAACTAATTCACTTATTTTTAGAATTCACACGTTTAAAGGCATGGTTTTATAAAGAGAAATGTAAAATTAAAAATGGCGGAAAATGACCAAAACAATAATAGTAGCCAAAATTAAAACAACCATTACTCACGAACCGTTGGGAGTTAGACCTTGAAATTTTGGGATTTATCTTATTTTATAATGTACTAACTATGGTAAAAATATAAAAAAAATCCAAAGACATAGGGTTACATGGCCTGGTTGTTTTGACATGGAATTACTCAGTATTGACCACCACACTTGCTTTCGAAAGTAACTGATTTTGGATCCTAAAGCAAAGTTCTTTTATCTTTCAGTGAGGATAAGAAAAAAGGAAACAGAGTACCAAAATTAGAAAACATTGATAAGTTCTGAAGGCAGTATGTTATTAATTATTTTTTAGTGAATTATTGTTTAATTTTATTAGGTTTGTAAAAATGTTCAACAAAAGTTGTTTTGAGAAACTATTTTAAATTATAGAGTTTCAAAAGAGAATGTTATATTTTCTTACTGATATAAGGAATCCCAAAACACAGTGACAAAGCCTGATTATAATAGTGAATTCATAAGCCAAAAAAGTTTTATTTTTTCAGTAGCTAAATTTGTTGAGGTGGACAAGATATTAGATGACGAAATAAACACAATCATCAGAAGTGAGTTTTAATAAGTATTTTATTAAATATTATTTTCATTTAGTTTCAGAACTTTTTTTAATTTTATGTCTACAGCTTTAAGTCAAAACTTATAATAACTTATAACAGTATATATTAGAACAATGGCTTCTTATTTGGGAGTATAATTTCAATGGTTTAAGGGCAATTAATGTTAAATTTCTACAGTTTCATTTTCATTAATATGATTATAATACATTATGAGCGAGGTTAGGCAATTTTTACAACCAGATACTATTCCTGGTGTTAACTTGTTATTCAGATCAGGACTGATTATTTTTTTCTTGTTATACTAACAGAAGTTTGCCAGACCATATGATGCTATGAAAGGTATACCTTTATAAGATATATAAGACTTTTTTATTTTTATTTACAGCTTCTTTTATTCAATACGATGAAGCGACTGAAACTTTACTTGATGGCATTTTGTCTGACTTCTTAAAATACGCTCCATTTCGAAAAGGTGGCGGAAAAGAAAGGAAATTAGATTGATTGTTATAAATATTTACATATATTTCAATAAAGAATTATTTTCTTGTTGTCTACTAATATTTTGTATTCAGTGTTAATTCAACATTACCAAAAAAAAATTTCAGTTATGAAAAAACGTAGGATTGAGTTGATGTTTTAAGTAAAATAAGAAAAGCTTAACTGATACAATATTTTTATTTTTAATAAAAACAAAAATACTAATGATATGGTATTAAAAATTGGTATTAATATTAATGTTTATTAGATGAAGATTGTAAAAAATAAGTTACAAGTTATTCTTTGGTCTTTAAAATTGTTTGAATGATAATTTATTATTTATTGAGATGTTTTCTTTTTTAATTTTTGTTGCTTTAAAATTTTCAATCAAACTAAGTTATTGTTGTATGATATTTTATAATTAACTTTATATTATATTTTTTATATTAGTAATAAATATTATCTATTTTTGTTCAATATTACTCTTATGTAGTTAATTATGTTTTAGCAACCTGGGATTCTTTCATTATTTTTCTTTGATGCCTTGAGTTATTTAAGCATAATATATTCAGAACTATGCAGATTAATAGAATAATAAATATATTGATAAAAATGAATTTAAATTATAATAAATTTATAAAATAAAGAAAAACTTGTCTTTGCTAATAATGTCTACTAATATTATTGTTTAGCAAGTATCATGGTTATAAAATGTCAAGATTTAGCTAGTTTAACTAGGCCTGTTAGTACACTTATATTATGGTTTCTTCATTTTTTTATTAGTTCAAATAATATTTTCAAAATCAAGTATGTGGAAAGGAGCTGTTTGGAATGAAGATTTACAAGGAGAAGAAGGTGTAATTCCACCTAATTGGATTTGTAATAAAACTGTTTATTGGCCTCCAGGTACCAAAGCATTGACTGCACTAAAATGCTGAGAAGAATTGGCTTAAGTTTTCACAATTCAAAACTAAATTCTCTTCAGGTATAACATCTATATATTACAATTATTATTTTTTAAATAATTTTGTTAGGAGGAGTTATTTTGTTGATACAAAATATATAACTATTTATATAACCATTCATATAACTATTTCAATTCCACAGAAAACAAACAGGATTGTGAAAATTTTGAATTTACAACTACAAACGAAAAATGTTATAATGAGAATGTCTATTTACGAAAAAGAAAACATAAACAAAGAGAATTTCCCAAGCAGGTATTAGTTTTATGTGCTTGGATTTTATAAATTTGAATTTTTATACGTAAAAATAAAAATGTTTTTGTAATTTATACCATAAATTTGTAATTATATTTTACAGGTTCAGCTATCTAAGATTTAGATGAAGTGTCAATGCACCTGACCTCCAGTTGTTCATTGATCAAATCTATAGGTAAATGTATATATATATATATATATATATATATATATATATATATATATATATATATATATATATATATATATATATATATATATATATATATATATATATATATACTAATATATATACTAATACATAATTATATATATACTAATATATATATACTAATACATAATTGCTCTGTTCTTAAAAGAACAGAGCAATTATGTATTTATAGAAAATCACTTAACAAAAGTTTTTTTTCATTTTGCATTGTGATTCATCAATTTTGTTTCATCAATAAAGACTCATCATTTCTGATGAGTCTTTATTGATGAAACTCAATGTAAAATGAAAAAAAAATTTTGTCAAGTGATTTTCTACTAATATATACCCTCCCCCCCCCCCAAAGCTGTCATATAAGCATTTAAGTTGACGTATTTAGCAAGTTTTGAACTATAGTTGGCTAATGGCAAATATCGAGGACCTTTTTTTTGTGTGTGTTTAACGTAAATTCAACGTAAGTTCAACGTTATTTCAATGTTATTTGCCGGCTGGGTAATTAACAAAGATACACTTCCTACGTTAAGGTTCAAACGTTAGGTTCAAACGTTATATCAACGTTGATTCGACGCAAAAAAACGCTACAGTAACGTTGAATTTACGTTGAAACAACGTTAAGAATGACAGTTTTTTTAACTTTGATTTATCAACGTTAAACCGGCTGTTAAAAAACGTTTTGTTATCACAGAAACCGTTGATAAAAACTGAGATCACCATCAAAACGTAGTATGCATGTCCAATAGTGCTGTTGCACTTCTCTATTACATTATTAAAGTATATTACGGATATTAAATCTTTTTTTCGACTTTCTCTTCTTCACTACTAGAAGATGATTCTGCCAGAGCTAGGACATTAGAGTGGCATTTTCGCCAGTTTCTTAAATAAGCCATTAATTTCTTTAGTCGTAAGAACATGTAGAAATTTGAATACTAAATAAAACGTTTTTGAAAATTCAAAATTTAAAATTTTACACATAAACACCCTCTGTTTTGCACATTATACTAAAATATTGCTTTATTACTTTTTTGCTTTAACTACTTTTACTTTAAGCACTAATTAAACGGACGGTTTTTTTCTAATTAAGTTTTTTTGTCAACGTTGATTTATCGTTGAAACATCGTTAAATAAACAACGTTTAAATCGTAATGTTGTTTTAACGTTGAGACATAGTTGAACAACGTTGAAACAACGCTTCAACCAAATTTCAACGTTGAAACAACGTTGAGATGCCGGCTGGGTAATCTTCCACACGTATGATATAATACTATCGTTTATATATTTTCACGCATCAAATAATAACATTACGCTGACAATAATATATTTAAAAAGTCCATTATGATAAAATTGCATTGATAAAAGATTGATAAAATTTCTTATTTGCAAAGTCTTAGACAGCCTTAATCTATGATGAACCATATGGTCTGAAAATTTCCGCGAGGGTTTCTTATATATACATCTACTATACCAGTTTACAACACATATCTTCTTTTTAAGGATATCGTAAATATATTTGTATTTCTTTTAAAAACAAACATTTTGATGCCTATTATGCTTAAAACTACTTTATAGCTCTAATTTAAAATTTAAAATGAGCAGTGGTAGTGCACTTGCTTCAGGAACGTAAGATCCGTGATTCAAACCCACCTCTGGTCAAGTTTTGCGACATCGGTTGGGAATGAGACGTGAACTTCCTATTAAATACTCTTCCGCGGCGCTCTGTGATAAGACCGTAAGGACTTCTTAGAACACCTAAAAAAAAAAAAAAAAAGAAAAGCTAGCATAATTGGCTCAAGCAGCGTTATATAAAAAAGTGTTAAAAATTATGAAAGCCATTAATAACCATATAAAAGGCTTAATTGATGTAGTTTTTGGAGCTTTTTTATAGCTTTTTTATACATAAAAAATAGACGCAGTGTTTAAAGAAAAAGTACATTAACGATGCTCACTCTATTCTAATCTTTTACCTTTATTTAGCACAATATTCTTTCTTCAGTGCCGTGAAAACCTGCCATTAATGCCTTAAAATCTTAAAAATTGTTCCGCTAGATATTATTAAAAAAAAAGTTCATTAAATTTTCGAAAGACCCCCTAAAATTGCAAATAACCCCCAAAATGTGCTGCCCCTCCTGTCTTCACAATTAGGGTGTGTGGAGGCCTAGCCCCTCTGCCTCCCTTTATATCAAAAGCTGATACATTGAATGTGAAGCTAGATTTTATATTAAAACTTAAGTATATTTCAAAATCTTAATTTTATTTTTAACAATTTAATGGCTGAAAGATAAAAAAAAAGTTTGTGTTTTAAAAATAGATTTATTTTTTAGTAACGTAAGGCATTAATGGGATTGATGTTCACACAGAAACTTAAAAAAGCAAGTGGATGTGAGATAATTAGTCGGACAAACAAACAAATTGACGTCACCAAAACGTACGCTCAAAAGGCTCGTCCATAAACGACGTCACCCTAAATTTATCTTTTGAATTGAAGTAAGAGATCGTTGGCTCACTTGCGCAGAGGTTTTAAAGTGTTGCAAGGCTTTATATTCAATGAAAATCTCAGTGCAAGAGATCTCGAACTTCTATTCAAAAATTTAGCGTGACGTCGTTTGTGAACAACCTCTTAACACGTTTTTATTAATTTGCTCATAGTCATAAAAAGAAATTCTTTTTTATGACTATGATTTGCTTAAGCCGCGAATTTTCCAGAACAAGACCTATGACGTCATCTGCAAAGTTTTTAGCTGAATAATAAATAAGAAAACTTTAAAAATGCGTAAAAAACAAAAAAATAGACGATACGTCACACTTTAATTCGATTGGTTTGCTTTTAGAACTCGTTATTTTGTTTTTTGTCATTTGTCATCGCAACAATATTAGAGAACGTATCAAAGTCGCATCTTTAAAAATTTAATTGGTTCCATAGTTTTAAAAACCGGTTTGACTAGTTTAATGATACCTTTGCGCATGTCGTAACGTGAAAATTTTGTTTTATCAATCAACCCTTAAGTTGCATTCGCGAAGTTTCCCGAACAGTTGATCGTGAATTTTATATACAATTAATCTAAAAGTATAAATATTTTTTAAAATTTTGATAATGTATTCTTCAAACTGGATATCAAATGATATTTCAAAAGTGAAAAAGCATGGTAAGCGTTATAATAAAACAAATGTTATTTTGTCATCTTTATTAGCTAAACGAAGGTTAAATCGACGATCCAAATGTCCTAGTTTACTTTCCGATGTTTTGATTGCTAGTACTATTAGTCGTTTAAAGAAAGAGAGTTTTAACCAATTTGTAAAGACAAAATGTAGTCCTAATAATAATACTGGTAAAAATAATAGTGAAGCAGAAATGGATACTTTTTTAGGAATGGATATATTTTTTGAAAAACTTAAACAAGTTAAAGTTTTGCCGAGTCCCAATTGTGAAAAAATTAATAATACAGCAAGTAATGAAGATGTTGAGCTACAAGATCTTGTTGATAGTTTTATAGAGACTGGTATGGTTCATGAGAGTCTTTATTCTTCTAATAAAAATTTTAAAAATGTATGCAATGATCTACAAAATACATGAAGAAAAGTAAATTATTGTGAAATTTTCAAATAATAGTATGCTGTTTAATAAGAAGCTAAACATGTATTGCAATCCCATTAAATAAGAAAACAAGCTGGATATAGGTATCACTCAGTCTGTACTAGTTCATTTTCTTTTTGAAGAACTACAAAGACCATTTGGTTCATAAAAATACATTTCTTTGTTTGAATGTATATTCAAATTTTGTTTTAATATATAAAGTGTAAATTATTTTATTAAAAATATTATAACTGTACTGAATATTTAATCACAATTTTGTATTAGCTTTGTCATCTGTAATGTAATCAATCCTTCTGGTGTAATGGCTATGGTATAAAGGTAATTCGGTTACCATTAACATTTTTATTCAAAACATTAGGAATAAGCAATTTATATTGAATAAAGCATTCTTCAATGTAATAAAGTTTGTAAAAATATCTAGTTATCTTAACTATAAATGAGTGTTTCATTTCTTCACAGTATACAAGAATCATTAGATGACCACCTCTATTTGGATTATCATATCCGATGTATAAAGTTCAACTGAAAAGTCAGATGTAATATGTGTTTTTTTACTATAAAGTTTATGCAAATTTTATGGTTTGCATAAAATTGTAGTCTTTTTTTAAAATGCGTGTAGATTAGATCTGTAGGTTAAGACTTAAAAATAAGGAATTAGTTTAAAAAACTAATGGATATGATTTAGACCATGTCGCTTGTGTCCTGTCCAACAACAGATATTCAAGATTTGACAAAGGTATTTATTATATAACTGGTAGGTGGGTTACTAAATATTTTTATTTCAACATTTATTGTTTAAAGTTGTTTTTTCTTTTAAATAAAAAAAAAAAAAAAAAAATATTGATTCAAAAAGGTTATTTCCAGATAATATGCTTTGTGTTATAATTTTTTTTGCTTATGTAAGTTTTTCACTGTTTAATAAAGGTTTCACAATCCTAATATAAACTGCAATTGAAATGTTATTTAAAATGGCAATTTTAGTTTTGTTAAACTAGTTACTATATTGTTAGTTGCAAAATACTGTAAATGATGGGCTTTTTTTTAGCTAAAGTTGTATAATTTAAACATGTAACATCTCTACTAATTAAAAAGATGAGCCTATCAGACACGTCTTCTAACATGACTACTTTTGTTTTGTCTAACAATGACCACTTTTGTTTATATTGGCTATGCACAAACTGACGAAAGTAGCTAAGTAATTTATTATTGAAGTTATAAACTTTCTAAGTATCATAAAAATATACAGAAATGTGTGCTAATTATTTTTTTAAATCATATATGAAAAAAGTAATGTAATTGTCTTTCACTTAAATCATTTAATTAGTAACTATAAGTTTAAATTGTCTTATAAAGACTTGACCAATTCTAAAACATGTCTATTTTTCTCCAATAAAATGTCTGAGGGTCTTGAGAATCATCTAATATAATAAAGAATTGTTTAAATTCAAAGATTTCTAATTATTTAAACTGCATTATGTTTTGATAAAGACAAAACTTAAGTCATATCTTGTCTGGTGCTTAAACATTGGTTTTTGTTATTATTGTTGTAAGTTTAATGCATTTTTCTCTAAATGTTTTTCCAATTTCGTTACAAACAGATACTTATGTTTAACTGGGAATAAGTTATTAAAAAACTTCATAAAATGTCAAGACTTTATGTAATGTTTTGTTTCATGTAGAATTCTCATGTAGAAAGTAATTATTTTATGTTAAGACTTGATGTAATGTTTAGTTTCATGTAGTCTCATGTAGAAAGTAATTATTTTATACTAGTTTTAAAGTTTTGTAATGCTTGCATAAATTTGTTTAAGTTTACATTGAATAAACATTTTTTCATTTAATTAATTTTATTTATGTAGTTATGTACCTTGGAAAATACTGAAGCAGCTTCATCAAGAAATTGATCGAAACGAAAAAGTTATGTTTTCATATTTTTTTTAATTATCAAAATTGAGTAGTTTTAAAAGCATCAATTGAAAAACGTTGTAATATCATACACTAACTTACAATAGACATTTATGAAAAGATAGTGGAATATGAGTATTATTGAAATAAAGATTTGAATAAAATTGTTGTTTTTTTGCAATTAAAAAGTAAAATATTAATGCATAAGTATTAAAATACTTAAAGTCAAAAGCAATAAGCAATGTGTGAACTAATGATTTCTGTCATTTTGCAAACTTTCCTTAAAAATTATATTAATGATAATAAAAAATATGGGAGTATTAGTTGACCTTAAAATTATTCAAATCTGCAAAATTATCCTTGAAAATCGTTAACCAAGTAACTTGATCTTTTATAAGAGTATTTCCACTGGTGATGTTTTGTATACAGATATAAAGGTTAAAGATTTAGTATAATCAATATTATAAATTCAAACATTATGTTAACTCATTAATAACTATTTCTCCAGTAGTTATTTTAAAAACTTGCATCATTTTATATCCTAAATAATTATTATTACTAGCTAACATAACAATTATTACCAATTTTCAGACTTTCAACTGTTAATCAAGTCTAAGGTGTTGTTGCATTATGGATTATGATATCTTAAAGGCAAAAGATCCATATAATATTACATTAACGTAGTAGTAAAAATATAAATATTCCATTACCTCAAGGTAATAATCTCAGGAAACTTAAAAAGACTTTTTATTTAAAAGATGTTTTTATAAGATCAAAAAATATTAAAATTAACATGCTGCTGTAAACCTGTTATATCTTGCTAATCATTTAATGTGAACTTAGGTAAGCAAATATTAGTCTATTTTGAATCAAATTAATAATCTATGATTAATATTTTTATCTTGACAAATTATTCAGTTCCTACTTCTTCAAGCAATTAATAACAAAGCAAATATTTTGTTATTTAAAGACAAATCTTAACATAACAGATAAAAATAAGATAATTATTTGCTCATCAATAAATATTGTAAAATTGAAACAAACATTTTTTCACTTTTTGATATCAGGATATAAACCTGTTAAAACACAAATAATCGATATGAATGTGGGCCTTAAACTCACACAATTGTTTCCTTAGATCCTTAAAAAGGCTAAAGTATTCACTATTTTAAAGTACTTTCAAGTTAACTTCTATTAAGCGGTTCCTCTTTCTATTTTAGATATAGTATATGTTCTTTAAAACCCTTCAGTTAAACCATGTATTGAGATCTAAGTTTGTTTCTAATAACAACTTACTTAAACAAAAATAATAACAACTATATAAAGTATTAAGAAAGGTGCTAATAATAGAAAGCATAAAAATTGCTAAAAGCATCATTAAATTAGCTAAATAAAATTAAGAAGTCTTCATGAAATTAAGCTCCATTTCAAGTGTTACTTAGCAAGTTTATACAAATATGATTTCAAACATAGTTATTTTGTTTTATTTTTTGCTAGCAACATTGGTTATTTTTGTTTTGTTCAAATTTAAATATAAATATTACACAGTTTAATTACTAAGTTAACAAATAAATTATTTCAAGTTACAATTTTTTTCTTCTGGAATTGCTTTAAAATTTATCCTTGTCAATTTTTTTTTAATGATATTAAGTAATTTTTTTCACTATTGATTTTTTTTTTTTTGCGAGTTATGATAACAATTTTATTATTGCATATCAGATGATTCATGTTTTTGATCGTGTTATAGTGTGCTGTTTGTTTGTTTAACTAATTACAATTTTAGTTTTAAAATTATAAGGTAAATGGCCCATAGCATAAAAGAAACATCAATATTACTCTTGGCACCGTTTTGTAAGCTAATTATTAGTTAAATGTGTAGCGTTTTACTTTTTTTATTTTTTTATTTGTCTACTTGTCTTGTTCTTGTTTCCCCAATAATCAATTCATATTTAGAGCAAAGAGTGACAAAGCAGTGACCTGGTTCTTATCTAGCCAATATTAAACTGACAAAATAGAAATCAGTGTCTCCTTATATTGTGCTACAAGCAATCAGTTTTTGTGTGTATTTTTTTGTATTTGAAATCAATGTTAGGCTTGCTTTTTTGCTAACATTTGTTCTAGTAGTTCAAAAGGGTATTTGCAAGAAAACAAAACATTTTTAAGTTACACCGCAGGCGTTTAAAAAATATCGCTTTTGTACTTGACTTTCAAATTAAGGAATCGTGCGACTGGACTGATATTCAAATGTAAGTGGTTCATTAAAATGTTTCAAAATACTTGTTGTTTCATGTTATTTGTTTTTGCTTTGGCGCCGTCAATATTTCTGTTTTAGCTCTATATTTATATAAAGTTTGGGTCGCACTTTGTATCGCCTCAAAAGAAGGTAACAGTTACAAATTTGCATCTGTTGTTTTTAATCGTATTAAGATGTGCTGTTTCTTTGCTTAAATGGTTACAATTTTAGCTATAAAGTGTAAGGTAAAGGACCACTACGGAAAAAAGAAACATTAAACTCACTGGGTGCCACAATTCGTAAGCTACGTTTTAATTAGATGTAAAAGGACAAATGATGTGTTTTTTTGTTTGTATTGTTTTTCTGTTTTGTTTTTTCCACTAACGAGTTCCTGTTTAGAACAGTTTAAAAGCGTAGAACAGAGATCCTGGTGCCCATAATGTGGTTTGTAGGCAATGTTCTTGTGGTCTTCACAAAGTAGTGCTCAAATATCAAATGTTGTACTACAAGTATATAACATAATAATTTCAAACATTGTTTTTTTCTGTTTTGTTTTTTTGCTAACAACTTTAACTAGTAGCCCGAAGAAGACTCTGTTTTTTAAAACCAAGTTAAATCACTGTCAACGGAATTATTGTTCAGCTTTTAGTAAAGTATTTACTTTTACCTAATACTTGTTTTTAATGCCAAGTTTATAGACTGTCAAAAGGAGAAATTATGAATGTTGTATTTGCCGATTGAAAACGCTGTTTATTTAGGTGTACGGTTAAAGTTTTTTCTTATTAGGACTTTTTTTAAAGTGGTGTTCTCCTGTATAAGATGATTAATATATATGTTCACAATTAGACAAATGTTACGTTTGAACGTTTTCTCGAATGTGCAGTAAGACTGTTTTTTGTTTTTATCAATTTTATTTTGTTCTTTTCGTCATTTTATTAAATTTTTTTATTTGGTTGTTTTGTTCTTTACACAACTAGTTTTTGCATTAAACAAGAAAATATGCATTGGAGGTCTGTTTGATTTTGCTTTACACACAAAACGCAGTTTCTTTCATTTAAGTGCGTTTGCCTACATGCTAAGTATATGTTCTAATTATTAGTTTTTGTGGTTACGTTTACTTGTTTTTATCTCATGTGGGGCCTGGGTGTTAATCAGATTTAATTTTAGTGCGTCGCGAAGACAAACAAGCGGTGTGGCTGAGGCTATAATGTGAAACAAAATATCGTTTTTATGTAAGCTATTGATTCTTTCAAGTAGTTGGCGAATTTTTGTTAATTTCTTGCATGTCTTTAAAACACTGTGCTTAGATTTAATAATTAGCTTTTTATACATTTTCTTTTTATTAACTTTTAATAAACAATATATAAAGAAGAAAAAAGAAAATAGAAAGAAAAAAAAAAAAAACCAAATAAATAAGTGTTTTGCTATGCTAACAATTTTTTTGCAGCTCATAAATGTATTTGCAAAGATACATAAAGACATTTCTAGACAATCTTGCTGGCGTCTAAAATTGATATCTCTGTAGTAAAGTGGTAAACTAAGAAAATATTTGACCGAAAAGATTCAGCAACGTAAGTGGTTCACAATTCAGTTATTATGTATACAAATGGATTATTTCAAGTTACATTTTGTTTCATCTTGATTGCTTTGGATTTTATCCCTGTCGATTTTCTTCTTTTTTTTTTTTTTTTTATTTTTATTTAAATGATATTAGGTAATTTCTTTCACTATTGATTTTTTCTTTTTTTTTTTTTTTGCGAGTTATGATAACAATTTTATTATTGCATATCAGATGATTCATGTTTTTGATCGTGTTATAGTGTGCTGTTTGTTTGTTTAACTAATTACAATTTTAGTTTTAAAATTATAAGGTAAAAGGCCCATAGCATAAAAGAAACATCAATATTACTCTTGGCACCGTTTTGTAAGCTAATTATTAGTTAAATGTGTAGCGTTTTACTTTTTTTATTTTTTTATTTGTCTACTTGTCTTGTTCTTGTTTCCCCAATAATCAATTCATATTTAGAGCAAAGAGTGACAAAGCAGTGACCTGGTTCTTATCTAGCCAATATTAAACTGACAAAATAGAAATCAGTGTCTCCTTACATTGTGCTACAAGCAATCAGTTTTTGTGTGTATTTTTTTGTATTTGAAATCAATGTTAGGCTTGCTTTTTTGCTAACATTTGTTCTAGTAGTTCAAAAGGGTATTTGCAAGAAAACAAAACATTTTTAAGTTACACCGCAGGCGTTTAAAAAATATCGCTTTTGTACTTGACTTTCAAATTAAGGAATCGTGCGACTGGACTGATATTCAAATGTAAGTGGTTCATTAAAATGTTTCAAAATACTTGTTGTTTCATGTTATTTGTTTTTGCTTTGGCGCCGTCAATATTTCTGTTTTAGCTCTATATTTATATAAAGTTTGGGTCGCACTTTGTATCGCCTCAAAAGAAGGTAACAGTTACAAATTTGCATCTGTTGTTTTTAATCGTATTAAGATGTGCTGTTTCTTTGCTTAAATGGTTACAATTTTAGCTATAAAGTGTAAGGTAAAGGACCACTACGGAAAAAAGAAACATTAAACTCACTGGGTGCCACAATTCGTAAGCTACGTTTTAATTAGATGTAAAAGGACAAATGATGTGTTTTTTTGTTTGTATTGTTTTTCTGTTTTGTTTTTTCCACTAACGAGTTCCTGTTTAGAACAGTTTAAAAGCGTAGAACAGAGATCCTGGTGCCCATAATGTGGTTTGTAGGCAATGTTCTTGTGGTCTTCACAAAGTAGTGCTCAAATATCAAATGTTGTACTACAAGTATATAACATAATAATTTCAAACATTGTTTTTTTCTGTTTTGTTTTTTTGCTAACAACTTTAACTAGTAGCCCGAAGAAGACTCTGTTTTTTAAAACCAAGTTAAATCACTGTCAACGGAATTATTGTTCAGCTTTTAGTAAAGTATTTACTTTTACCTAATACTTGTTTTTAATGCCAAGTTTATAGACTGTCAAAAGGAGAAATTATGAATGTTGTATTTGCCGATTGAAAACGCTGTTTATTTAGGTGTACGGTTAAAGTTTTTTCTTATTAGGACTTTTTTTAAAGTGGTGTTCTCCTGTATAAGATGATTAATATATATGTTCACAATTAGACAAATGTTACGTTTGAACGTTTTCTCGAATGTGCAGTAAGACTGTTTTTTGTTTTTATCAATTTTATTTTGTTCTTTTCGTCATTTTATTAAATTTTTTTATTTGGTTGTTTTGTTCTTTACACAACTAGTTTTTGCATTAAACAAGAAAATATGCATTGGAGGTCTGTTTGATTTTGCTTTACACACAAAACGCAGTTTCTTTCATTTAAGTGCGTTTGCCTACATGCTAAGTATATGTTCTAATTATTAGTTTTTGTGGTTACGTTTACTTGTTTTTATCTCATGTGGGGCCTGGGTGTTAATCAGATTTAATTTTAGTGCGTCGCGAAGACAAACAAGCGGTGTGGCTGAGGCTATAATGTGAAACAAAATATCGTTTTTATGTAAGCTATTGATTCTTTCAAGTAGTTGGCGAATTTTTGTTAATTTCTTGCATGTCTTTAAAACACTGTGCTTAGATTTAATAATTAGCTTTTTATACATTTTCTTTTTATTAACTTTTAATAAACAATATATAAAGAAGAAAATAGAAAATAGAAAGAAAAAAAAAAAAAACCAAATAAATAAGTGTTTTGCTATGCTAACAATTTTTTTGCAGCTCATAAATGTATTTGCAAAGATACATAAAGACATTTCTAGACAATCTTGCTGGCGTCTAAAATTGATATCTCTGTAGTAAAGTGGTAAACTAAGAAAATATTTGACCGAAAAGATTCAGCAACGTAAGTGGTTCACAATTCAGTTATTATGTATACAAATGGATTATTTCAAGTTACATTTTGTTTCATCTTGATTGCTTTGGATTTTATCCCTGTCGATTTTCTTCTTTTTTTTTTTTTTTTTATTTTTATTTAAATGATATTAGGTTATTTCTTTCACTATTGATTTTTTCTTTTTTTTTTTTTTTGCGAGTTATGATAACAATTTTATTATTGCATATCAGATGATTCATGTTTTTGATCGTGTTATAGTGTGCTGTTTGTTTGTTTAACTAATTACAATTTTAGTTTTAAAATTATAAGGTAAAAGGCCCATAGCATAAAAGAAACATCAATATTACTCTTGGCACCGTTTTGTAAGCTAATTATTAGTTAAATGTGTAGCGTTTTACTTTTTTTATTTTTTTATTTGTCTACTTGTCTTGTTCTTGTTTCCCCAATAATCAATTCATATTTAGAGCAAAGAGTGACAAAGCAGTGACCTGGTTCTTATCTAGCCAATATTAAACTGACAAAATAGAAATCAGTGTCTCCTTACATTGTGCTACAAGCAATCAGTTTTTGTGTGTATTTTTTTGTATTTGAAATCAATGTTAGGCTTGCTTTTTTGCTAACATTTGTTCTAGTAGTTCAAAAGGGTATTTGCAAGAAAACAAAACATTTTTAAGTTACACCGCAGGCGTTTAAAAAATATCGCTTTTGTACTTGACTTTCAAATTAAGGAATCGTGCGACTGGACTGATATTCAAATGTAAGTGGTTCATTAAAATGTTTCAAAATACTTGTTGTTTCATGTTATTTGTTTTTGCTTTGGCGCCGTCAATATTTCTGTTTTAGCTCTATATTTATATAAAGTTTGGGTCGCACTTTGTATCGCCTCAAAAGAAGGTAACAGTTACAAATTTGCATCTGTTGTTTTTAATCGTATTAAGATGTGCTGTTTCTTTGCTTAAATGGTTACAATTTTAGCTATAAAGTGTAAGGTAAAGGACCACTACGGAAAAAAGAAACATTAAACTCACTGGGTGCCACAATTCGTAAGCTACGTTTTAATTAGATGTAAAAGGACAAATGATGTGTTTTTTTGTTTGTATTGTTTTTCTGTTTTGTTTTTTCCACTAACGAGTTCCTGTTTAGAACAGTTTAAAAGCGTAGAACAGAGATCCTGGTGCCCATAATGTGGTTTGTAGGCAATGTTCTTGTGGTCTTCACAAAGTAGTGCTCAAATATCAAATGTTGTACTACAAGTATATAACATAATAATTTCAAACATTGTTTTTTTCTGTTTTGTTTTTTTGCTAACAACTTTAACTAGTAGCCCGAAGAAGACTCTGTTTTTTAAAACCAAGTTAAATCACTGTCAACGGAATTATTGTTCAGCTTTTAGTAAAGTATTTACTTTTACCTAATACTTGTTTTTAATGCCAAGTTTATAGACTGTCAAAAGGAGAAATTATGAATGTTGTATTTGCCGATTGAAAACGCTGTTTATTTAGGTGTACGGTTAAAGTTTTTTCTTATTAGGACTTTTTTTAAAGTGGTGTTCTCCTGTATAAGATGATTAATATATATGTTCACAATTAGACAAATGTTACGTTTGAACGTTTTCTCGAATGTGCAGTAAGACTGTTTTTTGTTTTTATCAATTTTATTTTGTTCTTTTCGTCATTTTATTAAATTTTTTTATTTGGTTGTTTTGTTCTTTACACAACTAGTTTTTGCATTAAACAAGAAAATATGCATTGGAGGTCTGTTTGATTTTGCTTTACACACAAAACGCAGTTTCTTTCATTTAAGTGCGTTTGCCTACATGCTAAGTATATGTTCTAATTATTAGTTTTTGTGGTTACGTTTACTTGTTTTTATCTCATGTGGGGCCTGGGTGTTAATCAGATTTAATTTTAGTGCGTCGCGAAGACAAACAAGCGGTGTGGCTGAGGCTATAATGTGAAACAAAATATCGTTTTTATGTAAGCTATTGATTCTTTCAAGTAGTTGGCGAATTTTTGTTAATTTCTTGCATGTCTTTAAAACACTGTGCTTAGATTTAATAATTAGCTTTTTATACATTTTCTTTTTATTAACTTTTAATAAACAATATATAAAGAAGAAAATAGAAAATAGAAAGAAAAAAAAAAAAAACCAAATAAATAAGTGTTTTGCTATGCTAACAATTTTTTTGCAGCTCATAAATGTATTTGCAAAGATACATAAAGACATTTCTAGACAATCTTGCTGGCGTCTAAAATTGATATCTCTGTAGTAAAGTGGTAAACTAAGAAAATATTTGACCGAAAAGATTCAGCAACGTAAGTGGTTCACAATTCAGTTATTATGTATACAAATGGATTATTTCAAGTTACATTTTGTTTCATCTTGATTGCTTTGGATTTTATCCCTGTCGATTTTCTTCTTTTTTTTTTTTTTTTTTATTTTTATTTAAATGATATTAGGTAATTTCTTTCACTATTGATTTTTTCTTTTTTTTTTTTTTTGCGAGTTATGATAACAATTTTATTATTGCATATCAGATGATTCATGTTTTTGATCGTGTTATAGTGTGCTGTTTGTTTGTTTAACTAATTACAATTTTAGTTTTAAAATTATAAGGTAAAAGGCCCATAGCATAAAAGAAACATCAATATTACTCTTGGCACCGTTTTGTAAGCTAATTATTAGTTAAATGTGTAGCGTTTTACTTTTTTTATTTTTTTATTTGTCTACTTGTCTTGTTCTTGTTTCCCCAATAATCAATTCATATTTAGAGCAAAGAGTGACAAAGCAGTGACCTGGTTCTTATCTAGCCAATATTAAACTGACAAAATAGAAATCAGTGTCTCCTTACATTGTGCTACAAGCAATCAGTTTTTGTGTGTATTTTTTTGTATTTGAAATCAATGTTAGGCTTGCTTTTTTGCTAACATTTGTTCTAGTAGTTCAAAAGGGTATTTGCAAGAAAACAAAACATTTTTAAGTTACACCGCAGGCGTTTAAAAAATATCGCTTTTGTACTTGACTTTCAAATTAAGGAATCGTGCGACTGGACTGATATTCAAATGTAAGTGGTTCATTAAAATGTTTCAAAATACTTGTTGTTTCATGTTATTTGTTTTTGCTTTGGCGCCGTCAATATTTCTGTTTTAGCTCTATATTTATATAAAGTTTGGGTCGCACTTTGTATCGCCTCAAAAGAAGGTAACAGTTACAAATTTGCATCTGTTGTTTTTAATCGTATTAAGATGTGCTGTTTCTTTGCTTAAATGGTTACAATTTTAGCTATAAAGTGTAAGGTAAAGGACCACTACGGAAAAAAGAAACATTAAACTCACTGGGTGCCACAATTCGTAAGCTACGTTTTAATTAGATGTAAAAGGACAAATGATGTGTTTTTTTGTTTGTATTGTTTTTCTGTTTTGTTTTTTCCACTAACGAGTTCCTGTTTAGAACAGTTTAAAAGCGTAGAACAGAGATCCTGGTGCCCATAATGTGGTTTGTAGGCAATGTTCTTGTGGTCTTCACAAAGTAGTGCTCAAATATCAAATGTTGTACTACAAGTATATAACATAATAATTTCAAACATTGTTTTTTTCTGTTTTGTTTTTTTGCTAACAACTTTAACTAGTAGCCCGAAGAAGACTCTGTTTTTTAAAACCAAGTTAAATCACTGTCAACGGAATTATTGTTCAGCTTTTAGTAAAGTATTTACTTTTACCTAATACTTGTTTTTAATGCCAAGTTTATAGACTGTCAAAAGGAGAAATTATGAATGTTGTATTTGCCGATTGAAAACGCTGTTTATTTAGGTGTACGGTTAAAGTTTTTTCTTATTAGGACTTTTTTTAAAGTGGTGTTCTCCTGTATAAGATGATTAATATATATGTTCACAATTAGACAAATGTTACGTTTGAACGTTTTCTCGAATGTGCAGTAAGACTGTTTTTTGTTTTTATCAATTTTATTTTGTTCTTTTCGTCATTTTATTAAATTTTTTTATTTGGTTGTTTTGTTCTTTACACAACTAGTTTTTGCATTAAACAAGAAAATATGCATTGGAGGTCTGTTTGATTTTGCTTTACACACAAAACGCAGTTTCTTTCATTTAAGTGCGTTTGCCTACATGCTAAGTATATGTTCTAATTATTAGTTTTTGTGGTTACGTTTACTTGTTTTTATCTCATGTGGGGCCTGGGTGTTAATCAGATTTAATTTTAGTGCGTCGCGAAGACAAACAAGCGGTGTGGCTGAGGCTATAATGTGAAACAAAATATCGTTTTTATGTAAGCTATTGATTCTTTCAAGTAGTTGGCGAATTTTTGTTAATTTCTTGCATGTCTTTAAAACACTGTGCTTAGATTTAATAATTAGCTTTTTATACATTTTCTTTTTATTAACTTTTAATAAACAATATATAAAGTTGAAAAAAGAAAATAGAAAGAAAAAAAAAAAAAACCAAATAAATAAGTGTTTTGCTATGCTAACAATTTTTTTGCAGCTCATAAATGTATTTGCAAAGATACATAAAGACATTTCTAGACAATCTTGCTGGCGTCTAAAATTGATATCTCTGTAGTAAAGTGGTAAACTAAGAAAATATTTGACCGAAAAGATTCAGCAACGTAAGTGGTTCACAATTCAGTTATTATGTATACAAATGGATTATTTCAAGTTACATTTTGCTTCATCTTGATTGCTTTGGATTTTATCCCTGTCGATTTTATTCTTTTTTTTTTTTTTTTTTTTTTTTTATTTAAATGATATTAGGTAATTTCTTTCACTATTGATTTTTTCTTTTTTTTTTTTTTTGCGAGTTATGATAACAATTTTATTATTGCATATCAGATGATTCATGTTTTTGATCGTGTTATAGTGTGCTGTTTGTTTGTTTAACTAATTACAATTTTAGTTTTAAAATTATAAGGTAAAAGGCCCATAGCATAAAAGAAACATCAATATTACTCTTGGCACCGTTTTGTAAGCTAATTATTAGTTAAATGTGTAGCGTTTTACTTTTTTTATTTTTTTATTTGTCTACTTGTCTTGTTCTTGTTTCCCCAATAATCAATTCATATTTAGAGCAAAGAGTGACAAAGCAGTGACCTGGTTCTTATCTAGCCAATATTAAACTGACAAAATAGAAATCAGTGTCTCCTTACATTGTGCTACAAGCAATCAGTTTTTGTGTGTATTTTTTTGTATTTGAAATCAATGTTAGGCTTGCTTTTTTGCTAACATTTGTTCTAGTAGTTCAAAAGGGTATTTGCAAGAAAACAAAACATTTTTAAGTTACACCGCAGGCGTTTAAAAAATATCGCTTTTGTACTTGACTTTCAAATTAAGGAATCGTGCGACTGGACTGATATTCAAATGTAAGTGGTTCATTAAAATGTTTCAAAATACTTGTTGTTTCATGTTATTTGTTTTTGCTTTGGCGCCGTCAATATTTCTGTTTTAGCTCTATATTTATATAAAGTTTGGGTCGCACTTTGTATCGCCTCAAAAGAAGGTAACAGTTACAAATTTGCATCTGTTGTTTTTAATCGTATTAAGATGTGCTGTTTCTTTGCTTAAATGGTTACAATTTTAGCTATAAAGTGTAAGGTAAAGGACCACTACGGAAAAAAGAAACATTAAACTCACTGGGTGCCACAATTCGTAAGCTACGTTTTAATTAGATGTAAAAGGACAAATGATGTGTTTTTTTGTTTGTATTGTTTTTCTGTTTTGTTTTTTCCACTAACGAGTTCCTGTTTAGAACAGTTTAAAAGCGTAGAACAGAGATCCTGGTGCCCATAATGTGGTTTGTAGGCAATGTTCTTGTGGTCTTCACAAAGTAGTGCTCAAATATCAAATGTTGTACTACAAGTATATAACATAATAATTTCAAACATTGTTTTTTTCTGTTTTGTTTTTTTGCTAACAACTTTAACTAGTAGCCCGAAGAAGACTCTGTTTTTTAAAACCAAGTTAAATCACTGTCAACGGAATTATTGTTCAGCTTTTAGTAAAGTATTTACTTTTACCTAATACTTGTTTTTAATGCCAAGTTTATAGACTGTCAAAAGGAGAAATTATGAATGTTGTATTTGCCGATTGAAAACGCTGTTTATTTAGGTGTACGGTTAAAGTTTTTTCTTATTAGGACTTTTTTTAAAGTGGTGTTCTCCTGTATAAGATGATTAATATATATGTTCACAATTAGACAAATGTTACGTTTGAACGTTTTCTCGAATGTGCAGTAAGACTGTTTTTTGTTTTTATCAATTTTATTTTGTTCTTTTCGTCATTTTATTAAATTTTTTTATTTGGTTGTTTTGTTCTTTACACAACTAGTTTTTGCATTAAACAAGAAAATATGCATTGGAGGTCTGTTTGATTTTGCTTTACACACAAAACGCAGTTTCTTTCATTTAAGTGCGTTTGCCTACATGCTAAGTATATGTTCTAATTATTAGTTTTTGTGGTTACGTTTACTTGTTTTTATCTCATGTGGGGCCTGGGTGTTAATCAGATTTAATTTTAGTGCGTCGCGAAGACAAACAAGCGGTGTGGCTGAGGCTATAATGTGAAACAAAATATCGTTTTTATGTAAGCTATTGATTCTTTCAAGTAGTTGGCGAATTTTTGTTAATTTCTTGCATGTCTTTAAAACACTGTGCTTAGATTTAATAATTAGCTTTTTATACATTTTCTTTTTATTAACTTTTAATAAACAATATATAAAGTTGAAAAAAGAAAATAGAAAGAAAAAAAAAAAAAACCAAATAAATAAGTGTTTTGCTATGCTAACAATTTTTTTGCAGCTCATAAATGTATTTGCAAAGATACATAAAGACATTTCTAGACAATCTTGCTGGCGTCTAAAATTGATATCTCTGTAGTAAAGTGGTAAACTAAGAAAATATTTGACCGAAAAGATTCAGCAACGTAAGTGGTTCACAATTCAGTTATTATGTATACAAATGGATTATTTCAAGTTACATTTTGCTTCATCTTGATTGCTTTGGATTTTATCCCTGTCGATTTTCTTCTTTTTTTTTTTTTTTTTTTTTTTTATTTAAATGATATTAGGTAATTTCTTTCACTATTGATTTTTTCTTTTTTTTTTTTTTTGCGAGTTATGATAACAATTTTATTATTGCATATCAGATGATTCATGTTTTTGATCGTGTTATAGTGTGCTGTTTGTTTGTTTAACTAATTACAATTTTAGTTTTAAAATTATAAGGTAAAAGGCCCATAGCATAAAAGAAACATCAATATTACTCTTGGCACCGTTTTGTAAGCTAATTATTAGTTAAATGTGTAGCGTTTTACTTTTTTTATTTTTTTATTTGTCTACTTGTCTTGTTCTTGTTTCCCCAATAATCAATTCATATTTAGAGCAAAGAGTGACAAAGCAGTGACCTGGTTCTTATCTAGCCAATATTAAACTGACAAAATAGAAATCAGTGTCTCCTTACATTGTGCTACAAGCAATCAGTTTTTGTGTGTATTTTTTTGTATTTGAAATCAATGTTAGGCTTGCTTTTTTGCTAACATTTGTTCTAGTAGTTCAAAAGGGTATTTGCAAGAAAACAAAACATTTTTAAGTTACACCGCAGGCGTTTAAAAAATATCGCTTTTGTACTTGACTTTCAAATTAAGGAATCGTGCGACTGGACTGATATTCAAATGTAAGTGGTTCATTAAAATGTTTCAAAATACTTGTTGTTTCATGTTATTTGTTTTTGCTTTGGCGCCGTCAATATTTCTGTTTTAGCTCTATATTTATATAAAGTTTGGGTCGCACTTTGTATCGCCTCAAAAGAAGGTAACAGTTACAAATTTGCATCTGTTGTTTTTAATCGTATTAAGATGTGCTGTTTCTTTGCTTAAATGGTTACAATTTTAGCTATAAAGTGTAAGGTAAAGGACCACTACGGAAAAAAGAAACATTAAACTCACTGGGTGCCACAATTCGTAAGCTACGTTTTAATTAGATGTAAAAGGACAAATGATGTGTTTTTTTGTTTGTATTGTTTTTCTGTTTTGTTTTTTCCACTAACGAGTTCCTGTTTAGAACAGTTTAAAAGCGTAGAACAGAGATCCTGGTGCCCATAATGTGGTTTGTAGGCAATGTTCTTGTGGTCTTCACAAAGTAGTGCTCAAATATCAAATGTTGTACTACAAGTATATAACATAATAATTTCAAACATTGTTTTTTTCTGTTTTGTTTTTTTGCTAACAACTTTAACTAGTAGCCCGAAGAAGACTCTGTTTTTTAAAACCAAGTTAAATCACTGTCAACGGAATTATTGTTCAGCTTTTAGTAAAGTATTTACTTTTACCTAATACTTGTTTTTAATGCCAAGTTTATAGACTGTCAAAAGGAGAAATTATGAATGTTGTATTTGCCGATTGAAAACGCTGTTTATTTAGGTGTACGGTTAAAGTTTTTTCTTATTAGGACTTTTTTTAAAGTGGTGTTCTCCTGTATAAGATGATTAATATATATGTTCACAATTAGACAAATGTTACGTTTGAACGTTTTCTCGAATGTGCAGTAAGACTGTTTTTTGTTTTTATCAATTTTATTTTGTTCTTTTCGTCATTTTATTAAATTTTTTTATTTGGTTGTTTTGTTCTTTACACAACTAGTTTTTGCATTAAACAAGAAAATATGCATTGGAGGTCTGTTTGATTTTGCTTTACACACAAAACGCAGTTTCTTTCATTTAAGTGCGTTTGCCTACATGCTAAGTATATGTTCTAATTATTAGTTTTTGTGGTTACGTTTACTTGTTTTTATCTCATGTGGGGCCTGGGTGTTAATCAGATTTAATTTTAGTGCGTCGCGAAGACAAACAAGCGGTGTGGCTGAGGCTATAATGTGAAACAAAATATCGTTTTTATGTAAGCTATTGATTCTTTCAAGTAGTTGGCGAATTTTTGTTAATTTCTTGCATGTCTTTAAAACACTGTGCTTAGATTTAATAATTAGCTTTTTATACATTTTCTTTTTATTAACTTTTAATAAACAATATATAAAGAAGAAAAAAGAAAATAGAAAGAAAAAAAAAAAAAACCAAATAAATAAGTGTTTTGCTATGCTAACAATTTTTTTGCAGCTCATAAATGTATTTGCAAAGATACATAAAGACATTTCTAGACAATCTTGCTGGCGTCTAAAATTGATATCTCTGTAGTAAAGTGGTAAACTAAGAAAATATTTGACCGAAAAGATTCAGCAACGTAAGTGGTTCACAATTCAGTTATTATGTATACAAATGGATTATTTCAAGTTACATTTTGTTTCATCTTGATTGCTTTGGATTTTATCCCTGTCGATTTTCTTCTTTTTTTTTTTTTTTTTATTTTTATTTAAATGATATTAGGTAATTTCTTTCACTATTGATTTTTTCTTTTTTTTTTTTTTTGCGAGTTATGATAACAATTTTATTATTGCATATCAGATGATTCATGTTTTTGATCGTGTTATAGTGTGCTGTTTGTTTGTTTAACTAATTACAATTTTAGTTTTAAAATTATAAGGTAAATGGCCCATAGCATAAAAGAAACATCAATATTACTCTTGGCACCGTTTTGTAAGCTAATTATTAGTTAAATGTGTAGCGTTTTACTTTTTTTATTTTTTTATTTGTCTACTTGTCTTGTTCTTGTTTCCCCAATAATCAATTCATATTTAGAGCAAAGAGTGACAAAGCAGTGACCTGGTTCTTATCTAGCCAATATTAAACTGACAAAATAGAAATCAGTGTCTCCTTACATTGTGCTACAAGCAATCAGTTTTTGTGTGTATTTTTTTGTATTTGAAATCAATGTTAGGCTTGCTTTTTTGCTAACATTTGTTCTAGTAGTTCAAAAGGGTATTTGCAAGAAAACAAAACATTTTTAAGTTACACCGCAGGCGTTTAAAAAATATCGCTTTTGTACTTGACTTTCAAATTAAGGAATCGTGCGACTGGACTGATATTCAAATGTAAGTGGTTCATTAAAATGTTTCAAAATACTTGTTGTTTCATGTTATTTGTTTTTGCTTTGGCGCCGTCAATATTTCTGTTTTAGCTCTATATTTATATAAAGTTTGGGTCGCACTTTGTATCGCCTCAAAAGAAGGTAACAGTTACAAATTTGCATCTGTTGTTTTTAATCGTATTAAGATGTGCTGTTTCTTTGCTTAAATGGTTACAATTTTAGCTATAAAGTGTAAGGTAAAGGACCACTACGGAAAAAAGAAACATTAAACTCACTGGGTGCCACAATTCGTAAGCTACGTTTTAATTAGATGTAAAAGGACAAATGATGTGTTTTTTTGTTTGTATTGTTTTTCTGTTTTGTTTTTTCCACTAACGAGTTCCTGTTTAGAACAGTTTAAAAGCGTAGAACAGAGATCCTGGTGCCCATAATGTGGTTTGTAGGCAATGTTCTTGTGGTCTTCACAAAGTAGTGCTCAAATATCAAATGTTGTACTACAAGTATATAACATAATAATTTCAAACATTGTTTTTTTCTGTTTTGTTTTTTTGCTAACAACTTTAACTAGTAGCCCGAAGAAGACTCTGTTTTTTAAAACCAAGTTAAATCACTGTCAACGGAATTATTGTTCAGCTTTTAGTAAAGTATTTACTTTTACCTAATACTTGTTTTTAATGCCAAGTTTATAGACTGTCAAAAGGAGAAATTATGAATGTTGTATTTGCCGATTGAAAACGCTGTTTATTTAGGTGTACGGTTAAAGTTTTTTCTTATTAGGACTTTTTTTAAAGTGGTGTTCTCCTGTATAAGATGATTAATATATATGTTCACAATTAGACAAATGTTACGTTTGAACGTTTTCTCGAATGTGCAGTAAGACTGTTTTTTGTTTTTATCAATTTTATTTTGTTCTTTTCGTCATTTTATTAAATTTTTTTATTTGGTTGTTTTGTTCTTTACACAACTAGTTTTTGCATTAAACAAGAAAATATGCATTGGAGGTCTGTTTGATTTTGCTTTACACACAAAACGCAGTTTCTTTCATTTAAGTGCGTTTGCCTACATGCTAAGTATATGTTCTAATTATTAGTTTTTGTGGTTACGTTTACTTGTTTTTATCTCATGTGGGGCCTGGGTGTTAATCAGATTTAATTTTAGTGCGTCGCGAAGACAAACAAGCGGTGTGGCTGAGGCTATAATGTGAAACAAAATATCGTTTTTATGTAAGCTATTGATTCTTTCAAGTAGTTGGCGAATTTTTGTTAATTTCTTGCATGTCTTTAAAACACTGTGCTTAGATTTAATAATTAGCTTTTTATACATTTTCTTTTTATTAACTTTTAATAAACAATATATAAAGAAGAAAAAAGAAAATAGAAAGAAAAAAAAAAAAAACCAAATAAATAAGTGTTTTGCTATGCTAACAATTTTTTTGCAGCTCATAAATGTATTTGCAAAGATACATAAAGACATTTCTAGACAATCTTGCTGGCGTCTAAAATTGATATCTCTGTAGTAAAGTGGTAAACTAAGAAAATATTTGACCGAAAAGATTCAGCAACGTAAGTGGTTCACAATTCAGTTATTATGTATACAAATGGATTATTTCAAGTTACATTTTGCTTCATCTTGATTGCTTTGGATTTTATCCCTGTCGATTTTCTTCTTTTTTTTTTTTTTTTTTTTTTTTTTATTTAAATGATATTAGGTAATTTCTTTCACTATTGATTTTTTCTTTTTTTTTTTTTTTGCGAGTTATGATAACAATTTTATTATTGCATATCAGATGATTCATGTTTTTGATCGTGTTATAGTGTGCTGTTTGTTTGTTTAACTAATTACAATTTTAGTTTTAAAATTATAAGGTAAAAGGCCCATAGCATAAAAGAAACATCAATATTACTCTTGGCACCGTTTTGTAAGCTAATTATTAGTTAAATGTGTAGCGTTTTACTTTTTTTATTTTTTTATTTGTCTACTTGTCTTGTTCTTGTTTCCCCAATAATCAATTCATATTTAGAGCAAAGAGTGACAAAGCAGTGACCTGGTTCTTATCTAGCCAATATTAAACTGACAAAATAGAAATCAGTGTCTCCTTACATTGTGCTACAAGCAATCAGTTTTTGTGTGTATTTTTTTGTATTTGAAATCAATGTTAGGCTTGCTTTTTTGCTAACATTTGTTCTAGTAGTTCAAAAGGGTATTTGCAAGAAAACAAAACATTTTTAAGTTACACCGCAGGCGTTTAAAAAATATCGCTTTTGTACTTGACTTTCAAATTAAGGAATCGTGCGACTGGACTGATATTCAAATGTAAGTGGTTCATTAAAATGTTTCAAAATACTTGTTGTTTCATGTTATTTGTTTTTGCTTTGGCGCCGTCAATATTTCTGTTTTAGCTCTATATTTATATAAAGTTTGGGTCGCACTTTGTATCGCCTCAAAAGAAGGTAACAGTTACAAATTTGCATCTGTTGTTTTTAATCGTATTAAGATGTGCTGTTTCTTTGCTTAAATGGTTACAATTTTAGCTATAAAGTGTAAGGTAAAGGACCACTACGGAAAAAAGAAACATTAAACTCACTGGGTGCCACAATTCGTAAGCTACGTTTTAATTAGATGTAAAAGGACAAATGATGTGTTTTTTTGTTTGTATTGTTTTTCTGTTTTGTTTTTTCCACTAACGAGTTCCTGTTTAGAACAGTTTAAAAGCGTAGAACAGAGATCCTGGTGCCCATAATGTGGTTTGTAGGCAATGTTCTTGTGGTCTTCACAAAGTAGTGCTCAAATATCAAATGTTGTACTACAAGTATATAACATAATAATTTCAAACATTGTTTTTTTCTGTTTTGTTTTTTTGCTAACAACTTTAACTAGTAGCCCGAAGAAGACTCTGTTTTTTAAAACCAAGTTAAATCACTGTCAACGGAATTATTGTTCAGCTTTTAGTAAAGTATTTACTTTTACCTAATACTTGTTTTTAATGCCAAGTTTATAGACTGTCAAAAGGAGAAATTATGAATGTTGTATTTGCCGATTGAAAACGCTGTTTATTTAGGTGTACGGTTAAAGTTTTTTCTTATTAGGACTTTTTTTAAAGTGGTGTTCTCCTGTATAAGATGATTAATATATATGTTCACAATTAGACAAATGTTACGTTTGAACGTTTTCTCGAATGTGCAGTAAGACTGTTTTTTGTTTTTATCAATTTTATTTTGTTCTTTTCGTCATTTTATTAAATTTTTTTATTTGGTTGTTTTGTTCTTTACACAACTAGTTTTTGCATTAAACAAGAAAATATGCATTGGAGGTCTGTTTGATTTTGCTTTACACACAAAACGCAGTTTCTTTCATTTAAGTGCGTTTGCCTACATGCTAAGTATATGTTCTAATTATTAGTTTTTGTGGTTACGTTTACTTGTTTTTATCTCATGTGGGGCCTGGGTGTTAATCAGATTTAATTTTAGTGCGTCGCGAAGACAAACAAGCGGTGTGGCTGAGGCTATAATGTGAAACAAAATATCGTTTTTATGTAAGCTATTGATTCTTTCAAGTAGTTGGCGAATTTTTGTTAATTTCTTGCATGTCTTTAAAACACTGTGCTTAGATTTAATAATTAGCTTTTTATACATTTTCTTTTTATTAACTTTTAATAAACAATATATAAAGTTGAAAAAAGAAAATAGAAAGAAAAAAAAACACACCAAATAAATAAGTGTTTTGCTATGCTAACAATTTTTTTGCAGCTCATAAATGTATTTGCAAAGATACATAAAGACATTTCTAGACAATCTTGCTGGCGTCTAAAATTGATATCTCTGTAGTAAAGTGGTAAACTAAGAAAATATTTGACCGAAAAGATTCAGCAACGTAAGTGGTTCACAATTCAGTTATTATGTATACAAATGGATTATTTCAAGTTACATTTTGCTTCATCTTGATTGCTTTGGATTTTATCCCTGTCGATTTTCTTCTTTTTTTTTTTTTTTTTTTATTTAAATGATATTAGGTAATTTCTTTCACTATTGATTTTTTCTTTTTTTTTTTTTTTGCGAGTTATGATAACAATTTTATTATTGCATATCAGATGATTCATGTTTTTGATCGTGTTATAGTGTGCTGTTTGTTTGTTTAACTAATTACAATTTTAGTTTTAAAATTATAAGGTAAAAGGCCCATAGCATAAAAGAAACATCAATATTACTCTTGGCACCGTTTTGTAAGCTAATTATTAGTTAAATGTGTAGCGTTTTACTTTTTTTATTTTTTTATTTGTCTACTTGTCTTGTTCTTGTTTCCCCAATAATCAATTCATATTTAGAGCAAAGAGTGACAAAGCAGTGACCTGGTTCTTATCTAGCCAATATTAAACTGACAAAATAGAAATCAGTGTCTCCTTATATTGTGCTACAAGCAATCAGTTTTTGTGTGTATTTTTTTGTATTTGAAATCAATGTTAGGCTTGCTTTTTTGCTAACATTTGTTCTAGTAGTTCAAAAGGGTATTTGCAAGAAAACAAAACATTTTTAAGTTACACCGCAGGCGTTTAAAAAATATCGCTTTTGTACTTGACTTTCAAATTAAGGAATCGTGCGACTGGACTGATATTCAAATGTAAGTGGTTCATTAAAATGTTTCAAAATACTTGTTGTTTCATGTTATTTGTTTTTGCTTTGGCGCCGTCAATATTTCTGTTTTAGCTCTATATTTATATAAAGTTTGGGTCGCACTTTGTATCGCCTCAAAAGAAGGTAACAGTTACAAATTTGCATCTGTTGTTTTTAATCGTATTAAGATGTGCTGTTTCTTTGCTTAAATGGTTACAATTTTAGCTATAAAGTGTAAGGTAAAGGACCACTACGGAAAAAAGAAACATTAAACTCACTGGGTGCCACAATTCGTAAGCTACGTTTTAATTAGATGTAAAAGGACAAATGATGTGTTTTTTTGTTTGTATTGTTTTTCTGTTTTGTTTTTTCCACTAACGAGTTCCTGTTTAGAACAGTTTAAAAGCGTAGAACAGAGATCCTGGTGCCCATAATGTGGTTTGTAGGCAATGTTCTTGTGGTCTTCATAAAGTAGTGCTCAAATATCAAATGTTGTACTACAAGTATATAACATAATAATTTCAAACATTGTTTTTTTCTGTTTTGTTTTTTTGCTAACAACTTTAACTAGTAGCCCGAAGAAGACTCTGTTTTTTAAAACCAAGTTAAATCACTGTCAACGGAATTATTGTTCAGCTTTTAGTAAAGTATTTACTTTTACCTAATACTTGTTTTTAATGCCAAGTTTATAGACTGTCAAAAGGAGAGTTTTCAAACAAGCTTTAAAAAAGTAGATTTATTTAATGTATATAGTTATATACATTGATTAGAGATTTCACGATGCCTATTGGGTAGTTGCAACTATTTGATCTGGGTAAGTTTAATCAAAAATAATTGATGGTTTTTTTTCATTGCACGTTTTTATTTTCAAAATAATGTTCAACAAATGCTTTAAGATACTGTATTAAAAAAGCGACTTAGGTCTAGAAATTGAAAATCTGCTAATGCGAGAGTATTAACTTACATATTCCAGGTCAATTATTTGATTGTTTGTTTCTTTTACGCATGCGAGTTAACACATGTTTACATTTATTTTGCTTCAGATAAGTCAAGCATGTGTTTATATTATCTTATATATTATTGCCGAACCTAATCCTATTTAGTAGTAGTAGTAGTTGTAGGAGTAGCAGTAGCAGTAGTTTGTGTGAGCCTTCATGTTACGTTTTATGAGCCCTGATGTTACGCAATGGGCCCATATGTTACAATATGAGCCCTTGCATTACTATTTGAGCCCTTATGTTATGTTTCAGCGTTACATAAGGGCTCCATGAGCCCTTAAATTACGCGTTGTGATAAGAAAAGTAATCAAGTTCCAAATTAGATTTCCAACAATGAGCTTTATATGCGAAGCTTATAAAATATCTAATGTGGAAAACACTAATAATGAAGGTGATGTTACAAATTTATAATGTGTTTCATGACTGTTTTTATAGTTAAATTTCTATAGTATTTTTACTTCAAATTGTTCAAATAAGTCACTTTTACTTCAAATTTTATATTTTAATACATATGTATATATATATATATATATATATATATATATATATATATATATATATATATATAATATATATATATATATATATATATATATATATATATATATATATATATATATATATATATATAACAACGACAAATGATTTTTGTTTCAGTTTTGAAAATGTTTACAAAGAAGGAGATTAAAGATATTGCAGCATCCTCAACTTTAAAAATGATTTATTCTGGAGAAGTATACAATTTCTACAAATGAGATAAAACTCCAAATTTGATATATTATATATCTAGTTTTTCTAATAACATTTTTTAATATACAAAATACATGTTTCAGTTTAATAAAAATTAATTTGTATTTAGGCCTATTGTCTATTCTAAAAAATTGATGGGACAATATTTTAATATAGTTTAATTCTTAATTTGTATTTGCACAGTTACAGACATAACGATTATCAATTTGGAGGTGCAAAAAAAGTTAGGGTTTAAAAGGGTTAGGGCAAATTTTGTTAATATAAATTTCGCTAACAGAAAGTTGTTTATTTTTAAAGCGATTTTATCTAAGAATTTAAACGTTTATTTCGTTATCATTTTTTATTAAAATACTTACAATTTTATGTTTATTTTGATATTTAATAATAGAGGAATTATTGGATATTTAATCTGTAATAATTTTTAGAAAGTATGTCAGATTTTGATCTAGTACTGTTGTTTTCTCAGGATCAATCTAGTTATTTATATCTTGCCCTGGGTTCCAATTTTCGTGAAACCAGGGTATAATTCCGTATTATCATGTGTTTTATTATTGTATAGTAAAGTTCAGTATAGAAAAAGAAATTAAAAGAATGTTTATATGTTTATAGTTCAATGAATACATCTACAAATTCATTGTCCCTGAGAGTATTGTTTGTCTTTTTGCCAAACTAATGCAATACTCAAGAATTCAGGTATCAATGATTTTAATTATTACATATTTTGTTGTATATTTTTATATTTTATTTTTAACTGATTTAATAAACATCTGAACTGAATAATAAACATAGTAACATCTCCTCAGATTGTAATTTACATTGTTACATTGTTTTGTTTTGCCAACTTATTTTTTTGTACTATTATATTTTTTCTTGTTTTATTTCTTGATTTTTAATTGTTTTTTACTTTCAGGCTGAAGTATTTTTGAATAAGTTTTTTCTGGAAGGTCTGTCAAATTTTTAATTAAAAATATTATATAAATGTTATAAAGGGTCACAAATTTTGTAAAATATTTTGCAAAGTATTTTTATTACATTTATAAATTGTAATTTTTTGATATTGAATCCTAGGAATAAACATTTGCAAAGTACACCAACTTTAACGAAAGCATTAAATGATAAGTTTTTTTCTGGAAGGTCTGTCAAATTTTTAATCAAAAATATTATATAAATGTTATAAAGGGTCACAAATTTTGTAAAATATTTTGCAAAGTATTTTTATTACATTTATAAATTGTAATTTTTTGATATTGAATCCTAGGAATAAACATTTGCAAAGTACACCAACTTTAACGAAAGCATTAAATGATAAGTTTTTTTCTGGAAGGTCTGTCAAATTTTTAATCAAAAATATTATATAAATGTTATAAAGGGTCACAAATTTTGTAAAATATTTTGCAAAGTATTTTTATTACATTTATAAATTGTAATTTTTTGATATTGAATCCTAGGAATAAACATTTGCAAAGTACACCAACTTTAACGAAAGCATTAAATGATAAGTTTTTTTCTGGAAGGTCTGTCAAATTTTTAATCAAAAATATTATATAAATGTTATAAAGGGTCACAAATTTTGTAAAATATTTTGCAAAGTATTTTTATTACATTTATAAATTGTAATTTTTTGATATTGAATCCTAGGAATAAACATCTGCAAAGTACACCAACTTTAACGAAAGCATTAAATGATAGGTAAGAATCCTAATTTTTTTTAAGCTTTTTTTGTAAATATTGAAAATAACAACAGTTTTTTATTTATTTATTTAAGCATGAAGAATGAAATAATAAAAGCTATTGACAATGATTGAGATTTTCAAGAAGCATCAAAGGTTCATTTTGTATAAATATTATACAATCTATATATATATATATATATATATATATATATATATATATATATATATATATATATATATATATATATATCTATCTGTGTGTGTGTGTATATATATATATATATGTATGTATGTACGTATATATATATATATATATATATATATATATATATATATATATATATATATGTATGTATGTACGTATATATATATATATATATATATATATATATATATATATATATATATATATATTATATATTATATATTACAATTAAATATCGTGTACTTAGGGAGATCCACAGAAAAATATCGCGTTTAGGTTGTTTTTTTGTGCGTTCTTTAGAACTATTAGACTATTATTTTTATTTTTGAAACTTATTGTTATAATTTGTTTATTAATGTTCGTTAATTTTTTTTTATGAGTTTCAAGTTCTCTTACGGGGCAAGATTTATATAAAAGCTGAAATATTCGTTTTACGTCATTTAATCGAACGACTATAAAGTTATTTTAGAAATAATTTGTCTGTAGTAAAATTGAATGCGAAAACTTCGGTTTTAACGTTTTACTGTTTACGGATAAAATTAAGTGTTCGATTTTTAGCCATTTATCGAATATTTTTAATGCAGGACACAAAGAGACTATTTTTTGAATAAACGAGACATTTTTGGATTGTAAACACTTTTTGCATTTGTTTCAATTGTTTTATAAATGCTGTCCCGTCACGTTTTTGTATTTTAGTGATAGTTTAATTCTTGGATAAAAAAAAGAAAAAGATTTATAAAAAGTAATTAACAGAATAATTTTCTGAAATAAGCGGAAAACACAAAAAATTGAAGTTTAAAAACGTAAGTTTTAGTTTTCGAGAAATTAAATTCTTCTGATCTCGCCTTAATTGCGCTGTGTAGTTTTGGGGTTTCTTATTTCTCTTTCGCAGCCATTTAAAAAAAAAATCTATCTTAAGTTTAAAGTTTTTACAGTTGCATTATAATAAAAAATAAGATGAGAAAAAGCAATTTTAATACCTCTGCATCACTATGTTTAGCATAAATAATTTTTTGTATGACTTTTAAGCAATGTTTTCTTGTTGTCTGACTCCAAGAATTAAAATTTAGGTTTTGTTTCTGCTTTATAAAATTTTGGTAAATATCATATACCCAAGTAACAACGAGGTGTAAAACACCCCACAATTTTGATCTGTAGTAGGAAATATTTCAACAGTAAAAAAACAAACGTGTATAAGCTTTTATTGATTGTTTAATAAATTTAAAAAAATATTTATATATTTTAACGAACTCTTCCGAAAAACGGAAGAGTTCGTTAAACTGTATAAATATTTTATAAACAAAAAAAGTCTTATGGAGCAATATGTCTTAAAATAAATATTAATTACAGTATATTATCTTTTTCTATTAAAGTTATTACAGTATATTAACTTTTTCTATTAAAGTTGCTGAGATGATATTTCTTTTCCTCTATATTAGTATAACGACTATATGACATGCAAGATGAAGCGATCAGGGCGTAGCAGAAAAACGATTTTCGAATCGTATTTCTTTCGAAACTAACGTAACTTGACGTAACGTAACTACAAAAAGCTACCACACTTCATAGGATTTCTTTAGGATCTCAATTACTTTAAGTCTCATATAAGTCTTCTCTCTGAGAATTGTTTATTTTCAATCTAAAGTATAAATTTGTATTATTCTTTTTATAAGAAATGTCAAATATTTATTGTTTATATTTATAAATGTGTATTTTTGGTGAAACGAAACACTTGAAAAAAAATATACATTATAGTATCATAAAAAAAAATTAAATAAAATATAGTATTTTTAATTAAATGTAGATTCTTTATAAATAATATATTTAAAAAATACTAAAAATAATGATAATAATAACTAAAAAATATATATTATATAAAAATAACAAATAAAACAGTGTATTAAAATGCAATATATTAAAAGTAATATAAAAAAATAAAACTAGTTTTTAGAATATCCCCACGTGTATTTTTGCTTTTTATAAATAACTAAATAAGATTTTAACAAACTTTGGTAGAAAATTGTTCTAATGGATTTAATTTTAATGATCAATTCCAGAGTTGGAATTCAAATCCAGTGAAAATGCTAGTTAGGGCATTAAATAAATTTAATTTTCTGTCATTCATGCTTTGACTGTATGAAACATTTGGATTGAAGTAGAAACTGATCAAGGATTTTTTTGAATTTGATTTAAACAACTTCCAGATATGTTCTAAACTCCAAACTTGTAATTACTTTAAAATCCATAGATGACATAAGTTTGTCATTTATAGATTCATAAATGAAATAAGTATGTCATTCGACATTGATGGACTTATTTCATTATTGGATCCATAAATGACATACTTATGTCATTTATGGATGTTTTGTCCAAAATTGTTCTGATTAGAGTCTGGGAACGAAAATATACCCTAAAATGTTACCACCCACTGCGTAATCCTGGACTGTATAGTATAAAACTATTTTGTTTAAATAAGTCCCTGAGTAAATTAAATTAAATTTTGTCTAAAATAATTTATCTGTCTACCTAGTTATTTACAAAAACTTTCAACTCTAAACTTAATATGTAACTTTGTTGTAAAAACTCTTCTGAAAATGGTCCTAATTTAAGAATTGAATTTGCCAGTTACCGAAAAAAATTATAAAGAAAAAACTAAAATAAAGAGTTTTCTGGTTCAATGGAACACACTATTTATTTTACATAGTTTTATTTATCTCAGAGTCAGTTTATTTCCGTTAGATGTAAACTGCAAATTGAAAAAAATATTACAACCAGCAAAATCTGCTCAGTCTAATCACAGTTGTTCACCAGTTGTTCACACCTCTATTCTAAATGTAAACAAGTTTCACCAGCTTTTACTCAACTACACTTATCTACTGAATCAATGATAGTAACTTATTCACAGATCCCAGTGTCAATCAATCAGTATCAATTAGTAATTGATTTATCTGAATTCAAATGTTGATAAAATTTAAACTGTTGTTTAAGAAAACAGAATTGCTCTAGAAAATGCTTTAAAAGAACATTAATTCAAATAAATATAATTAAATAATTTAAGATAGTATATTTGCAACAATCAACTATTTCAAAAAGGTTGTAACAGTATTTAAAAATTACAAGCACTAATACAAGGTAAAAATCTTAAAAATTTTAAAAACTTAGACAACTAAAACAAGTAATAACAGCTATAATTATAAAAACATTATTAGTAATACTTTTATTAAAAAGAAATTACAATCATTATAATGATTTTATTATGATGACCAATATATTGAAATAGTCTTAATAATCTTTAATAACAAATTAATAAAAATTATTAATAATAAAATATGGAAGAAAAAATAACTGAATAAACTTAATTATATTTTATATAATTTGACTTATATAAATGCATTACATGCTTAAAAAATTCACACACTGCACCTGTTATTGAAAAGTTAAAGATGGAATGAATTGGCAATAAGAGAAAAAAACATATTTAATAACTAGTCAAAGACGTCACTGAATTGAAATTTCATCCTTCTACAATAGGGATGTTTTTAAAAACTGGTCATGAATACAGTAACAAATCAAAACTACCCGAGAAAAAAAAACCGGCTAATCCTGTTAAGTACTTAATAAGTTTCTTACTAAAACTTAGTAAGTTCCCGATGAGTACTTACTAGGAACTTAGTAGGATTAGCAAGTTTTAGTAGGAAACTTAGTAGGAATGATAAGGTTTATAATCGGAACTTAGTAAGTTTTACTAATACGACTTACTAAGTTCTTAACAGGATTAGTAGGGTTTTTCTTCTCGATTAAGTATTACTTTCTAGTTTTAGTTAATAGTTTAGTTTATAGTTTTTTTTGTTAATTTCATATTTTTATTTAAGGTTTAATTGAATTATTTGGGTTTTAAAGATTTCATATTTATATTAGCAGGGTTTTTTTTCAAGAAATATGTGTGTTGAAGTAAAAATGTAAAAATAATTATTATTTTATTTTTACTTAATCATATATAATTCTTGAAAAAATAACCCTACAAATCTAATTTAACTAGTCGCCTAAGCAACGAGGACGCTTATTTATAAAAAAATAATAATAATAACAAATAATAAAGTGTTAAGTTGTTTATTTATAAAGATAATTTAGAAAAATACAATAAATAGCTATGGTCAGTTCTTTTGGTAATTTCGCAGGTGCCAGTGGAATAATTGCACCCATAAGATTTGTCTTGATTTTTTATGACCATAACTGTATCTATAACGAAATTTATAATAATATTAATGTAATTCAACAACTTAATAACATATATTTTACAATAGAAAACGCATTTTTAACTCACCATAAT
>NC_088928.1:30662500-30955000 GCF_038396675.1 Hydra vulgaris | reverse complement strand
TTAAAAATCATGCAAGTTTGTACCTTGATGGTACCGCCAAGGTACAAAAAATTAGCTACCTCCAAGGTACACAGCTACCACAGTTTTTACAAAACCGCTACTATATGTTTATATGTTATTTATTAAGGAAAAAATTTAAGAGAAAATTATTGAAAAAGATGTGTTTAAATTTTTTTTTAATTTACTTGTTGTTATTGAGGTATTAAAAACAAAAGAGCATATAACAGAGCACCTCAAAAATAAAAAAATTGAAACTGACTAAACATAAAATTATACTATTTAAAAACAAGTAAGAGCTATTTTTAGGCATTTTATTATATAATTAAGTTTTAGCATTCATCACCTAAATTAGGTGTTTTTTCGATTTCAACAAAAGAATTGTTTTCCGATTTCACAATAGCATTTATATGTTAACGTTTTTCAAGTTATCTTCATTATTAATTCTTATTCATTAAATGACATTCTAAAAAGTATATTTTATGAAAGTCTTGACTCTTTTATAGAAGTTTAAAACTAAAACTTATCAACAACACATAAAAAATTTGTATTTTAACCCTTTCGTGACGAGTGACCCGTATGGCGGTTCATAAAATTTGTTTCTAAATGACGAGTGAACTGCATGGCGGTACATAAACAGTTTTGAATATTTCAAATCATCTATAGCAATTGGGGAAAGCTTTTAACTTATTTTTGAAATGTGAATAATTTCTTAAGTTAATGCTTCAAACCGTTTGTTAACTGCATTTATAGATCGCTCAAAAATCAATTTTAAAAAATGACAAAAACAGATAAAAAGTATACTGTCGTGAATGAGATCCTTGATATTTTTTCCAGTAATAGTGGTGAAGATTTTTTTTGTTTGATCACCACAATAAATGTATCATTTATATAAAATCAAAAACGGTATGTTTATGTATTTCTTCTTTATTTGTTAAAGGTTACATAGAGAAACTATATATTTTTGTTAATTTCAACATGATATATTTTGATCAGGTTACTAAGATAATAAATGTTGTTTTTTAGTTTTTTAATTTTCTGAAAGCCAATTCTTTGACAAAAAAAACAGGGTCTTATTTGTAAAATTCTGACTTGTAATTTTTATTTTATACTCTTTTAATTGACCATGATCCTAGATCGTTATTTTACGCGCAGTCATATAGCTGTTTTTAAGTCAGTCGCGAAAGGGTTAATTACCTAGTTAATTATACGTATTTGATTCATAAAACGTAATTAAATATATTTATCATGCTGCGTTTCCTAAGTTTTTTTCCGATAAGAACTGTTTCGCTAGTTGTGGTGCGAAAGAGTTTCGTTTCGAAAGAAATTTGGTTTTTTATCATTATTTTAAAAAATAAAACTTTAAAATGTTTATATGTTACAATGCTGAAAATAAAATTTTATTATAAACATTTTGGTATATAAAAATTTTATTTTTCACAATTATATCCGTTTGACCAACAAATTTTTTTTATAGACTTCAAAACATCGTTTAGCGAAAGAGCTCGTTTCGCAAGTGCGATTTCCGTAAGCACTACTTTCGTATGTAGCAAAATAGTTTTATTTCGTAATTCAACTTGCGAAATGCTACATTTCGTAAGTAGCATTTGCGAAATGAACATCAACGGTTTTTTTTGTTTTGTAAAATTCTGTACGAAAAAAAAAAATTCCTGATTCTCAATATCCTTTCGAAAGAATTTTATTTTTCCGGAATTGTGCAAAATATTCCGGTTAACAACTCTAGTTTATACCTACAGTTGTAGAAAAAAAAGAATGCGCTCTAAAAAAATTTCTTTTTGGTATCGGAAACATTGGTGTTAAGCCGTGGTAAAACAACTTATTAAGAGCCTTTAGAGGTCAATGCATGCAACTAAAATTTCAGTTTAAAATTATCACTCAAGATGGCAGCACAATTGACGTGCCTCCAAGGTACACTCACCTCCAAGGTACACCACTCTCCCCTATTATTTTTTCTGTTATTTGCCAATAATTTAATAAGTTCCTTACATTATAAACTATAGTAATTCATAAAAAGAAGCATTAAAATTATCAATTAATTAAAGTTATTATATATTAAACTTTTTTTTATCTCTTGCTTTATTGCAAATTAGGCAAAACTATATATATAGTTTTATTTCTAAAGAAGATAATAGTCATCATAACGGTGTGACACGTTTATTGGAAATTCCTATTCATCCAATTTATAGTTTTCCAAATGACTGTATGCATTCTGTCTGTCTGGGGGTTGTACGAAGACTTCTAAATTTTTTGTCTTCTGGACCATTCAGTGTTAAGCTATCTTCACAATCACTAAAAACAATATCAGTTCATATTTCATCATTCTTTCCATCAGATTTTAACAGAAGACCTCGTTCATTGGAGAGTATGAATAAGTGGAAGGCAACAGAACTCCGATCATTTCTCTTCTATTCAGGGCCTACTGTTTTGGGTGATATTCTCAGTAAACCAGTTTATGAACATTTTTATTATTTAGATCACAAGAGCATGATGTTATTAAACTTTGTGGTGAGTTGTTAAAAATATTTGTTACCAAGACTGTTGTTTTGTATGGAAAATCATTAAGTTATACAATGTGCATTCTCTTATATATCTGCATCTAATGATTGTTTACAACTCTTGATCAATTAAAACAAAGAACTCGAAGCGGATATTCGCCGCTTTAGCAAGTAGCTTTTAGTTTTGCTAATTACAAATCTGAACGTTCTAGAAAAGTGCACACTGATGAAGTTTGTCTTCAACATTGTAGTGAGCCTTTACTAATTCACAGCCATTTTTTGTAATATAAAGTGTGCCATTACAAAAAACAAAGAGGAGAATTTATTAGAGGGAGGTAAAGAGAGTAAAATATTGTGCAATTTATAAGAGGGAGGGAAAAGTATGTCAACTAATTTTAAAAACGCTTTTTAAATATTTGTTGAAACATTTTTGCTGAGAGTTGAACCAAATTATATTTCTATTTCTATTTCGCTTTTTTGCAATATTTGTTTTAAACTTTAGCTCGAAATTTTTAAATCCGCTTTTTTTAAGAGCATTTTCATACACGCATTTGGAAGAGTTAAGAATATTTTCATAAGAAGAATTTTGATTTAGTCAAACTTAAAAATTTTTAACAGAAACACTGTTAAGGTAAGCTATAGCTGTACAAAAAATATTGAAAGAATTATAAAAGGCCATAATTTTGCATTGATTAATAAAAATGAGTTTCTCAAAAAAAAATACTGAAAATTGTAACTGCAAGCAAAAATTTGACTGCCCTATGATTGGCAAATGCTTATCAAAAAATATTATTTTCAAATGCATTGTTTCCTCGCAAAACAACCCTGATAAACAATATATTGGCTTTGCCGAGGGCAAACGGAAAAAACGTTAACCAACCACAAATAATCTTTTAAACATAAAAAATACTCACAAAAGACTATGTTGTCAAAATATATTTGGCAACTAAAAGAAAAAAATAATAATTTTAAATTAAACTGGTCTATTCTAAAAACTACGACTGGCCTATAATAACATTTCCAAAAAATGTATACTATGTTTAAAAGAAAAGTTTGAAATTATTACTCATTTAGATCTAGAAAATTGAATAAAAAATACTGAATAAAAAATCTGAATAAATTTCTAAATACAGACATGAAAATAAGTTTCTTTTAAAAAATATTTAAAAAAATGACCAGTTTAAAATTATCCTAATTCTGAAGAATTCCTTTTCATGATTTTCTTAATTATATAATGTAGTTGATGCAACTTTCTGGTTGCAAAATACTACAGTTATCACATAATTAATTATTACAATTCCTAACTTCCTGTGAAATAATTTTTCTATAATTTGAACTTTTTGATGTTTAGACATTCTTCCTGATGAACCTACTGATGGAGAAACATGCTGTTAAAGACAACTAAAAATTAGATAAGTGTTTTTACTAATTTATTATTGCTCTGTTCTTTAAGAACATTATTTTTTAAAGAAGATTATTTTTTTGAGACCCTTTTAAACGTCTTTTGAATATAATTAGTCACAAATTTTTTCGAATATATTTAATTTAGATGTTGTTTTGAAAGTTCATAAAAGTGTGTCGGTGGTCCAAATAAATGTTGCAATTTAGAAACAATTAAAGAGGCTCAATCAAAGAAATCGAAATTCTAAACCTAAAACAGCTGAAGGAACTACACCCGAAATGCCAGAATTTGATTAAAAACTGATTATTTTATTAATTTTAAAATAAATCATTAAAATATAAAACGTCTTTTTTTATTGTTAATAAAACTTAAAAGTTCTAAAGATTTTACTTATGTCCGGATACATATATATATATATATATATATATATATATATATATATATATATATATATATATATATATATAATATATATATATATATATATATATATATATATATATATATATATATATATATATATATAAGTTACCGTAAATAAGACAAAAAAATATATACAAATATCTATGTATCAAATACATTTAATACTGCTTACGAATTACGTATTTAATACACAAAAAAAACAGCAAAAAATATGAACTAATACGTTCTAAAGATTCGTATTTAATAGACCCTACCAGCGGCCAAAAGTACCATAAATAATACGAATAAATAGGTATTATATACGTATAACTTTGTTTGGAATATATATATATATGATTTAAATGTTGACATCTTGTACGAGAGTATATATATAAACTAATTTAAAACATCAGATAATACGAATTCTTTCAATACTAAATAATTTATTTGAAATTTTCGCCGGATTATAGCCACCGGCATCATCAGCATATAATATAATATAATTACAAAAATTGTGACCGTTAAATAACAACAAAAACATTTTTTTTTTTAATTTTGACGTCATCTTTATAATGGCTTCTTTTACTTAAGTATGAAAAAAAAAAAAGTCCAAAAATTTGTTTTAACATATTGTCCATTGTCCAAATTAATACCACTGTACATTGGAGAGCATTGATGTTTTTGTATCTCCAAGGCTTCAGGGACTTTTCTTTCAAACTTTTTATCCTCAACTTTAGGTGTTTCTGCCCTATCCCATTCAATATCCTCATTGCGATTTACTTTATGCAAAGCTAATGCAGACTGGCTTAACTTGCCTTCAGTCAAAAATTTTTGGTGTTGTTGAACCCTTGTTCTTATTTGAAGTTTCGATTCACCGACATACACTTTGGAGCATTTGCACTTAATTAAATAGGTTCCAGGTTGGCTGTTGCGTGGTAATTTTGATTTATTTCTAAACGTTAACAGCATTTTTAGGTAAGCATTTGACTTAAAAACAGTTCTGTAATCAGCTTTTCTGAATAATCTTCTAAGTCTAGGAGATATTATTGGTATCCATGGTAAAGAAATTGTAAGAAGGTTATTAGAGTTTGATAGAGTTTCATTTTTATTTGCTAAACGTTTTTCTCGAACGTGATAAGAAATATCTTTAAGCATTTTTCATCGTGACCATTTTCAGTAAACACTTTAATTAAGTGCAAATGCTCCAAAGTGTATGTCGGTGAATCGAAACTTCGAATAAGAACAAGGGTTCAACAACACCAAAATTTTTTGACTGAAGGCAAGTTAAACCAGTCTGCATAAGTCTTGCATAAAGTAAATTGCGATGAGGTTAGGGTAGTAATAGTAAGTAAATAGGAATGGGATAGGGCAGAAACACTTAAAGTTGAGAATAAAAAATTTGAAAGAAAAGTCCATAAAGCCTTGGAGATACAAAAACATCAATGTTCTCCGATGTATGGTGGTATTAATTTGGACAATGGATAATACGTTAAAACAAATTTTTGGATATATATATATATATATATATATATATATATATATATATATATATATATATATATATATATATATATATATATATATATATATATATATATATATACGTTTGCTATACATATAAATCAATATACAGGGTTTTAGACACCCCATTTAAATTCCTGATTGGTTTAAAACTCCCAAAAGTTCAATTAATCTTTTGTAGAGCAATAACGATAAATATTTCCAATAATTGCGACAGCATATCATTTGACACCGAGGCCACTCTAATGGAACTCTCATATTTTGATATGCCTGCATCACTTGGTGTAGACAATGTTAGTCCTCTCGTTTTACTGTCTTGCTCTATTTCAATGTCTACTTCACTTACTCTCATCTTTTAAAAGTCATTTGACATAGTGAAACTCTAATAAAAATAATACCTTTAATAAAAAAGGGCAAACAAACTACAGACCAATATCCCTCACCTTGATTCCATGTAAAATAATGGAGAAATTATTTAAGAAAGCAACCATGGAGCAACTAAAATCAAATTATCTTCCATCAAATAGTCAACATAGCTCTTTAGAGCAAAAAGCATCCATTAAAAATCTCCTTGAAACAATGGACTCCTTGACTGGAAATATGGCCAGAAATCTATCAGTTGATGTCATGTTTCTGGTTTTTGCTAAAGCATTTGACAAAGTGCTACATCAGATTCAAATTGAATTTTCAATAAACAAATTTTAAGGAGTGTTTAAAACTAAACGGATAAGGTTCAAATTATTAAATATGTGTATGCGTTATTGTTGAGTTTTTTTTTTGTTTTTGTTTGCGTGATTAAAATATTGCGTTAAAGAATTCAAAAAGTTCTTTCATTTAAAGAACAGTTTTGAATAAAAGATTTATATTTAAATAATTTTTTTTTTATTATATTATTTATAATTGTAATTTGAACTTAAAGAGTTTATTGAAAAATGACAAAAATATTTTACATATTTTTCAAGTAAAAGCAAAAAATGTTTTCTAATTAATTTGTTTTTAAATTTTGAATGTGAAAGGTTAACTTATTCAAAACATATAAAATAGTTTTAATGTCTTCAAAGTTATTAAGTCCTAATGAAAGATTACTTTGTATGGCATTTTTCAAATTTTATTGGTAAAGTTACATCTTTACAAATAAATATTTATATATATATATATATATATATATATATATATATATATATATATATATATATATATATATATATATATATATATATATATATATATATATATATATATGTATATATATATATATATATATATATATATATGTATATTGAAAATTGCTCAATGTTCTTAAACAATTTACAAAAAACAAATTACTAGACACGCTGTAGTTTTTTAACAAGTGCTTCTTATGTATGAGTTTTAGCCTCATTAATGCAAAAATATTTTTAATTCAAAACACCAATTATCACAAAGATTTAAGGTTTCTGAAGTTAGCATACAACGAATAAAGAAGAAATTAGAGTTGGAGGAGGAATTTAACTTAAAACAAAAGAAAAAATGTGCCAGAAAGCCTTTTTTTACTCCAAGGTCAGAAAGATGTTTAAAGAAGATTTGCTACAGATTTAATACCACTAAACTGATAAAACTGCAACTCCAAGATGCTAATGTAAATGTTTCTGTGCAAACTGTTTGAAAAAAAAAAAGGATTTAAGTTTTAATGTCTGCTGGCATGTCAGAAAACTCAAATCAACAGCTGCAATGAAAACAAAGCATCAGAAGTGGACCAAACAGTATTGCGATAAAGATGTGGATTTCTGGTGATTGGTATTTTGGTATTATTTTATCACAAATGAAACATTGAATATAATTTTCTATAAAATAAAGAAAGACCAGAACAGGTGTTAATAATGTTAATCTATTTATATTTCTGACATGTTTGCTTCAGCAATGAAAGCACATTTAGAATTTTGGAGAATAAAGCTCTGTTTGTAAAGCACCAATAAGAAGTGACCAGGGCCCCATCTCATCCCCTAAAAATAAGAATTTTTGCAAACTCGGCCTCGGCAACATTATAAGATTTAGCAGTTGCTAGCAGGGGCTAGAAAAAAATTTATAATTTCTTATATTTTACAATTTTATAATTACATTTACTACTTATTAAATACTGGCATATATTTATGTATTTTTAAACTCTAATTTACTTCCAACAAGGTTGCAAATAACTACTATTAAGTTATGAGTTACTTTGAAATAGAAGATAGGGTTGAAAAACTAGGAAACAATTAACTAAAGACTTAAAATGCTGCAGGTTGTATAAAAAAGAAAAACATGAAGACGGGGAGGAGTTATAAGGTTATTTTGATATTCAAAGAAAAAAACTGTATTAATGAAAGTTTTTATAGCATGAAGGTACAGATAGAGAAGCCAAGCAAGAACAAGTTTTGGTGTATTGTAATAGAAGCGATAGCTCGTTTGACCATGATTTGTAGAAAAAAGAAAGAAATGCAACCTTACAACAATGGGAGAGTGGCTCAAGCTTGGCAGATAAACCAGGTCTCATTACAATTACAATGTGGTTTTAAACTTTATCTTAGAGTAAGAGGGTTGTTATTTGTCAATATAGGAAAATTAAAATTTGGCTGCTTGTTCTAAGCAATCAAAAAGTGAAGGCAATTTGTCAAGAGTATAAAGTTTAGTCGTCAGCAAATAGAGCCACTTTAGATGTAAAGTTTTCATGAAGATCATTATTATAAATCGTAAGTGACCAGGGCCCCAGCCCCCGCCCCTTCCCTGGCTTAAAATGAGACTATTTGCAAACCTGGCTCCAGCCCCGGCCCCGGCAAAATTATAAAATTTAGCAGGGGTTGATGGCAGGGGCTAGAAAAAATTTTTATAATACTTTATATATTATAATTTTATGCTTACATTAACTAATTAATTAAATACTGACACATATTTATATATTTTTAAACTCAAATTTAATTCCAACAAAATTGCAAGCAACCACTATTAAGTTATGAGTTACTTTAAATAGAGAATAAGTTAAAATACTAGGAAACGGTTAACTGAAGTCTTAAAAAGTTGTGGGTTGAATAAAAAAGGAAAACATGAAGACGGGGAGGAGTTATAAGGTTATTTTGATGAGCTAGGAAAAAAGCTGGAATAATAAAAGTTTTTATATCATGAAGGAACAGATACAGTAAAAGGATGCAATTTGTTGAATAAGAAGCCAAATAAGAATGAGTTTTGGTTTATTATAATAGAGTTAGTTCATTTGAGCATTGACCATGATAGTATTTGAAGAAAAAAGAAAGAAATACAACCTTACAACAATGGGAGAGTGGCTGAAGCTTGGCAGATAAAGCAGGTTTAATTACATTTACAATGTGCTTTTAGACTTTGTCTGAGAGTAAGAGGGTTGTTATTCATCAATATAGAATGCCAACATTGCAATATTTTTTTACAGTAAATAAATGAATTTTGCTGTCTAACAAAAATTGCAGATTTCAAGTCCAGAATTTAGATCCATAAGTCACTGCAAGCCTTAGGCTGTTACAGAAGAGAGATCAGAATAATAATCGACTGCTTGTTATAAGCAATTAAAAATAGAGCCACGTTAGATGAAAAATTTTCATAAAGATACAGAAGCAAAGATAGAACCTTGTGGTACCTTTAAAGTTACTTGAAAAGAAGAAGAGTGTAGGCCTTCAAAAATAACTTTAATACTGCAGTTAGAAAGAAATGATTTAATAATCTCAAAAACTATATGTAAAGAAACTAATAACAGAGTGAAGACTAATTGTACTTTTTAATAGTTTAGCAAAAAATTGAAGAGAATTCTGGAGAACACCCTTTTTCAAGGTTATGATAGAAATCTTGTCTAGAGGACTAACTGTAGAAGTTTTTAACTAAGAATATAAGTTAATCTAATAAATAATAAAAGAATATAAAAATAATAAAATCGAAAGAATGTAATACTTGCATAAACATGGAGACAAAGAGTCACTACACTTTTTCTCAAATCATACCAAAGCAGAAAATTATTAAATAATAGTATCACTGCAAACATAAGAGTTAACTTGCATTAAAATTCCTTTATACAAATATTAGAAGAAATCAAACTGAAAAAAAATCTTTTTAAGTCTGTTGTGAAATAATGTTCATTAAGATCGTTGACTATTATTGCTTTGAACAGGAAAATTTTCGCTTACGTTGTTATTATCACTCTCATATACATAGTCATCATAACAAACACTTCAACAACCATTAAATGCTTAGATCATATATTCAGAGTATATTTATTTAAAATGTTAGCTAGTAGAGCTTAATAAACTCTATAATCTATATAAAGTTTACTTTGCTGGATTAGTTGATAATTTATATATCACTCTTTACATTATGTTGGTATCTTTTCTGGAAACAAAAAAAAAATCAAGTACAATTTTATTATTTTAGACGGTTTAAAAGCACTTATAACTGTAAAAAATAAAATTAGGATTTTTATAAATACAAAAAGAGCTAGTATATCAAAGCTTCTTAAATTAAAATTCAAAATATAAATTTGTGTTTTTATTATGCTGTATTGCAATTTATATAATAGCAAATAAAAAATATATACTTGATGCAATAAAGATGATGTAAAAGTCTGCTACCAAATATTGCATCTCTATTATACATAAATTGAACAATATTTAATTTGAAAAAAATTACAATGTATTAAAAGAAGATTACAGAATTCTATTTAAAAATCACTGTGTATTAAATTAAGTTACAGAATTTTATTTCAAATCTTGATTTTAAGTTTAAGCTGGGATTTATTATCTATTTTTTTGAATGCAGAAAAATAATATCTCAAAATCTAAGGTTATCTTCAACTAAAATAAGATATTTCATGTTAATTATCTAGTTTCAAAGTCAGCTGCAGTGTATGATGATAAACTTGACTAATCTTGCTGACTTTTTCAACTGGTGCCCCTGCATGACAGACGTTTCTTTTGCTTTAGAAAGCAATCAAAATTTGTAAACTAAATTTCTTAAAATTTGTTGCTTATAACTTGCTATAATGTTTCTGCAAATTGCAAGTTGTTGAAAAGGCATTTTAAATGATTACTTTATACCTAATCCAACACATTAAAGTACGACAACTTGTTACTGTCTTATTTAAATATGATTTACCCAACTTAAAACATACGGGGAAAAAAAGGTATATGTAAGGATGGTAAGTTTATACTGTGGAACCATACTGACTATATATTTTGTGAAGACAGAGAAGTTGCTTTTGTATTTTACCTAAATTTTGAGCATATAACGTCGAAAAAATATTTATTAAAAAGTGTTAAATTTGCTGCCTAAGTAATAAGTTTTGCTGTATTAAAAATTTTATTACATTATGGAATAGCTTATTTGAAAATTATTTTGGACCCTAACAATCAATTATAGCTTGCAAGGATAATCCATCTATTAATGACTTTGGCTTCAATAATAACAAAATTAAAAAATTAAAAATTTTTTTACTTTGTTTTTATTTTATTCAATCTTGTATTGTTATTTTATTATAAAGTTACTACATCATAAAACTATTAAATATACATGAAGTATTTATTTTACTACTCTAAGAGCTAATTATATATCAATAATATCTTTAAAAAATATGTGGCTATGAAAATAGCCGTTTTAGTAGGTTCAAGTCATCTCAAATTTTCTTTAATGTTTTTGTTCCAAAATAGAGGGTGTTTTTTAAATGATGTTCTTTATATATCAATTTAGTTTGACTTTTTTAAATCTTGAAAGCTTTCAGGTTACCTTTTGCAATGTAAAATCTACAAACTTGTATATAAAGTGTTAGATGATTATGCATATTTAGCAGCAAGCAAATACGATAAACACTGCTCAAGATACAACTTAGACATGTTAGAGCTAAAACCAATTGTAAAATTAGAGGTACTAAAAACATTCCCACTAGGTTATAATAGAATGTTTTGTTTAGTAATGTAGTGGAATACACGCTTAAACCTTATAATAGGCCGGGTGAATTAAAACGAGCAATTGCTTTTCCTCAATAGCTGGTCAGCTTTACGTGATTAAAAGCTTAAGCAATTTTGCCTAAATTTTTATTCACGTAAAGCTGAACAATTACAGAGTAAATTGCTTAACTTTACGTGCATAAAAATTTAAGCAAAACTGCTTGAGTTTTTATTTGCGTAAAGCTGACCAATTACTGAGTAAAAGCAATTGATTATTTTTATTCACCTGGCCTAATACCATTGATAAAAGATATACCAGTCAGATAAAAAAAGACAAGATTTGCTACTTCTAAACATGAAAGAAAAGTACAATTTTGGAAAACATGAATGAAAAGTACAGTTTTAAAAAGAAATTTTTTTTCAGAAAATATTTTGTAGAATTAGCGGTACAAAATTTCAGCATTTCCATCAAATGAATCAGTTTCATTTTTACTAGGAATTAAGCTGTAATGACTTCTTCTATTGAAATACTTAAAATATTTATACTTGATTTTAAATTTTTAAATTCAGCTTACAGCAGAGTACCATTAATCTGAAGCAAGCTTTTCTACAATCTAGATTAAATAATTTTAAAACCTAATAAGATGAAGAACAATCTTTGCTTTCTTTTATTCTTTAACAAATGTTTATCAGTAAACTTGTTCTTGTGTCTGTCGTTGAGGTGACGAGACACCTTTTGATATACATCTTTCTTGTAAGTCAAATACATAAATATTCTTTCTTCACTTTGGTAAGGGTAAATTAAATTAGGTAGTCTATTGTTTGAACTAAAATTGAGATCTGTCTCCAACAAATGGCAGCTAAAATAGCATCGAATTTATTCAAATTTTCAAAGTCTGCGCCGCAAAATGTCAATTTAAAAACATTTGATACACTCTCAGTCCGGTCACCCCATAAAGTTCAAGTTATTTTACGAGATCTATATAAAACGGCCCGCGTTTCCAGACTTGTTAAATACTATGGCTATGGTTACATTGAACTCCATAAAAAAAATTAATATTTTTAGTTACAAAAAAAATATTAATGTGCTATGCAACTGTTGGAATAACGACAGATACGCAAATAATGCACATATAAACTTAACAAATGACAATCAAGAGGTTGGTTCATAAGATTGTGAAATAGATTTTACATTTCACAGTCTGACCATTGTTTTTGAGAATAATTTCACGCAAAAAATATTACATAACTATGTATAAAATGATGATCAGTAATATAATATTTTCAGCTTCTTTATTTTTTTCTGATTTACAATCATTTTCACAGTTTCGTGTTTTGTTTCTGAGTGCTTTGCGTGTCAAAGTTCCATGTGTTATGCACGTTTTTTTTTAATGTAAAACTTGTTTTTAAGAAACTAATAACAGAAGCGTTAAATATCTTAAGAAACTTTTAGTACTAAGTTATTTTTCAGTAAGAAACTTATTTTATTAAGAAATTGAGGAATACTTCCGAATTTTTCACCTATATATCGCATCAACTAAACACGAAGTTAAAAAGTATTATCTAAAACGGAGAACAACAGTTTAAATGAGTATTAAAATACGTAACAAATACGTTAAGAAACCTAAGAAACTCTTAAGAAACATTTTGTTCTCTATTGGGAAAATAGTAAAAAAATTTCTAGTACTAGGCTAATTGCTTGGCTGCGTATGAAAAAAAAACGTGAAAATTTTCTCCCCAAAGACTATATGACGCAAAGTGTAAGGTTTAGCATACGATTAATCTCCCTGCGCACTAACAACAATAGCAAAAATAATAATGATATTTATTTATTTAAATAAGTTGAAGCATTATTTAAATAAGATGAAATTTATTCAAACAATAACCTATCAATGATTATAAAAATGCATAAATTATGATAACAATTGTTAAAATACATAAGTTTAACATAACATTTTTTAAAATAATAGTTTAGAAAAAAATCTCCAAAAATATTTTAATAAATATTTTAATAAATGGGTTATGACTCATTCTTCTTTATTAAGGATTACATGCTTGATAGGAAAATAATCCTTTATATAAATGTATTATTTAATGTTTTTAAAATTTTGCTTTGTTGCAAAATATATGCATTTTGATATACGCAAAAATAAATTGCAGTTTATTTAACATACAAAGATAAAATAATAGTAATACAACAACAACAAAAAAAAAGCAAAAATGAGTTGGATGAAAGCAATAATAATATGTGCTATTCTTATGGGAACATTATGCATAGAAAATATTTACTTTAGTCAAACATCAGACATCACGACAGGTATGTTTATTAGTTTTATACTAAAAAATCTCTAGTTAGTTCTCATCATTCTAACCTCTTTATTTTTTTTCTGGTTATATAATTTTAAATTAACGTAAGATGGGGACAATATTGGACTTTGTGAGGGATTAAATGAACATTATTGTCATTACCTATCATGATTGCTTACATTATAGAAAACTGAAAACAAAAAATAAAAATCAATATTTGCTCATTATTAAGAAAACTTATGATCAGTTGTTCAGTATTTGAAGGTTAATGATATCACCAATAAATTTATGTTACTGGAAATTAAAGGAAACGAAGCAAACAACCAAATGCCTTTTTTTAATTTGATTTACTTAAATAAAAAAATTGCTTTAGACTATTTATTTACTTAAAAAACAGACGCGGACTAAATAAAGATCCTTTGAGGAACCAGTTTGACACTATTGATTGACAATGATCTGCCAAAAAAATAAAGTTTTGTATATAAGTTTTGTTTAAAATAGTAATAATATAAGACTCAATAATTTATTTTCCTCATATTTAATATTGGATGGAGGAGAAAGGGGAGGGGGGTTGAGATAAACAGGTTTTAGGGTTTTGTTGTTCCTAGACTCGAACCACAGCAATTTTTTGCAAACCAATCTCGTTTAATGTAAGCATAAATAAAACCAATTTTAAATCTTGCTCCTTTAGATATCTTTCTCGAACATCAAAGAAAGCTGCGATGATCCATGCAAATGATGGAAAATCAATCGTTCTAAGCATTTTTATTTTCAATGGTGTAGTCGAAAACTGCAACACTTACTAAACCTATTTGGAATCAAAAAAAATATTTTGCTTCCATTACACACATAAAACAATCATAAATCTCAAATTTAAAGTTCAGTCAAGTGAAATGCTTAAATAATATTATAAGACGTTGCAAAAATGATATTTTATTCTTTTAATATAAATGCAATCTTATATAAAATTGAAAAATCATAGATCAATAATATATACACCTACATAGTGATCATAAAGATCGCATTCAGATAGTGAAATTAAGTCAATAATAGTCTCAGTTAATTTTGTATCTAACAGACATGAATTAATTTTCTAGTGATGTGAACTTAATTGAAACTCCTTTTGCTTCTATCGGCCCGTTAAATAGTAAAATAGGTATTTTCTACCATGACCCTATATTTTTAAAAATCGTTAAGATATTACTCGTTTAAACTTTACATTGTATTATAAGACAAGATAAGAAATTTAGGTATCATCAGATAATTCAAAGATGATGTTGATGGGTTTGAGATAAAAGTCCAGATGAACTTTAGTTAATTAATTAAAGGGAAAAAATGTTTTTAGATTGAGGCGGTTTTTGTCTATATTTTAAACCACGTTTAGTGTAAACATTTTGTTGACGTCAGTGTACTTCTAGTTGCATATTTCGGTGTTTTTGATTTGATGAAAAAAAAAAGCTGTCATTTTAAGATGTTTAGCTATGTGTCCTCTCCCTCATTCCTACTTCTTTTTTTAGAAGCCTCACTTTCATATTTCTTAGCCCCCTCTCCTCCTCTAAATTAGCCTTGGCATGAATCAACTACTTTTTTTTTTAAATAAACAGTTTATAATACTTATTTTCCTTTATTGTCATTGTAACGAAGTTTATTAAATTAAACAACAATGTTTGTTCAATTCAACAAACATTTTTTACCAAAACGATCAAAATGATGACTTGTAAGCACTAGTCATTATGTCCATTGAGTGTAGGTGACTGTTTAGTTTATTTAATAATTTCCATTAATTGATGAGCATATATTAAAGAACGCTTGCTTAACAGTTCAAAAATGTCTCAATAAAAAGTTGTGCTCAAATTTATTTAATTATTTTATGACTAACATAAAGTTTGAAATCCAATTTGTTAGCACAAACTGTCTTATGTGAAATTAAAACTCTCAAAGAAAGGATTTTATTAGCTTTTATTTTATTTATATAGTGAATTATTTTTGTATACCAACATCAGAATCCTCATTGATAAACATTTTTAAAATTGATTTTGCTGTGTTAGATTTAGTTCTGTTTATATAAGTTTTGGTATTTGTTTTTATTTTTGTTTTCAATTTTTAATAATAATTTTTAATACTAATTTGTAACTCTCAGGACACACGTTGGTAGCACTTATTTTAAAATTTGAACGCATGCAGAAGAAGCAAAATTCATAGCTTGACTTTGAATTGTATGTTAAATATACAATGCAGTTGCATTGTATTTTTAATATGATTGTTTTTGTTTTTTTAAGTTCTTAGTTGTCAACAGCGTTTATGTAACTGTATATACGAACCATGCGTTTAAACTTCAAGGTGATCTCAAAGGTATTGAATAATGACAAAACGCATAAGCCGAACATTATAGTAGAAGCTAGTAGACTTCTCAAAAAAAAAGGATCAGCTGGTAACGGCAGATAGTCATTAAGAGCACAACTATGGGAAGATACAACAAAGTAAACAAAATGCTTCAAGTGGTTGAAATTGATTTGACAGTGGTGAATAAACGGTATAGCACTCTGCTTTGACAAACTTGAAAAAAACTTATAATATTGCAATGTTATCAAAGCTTATGATAACATCGCAACAGAAATCAAATCGTAGGCCCAAGATCTTTTATAAATTTATCCAATATTTATTTTCCGAATAAATTTTTGCACTTCAAGAGCTTTGTTTCCACTTAAATTGGTACCGGTAAAAATAGAAAACCAAATTATCTGGGTTTACTACTGGTTATTTGATCAAAGAAATTAAATCCATACTTCCTAATCTCAATAATGTTTTACTAATGTTTCTCTCTGCTGCTGTTACAAATAAATAGGCCCTTTTTAACTTTTAAAAAGATGAGGAATAGTTACAGGTCTAAAAGTGGACAAAAATGCGATCATTTCGATGATTTAAAAAGCCGTTTCAAGGTGTCAAAATAATTTATTTACCTAATAATACAATAATGTAACCAAGATGAAAACAATGCATTTTTTAGAAAAAGTCAATACTAGTTTTATCCTACTTTAAATATATCGCGACGTAAGAATTATCTTGTTCTATTTACACATTTTTAAGTTTTGAGATAAAATGATTTGAAAAATAAACTTTTAGAGACGCCATATAAAAACATTTTTAAAACTTATGTTTTCTTTGCAAGTTTTTTACTTATAACTTAGGTTTCAATACAGTAGAAAAACATTCTGAAGCACATAACATTATCAATAAATAAATTTTTTCAAAAGATAGAGATAATTCTAAAGTCGCAATATGTAAAATCACAAACATCTGATAGTTGGTTTTTGATCTAATGCATATTTGTTAAGAAGTCGTCCATAATTTACGTCACGCAGTTTTTGACATTTCTGAACCCCTCCCCTCCCAATATTACGCATCAATTTTGTACCCCCCCCCCTCCCCCATCCTTATTAAAAAAATTTAACATTTTATGAAGGTGGGGGGGGGGGGGGAAGGGGGGAGGAGTGGAAATATTACAAAGTACAAAACAATTTTAAATATAATAATGTTTATAATTTTCTGAGCTTCTTTGAGTTAATTAATTAGTACTTTTCAGTCTTTTTAATATTTTTTTTCACCCCAATAGTTCCGTGTAAAACTGTATTAATTCCGTGTAAAATTAACATCGCTATCCTAAACATGATTCCAATTTTTAAAATAATTTAAAATAATTTTAATTTTAAAATTATATTTAAACTATTCTTCCAATATATAATGCATGAAAAAAATATATAATACATTTTAACACATAACAACATTATTATACATTCAAAAATATTGTTTTATCAGTACAATTTTCTCATAACATGTAACGTTGACGTTTCCGTGTGGATTCTACTTAAAGCTTGATAACCGAGGGTTCCACGTTCACCTCTCGGTATCGATATCATTTTAATTTTTTTTAGGTAGTGCACAAAGGTTGTTTTTTTGTTGCTGCACACTTTTGTGCACTAACTAAACAAAGTTCCGCCCTTGGACCATATAAAGTCGTAGCGCAGAAAGTGCACTGCACATAGACTTTTACAGCCGTAACAGGCTGTAACTACTCCGTTAACGGAGTTACACATTGTGTATCTACATTGTTGATTTTACAACCAACATGTAGATACACCGACTGAGGGTTTTGACTTGGTTTTTTTTTTTTTGGTTTAAATTCATGCGGAAATAAATTTAGAGGCTTAAATAAGCACATCAACAGATTTAGGAAAAACATGCCAATGAGTGGTGCTACATCGGTTTAAGGTAAGGCTCTAATCTAATAAGTTGAATAGATCCCTTGTCATTCTGTCAAAGCTAAGACATTTTGTACAGCAAAAAACTTTAAAATCTATTTACTGTGCTTTGTTTCACTCTCACCTCACATATTGCCTTCTACCATGGAGTCAAAACATAAGTATTGTTATTAACAATACTTATGTTTTGACTCCATGATAGAAGGCAATATGTGAGGTGAGAGTGAAACAAAGCAATTAACAATGTTAATTGCCTATTTATCATGCAGAAAAAAGCAATCAGGGTTATTGAATTTCTACCAAATAATTCATATGCATTCCCATCTTTTAACACACTACAAATTTTAAAAGTGCATGATATAATCAAAATTAAAAGTTGTTTATTTATTCACAGCTGCCTAAACAAAAAGCTAACTCTTATATTTATAAATGCTTTACTCTACGCAGTGCAACTAGCTGTCAACTTACAAGAAATTCTTGCAGAGGTGCACTGAGTGTGCAAACATAGTAGTATCATTTGTGATAATAGATATACCATAGAAAATATGTAAGATACAAATATGAATGTAGACTAATTGCAACCTTCTGTGAGTGTATTATTTATTTTATTTGGTTCTTTTTTTCTTTTTCTTTTGTTTGTTTTAGATATTTTAGTAGAAAATTACTTAACAAAAATTTTTTTCATTTTACACGGTGTTTCATCAACAAAGATTCATCAGAAATGCCATCAAAATTTCATCAGAAATTTTTGTTAAGTGATTTTCTACTAATATAAGATAATTGCTCTGTTCTTTTAAGAACATTGAGCACTCTATTGTGTAGAATACATTTTAAAGTTGTTTAAACTGTTCCTATAGTTTGACCTCAAATTTACCTTTTAATGTAAAAAATGTCTCTTAGCGATTCTTCCTCTTTAAAAATGACAAAAATTTAAAAGCCACAAAAATACAACTTAATAGACTGGAATATTTTTTATTTTTCTAATAAGATTAAAAACATTCTGAATGTTTTCATTTTTATATTTTTACTGTTTACATACATCGACTGACAAATAGGTAAAACATTCAAAGAGTGCTGCTATATTAACTAAGAAATAGTTAGAACATACAAGAAATGTTGCTAAATTGGTTGAGAAATAAGTAGAGCATACTAGTTTCTAAACATTTTCCAGTGTTTTAAGTTAATTTAAAAAAATGAATAAAGTTAACATTTTATGGAAAAAATTAAAGATGACCACACAAGAATATATATATATATATATATATATATATATAAATATATATATATATATATATATATATATATATATATATATACATATATATATATATATATATATATATATGTATATGTATGTATGTATATATACATGTACATATATATACATATATATATATATATATGTATACGTATATATATACATATATACACGTATATATATGCTTATATATATGTATATATATGCATATACATATATATATATATATATATATATGTATATATATATATAATATATATATATATATATATATATACACATTTATATATATACACATTTATATATATACACATTTATATATATACATATATATATACATATATTTTCTAAATTATTGATGCACAATGCACACACACGCACACATATATATATACACACATATTTTTAAATTTCAAATTTTATTGCAGAAAAAGTACTAGATTTTACTTGCAAATTAAATTGCACTGCAAACTCCAGATGCATCAGTAAGGGCTATGATTTCCTTTGTGTTTGTAATGATGGCTTTGAAAAATTAGGAGATATTTGTAAAGGTAAATATTTTTCTCAATAATGTTTTGTTTTTAAATGTAGAGTTTTATGTTATATTTGAAACTTGAAAACAACAACAATAACAAAAAAAAGCAAGTCTCTGAAATTCCTAATGAATTATTTTGTTTTAGAGAGTTAATTTTATTTAAATTGTGGTTAATAATTTTGTTTCAGTTGAATAATAATTTTGTTTTCAGCTGAATAATAGTTTTGTTTTCAGTGAAATATTTTCTGTTCAAGAAAGATAGCTAAATTTTGCTAAACTATTTGCAAAATAATACAATCATCCAAGTTTTTTGATGTATATATACAAACTGCTTCTATGACTACTGAGCAGCCAATCTTATTTAATGAAAATTTGTGAAATATAATTTATTGTTAACTTTATTAAAGACAAATACAAAAACAACCCCAAGTAAAGGCAATTTTGTATGATAAAATTCATTTATTACTTGGGAGGTTCCAAAAAAAGTTTATTAATTTTGATTTATTTGTTTACTAGTTTATGATTTTTTCATTTATTAGTTTGTTACTTCTTGTTACAATATTTTTCATTTTAATCGGTATCTAAATTCAGTTAACAAAATTAATAGCAAAGTATTTTCTAGCAAAATGCCAATCATTGTTTTGATTTACTTTTTGCTAATCAATTAGTGAAAAGTAAAGCAAAACAAATTTTTTCACTAGATAAGACTTATTTTTTGTTTAAACACAACTTTTATTAATTTTAATTCAAAGTTATCCAATCAAAATTTAAATTGCATAGATATAAAGTTGCATGTAGACACATAGAATACGCTGCAAAGACTTCTATTTTTTGATATTTTAAAAATATTAAAAATTAAAGTAGAAGGTCAACCACAAAAAAATAGCAAAATCTGAATTGTTTATTGAACTTTTCTAAAAAAAATTAATTAATAATAATTGTTGAAACAAAAAATATACAATTTTGCCTCCCCCCCCCCCCTACTTAAAGCTAGCTATTGTTGCCTTTATAATTTTCAAATTTGTTTTTTATTAGGTCTTTTTTCAAAAAAAAGTCCTAAATTATCAAAAGGATTTATAGCGTGATTATAATGAATATTACTATAATCAGTAATTATTTAAGAAATACAGAAAATAAAATCTATATGTAACAGCAACTGAAAATAGCCATTAATAAAAACAATTTAAAGAATTTAAACTTTAAATAAAGTTGATGATTAATATTCATGGCATTATTATATTATGTTAATTTATTTTAGCTTTTTTTTTTTTTGAGGCATTCATCTTTTTTAAGTGTCATATGTCAAAGCTTTAAAAATTCAATAATTGATATTAATTTATTTGCATATTATACTTATTTATTATCCATTTTAAAGTATAACTTCATTTAAATAAACTAAAAATATTTATTTTTTATAAAATTCAATCTACTTATTCAATGTTCAAGTTGGATTACAAGTAAACTAATGACAAGTAATTAGCAAAGTTTGAAAGTGGTCTGCATTAAGTCTAGACCCATATCACATTCAAACTTAGTTGTTGGAGGTAGAAAGTAACGGGGGCCCTGGCCCCGGCCCGACTGTATAAAGTTGAGTATAAAGTTGAGTCATCAGCAAATAGGGCTACTTAAAATAAAAATTTTCGTAAAGATTGTTATTGTAGGTAAGAAGCAATACAGGAGCAAAGATAGAACCTTGTGCTACCCTTAAAGTTACTTGAACTAAAGTAGAGTGAAGGCCTTCAAAAATAACTTTAATACTGCAGTTAGAAAGAAATAATTTAATTATTTCAAAACCTTTATATAACAGAGCGAAGACTTAGTCGTAGGATAGTTGGAGAGGAGAACCATTTATTTAGCACTTTTCAAAAGTTTAGCAAAAATTAAAGAGAGTTCTGGAGAACGCTTTTTTAAGACAAAATCTTGTCTGGCGACAAGATTTCAAAATGATGGAAATCTTGTCTGTAGAAGTGTTTAATTGAGAATTAACTTTAACATTGGAAGCCAGAGTGATTTGGATGTTTAACGATGTGTTAATCTGCTTAACTGGCATGAAGAGTATGGCAATTAGATTCAAAAGTCAAGTTAGTGTAAGATTTCTCTGCAAATAATTCTGCTTTATTCTTGGGAGAAGTAAAAAGATCAGACCCATGAATTTTAAATTAAATAATAGACTTAATTTAATGACACTGTTGAAGACTAAGTCTCTAGAACCTAACATCTGAGATAAGACACAAGACTTAGTAAACTGAGAATAACAGAGCTTAACATCAGACAGGACCTTTCTACATTGACTTCTTGGAATAATAAAAGGGCATTTGTTCTTAAGAAAGAGGAAAATAATGATTGTTAAACCTGTTTGCTGCCAACTCGTAGTATGTTGGCGTCATTTATTTGCCAACTATGAGTATACTCGAAGTTAGCGGGACTTTGATATTTGCCGACTATGAGAATACTTGTAGTAAGCCGGCATCATGAGTTTGTCAACTACGAGTAAACTCTTAGTTACACTAACTTATTTCAAATAATATTTGTGCATGACTGGCTTTGTCTGTTCATTTTTTTTTTCCTTTAGCTTCACATTTGTTTTCAGAAAATATTACATTCAAGTTTTTATTTTAAAATCCAGGGAACCTAAGTTAAATGCCGATAAAGACAGAGCTTAAAACAGATGAAAGTAAAATATTGATATTGTTTTAATTTTATTTTATGAAAATTAAAGTGTAAACCTATTCTTTTGAATGATACATTCTGAAACAATCGCCAATACATAACGAAGGTCTATTTTCACAAACAGCACATTCATATCATGTTTCTTTACATTTTATTTTAGAGCAGACTTGACATGGTTTTGTAGGGAATTTTTTCTTTTTTCATTCGGTAGTATTAAAGACAAGTAATGGAAGCTATTATTGGTGATTTGAGGCACAATTTCATTCAAACCTTTACCCAATAAATCCATAACAACTAATTCTCTACATTTAAGCACGGAAATTGTTTTATCTACTCCATATAACGAATGCAAGTTGCTAATTATTAGCAACTTGCATTCGTTCTTTTGTCTTTCCATTTAGCAACCACTACACCCTTTAAGAAATTATTCATTGCAAACGTGGTGGCTCGGCAAAGAAATAAAGCATAGTTTAAAATAGCTAAAAAAACACAAAAAAATAAGTAGCCTCCTCGACTGTACTGGCCCCCCTTGGACCTTGAGGAGGTGAATAATCTAAAAAAATATATATATATATATAACATGAATTTTGAATTAAAAAAATATACTTTAGGATGTATAAATGTTTATGCAGTCTTGGTCACAAACTGGCCCTGGCCCCAGTCAAATGTCAACCCTTGTCGCTTACTAGTTGGAGGTCTATACTTACTTTTTAATCTGAACTTCTGCAGACTGGGACACATATCTAATAACAAAATGTGTTGGGTCTGTATCTTATAATATTCAGATATATATAAATGTATATATATATATATATATATATATATATATATATATATATATATATATATATATATATATATATATATATATATATATATATATATATATATATATATATATATATCAGGGGCTATTCTAGACTGTTTTTGATAGCATAAACTGTTTATATATATATTGCATGCTTTGTTTTTCCACATTTAAAAGTTAAAGGACACACTAACTATGACAGTTTGTATCTTTTAACTTTTAAAGCAATTCAATAACTCACGGCAAAAAGCATTCTACTTAGAAAAATACCGATTCTAAAAAAGAGAAACACAATTGTAACGAAATATCAAATTTTAAATAAGTAAACTAAACAAATTTAATAATTTGAAAAAAGAAAGTTATAAAAAAAAATTTTTTTTTTTAATTTTTAATCAATTTTTTTATTTTTTTTTAGGGTGGTTATTATTTTTAGCAACCAAATTTGATACAAGTTAAGGGGAAAATTTTTTTCTCAATATTTGTATAACAGTAAAATAAGGAAATAAATTGCTATTTAATTAAAAAAAGAAATAAATTGTAAAATATACTATTTGATTACTAAAGTTTGTAATGGCAGAAGAAGTTAAATAAAAGAATAGCATGGTTTCTTTTATAAATGTAGTAACCACATTTAATACATGTCTGAAATTGTTTATTTTTTATTGCTCAGTTTCCAATGTTAATACGAAATACTAGAGAAATGAACATAATTAGCATTAAATATATGTTATTAGTATTAATTATATATTATTGGTATTAGTTATATATATTTGAATTATATTTATATTAGTATTAATGATTTTTTTATTTTTACATAAAAACTTGTTAAAATTTATTTTTTACAAATGCATAACAATTAGTTTTCTCACTGTGCATTGACAAAAACAGTAAAGTTTAGCAAAAATATTTGAAAAGCAAATTTAAAAATTGTCTGTATTTCTAGCACAAATAATAAAGTATTTCCTAAATGTATGTTAAGAACAAAATTTGTAAATAAATTGTATATCAAAAAATGTTTTTATTTTTGTTATATTCTTATCTGCATTTTTCTTTGACTTTCATCAATTTTGGTAGTGAAACATAAAAAAAAAAAAGAAAAACAAAAACAAAAACAAAAACAGTAAGATATTTAGGTATATTATTTATAAAAACAATGGTTTTAAGCACTTTTCACATCTAATTGTTCAATGATGCATGTTAAAAACTTATTTAATTGAAAAGTACATATATTTAGCTTTCTATTAAAATATAGTTTGTTATGCTTTTAAAGAGATTTATTGTTCAAATTTTAATTAATTGTCAATGTTATGCCATTCAAATTTTATTCAAAAAAATGTGTGGTCACTACAAAAAGATTTTTGTTCGAATGGTAGTGGACGAGTTAATATAAATATTCTTTTTATATTTATATTTTAACTAACTTTTGTATATTTTAGTACAAATTTTTTTTTTTAACTTAAATTTAGTTTGATTTGTACAGTTATTAGTAAAATAATTTGTTTAAAATTTATTTTCTACTTAGTTCAGTTTATATGTTTTATTCAAGTCACTTATTTTGTATTCAGTTTATACTTTAAATTAATTTATATGCTTTAGTAAAATTATTCTTTTAGTATCTAGTTAATATTTAGTTTAAACCAGTATGTTTTACTGCAAATATTCGTTATATATTAAATTTTTTTTATAAATTTTATAAATTTAATTTTTAATTGTATCACAAACTTTTTTTTGGGATTTAGTAAAAAGTTATACAATTAACATGATTTGGTGATTTTGGCAAAAAAATAATATAATATCTTGAAAGAAAAAATTTATACGATGATGTCATATACAGAAACTGTTATGAATTAAACGCGCATGAAATAAGTTATCAAGTCTGTAGATTGCGGCTAAATTTATACAGACTCCGAGAACCAATAAAAAATGGAGAGCTTTGGCTAAAACTAAATTTTAAAATTAATGGTGTGCATTCATTATTTAGTTTTAATTTAAAAAATTTGGCCTAAACTTTTTTTCTAAACATTTTCTTTAATATGAGCACAACTTGTCTCGGCACTTGGGGATCCCTTTAAAGTGTCGGCATGCAAAATAAAGTATATGTAAAAAATATATAATATGAGAATTTTGTGTCTAGAAAGATCAGGCTTTCACAAAAAGACATGAGATTGTATGCCATTAAATGACCATGCAAATAATATTTTGTTTTGACAATTTGACCACAGGTTTTAAGATGTTTTAAACATAACTAAAAAAAAACTTTATTTTAAAAAAGAAAGGAAATCTTAATGAAAGAGAAAATTAAAAAAAACTTAACTAAATCACAAAAAACAAAAATATAACTCAACTTGAATAAAACTCAAAAAACTAAATTGCAAACTTTATCTGTATCATGTTTTTTATTACAATTGGAATAATAAACTTTGAATCTTTTATCTTTACTAATTTTTATATTATACTATGGAAACTCTAAAACAAAGGAACAATATACTTCTAATGATTTTTTTAAAAATATTAGCACTTGATTTAAATTATAGTGTTTTTTTACTAATTAAAAATATAAGTTTCCATGTAAATACACGCTAGTAAATAATTATGCATTAAACACCATTTCATGCTTTAGCCTAGTTTTTTTGAGTAAAACAAAATAATAAATGTATACCAAGAAAAAATAACTTTGTTGTTTTATTTGAAGCTCTTCGTCTCCCTGTTAGGCAGTTGGTTTAAGTCTTTAAAATATATGCTGCAATCTTCAGACTTAATTTAAACTTTTTTATGTTATTGTTATTCAAAACTTAATGTGATTTTTTTAATAAAATTAATTACTTTTTTTTATTTTACCTCTTATAGAATAGAGTGGAGTGGTGTAATATGGATAGAATTTTAGATATATATTTTTTTACTATAATTTTTTTTTTTTAGTTAATAACCACCATAAAACTTTTGTTATTTTTCTTTACATTTAGAGTGTATGCAATAACTTTACAATGAGTAGAACATAAATATATTTTCAATAACTAACTAATCCTTTTTTAACTACACCTTTCATATATCCATATATTCGTATTACCCCACCATCCACTTGTGGCGTAATACGGATACTCATATTATATTTGATACATATTTCACACTTATTGCTTTTCATGAATTTAAAAGGTCAAACTGTTTTAGTTATGACTTGCAGTTTTCTTTTTCTTACTGATACAGTCTTCTTTTTTGTTTTATTCTTCTCTTTTTCTTGCAACATTGCAGCAACATCTTGAGTTGTTGAAATTTTACCCTTTTTGGCCAGAAGACTTTGATACATTGTATACTGTTAGGTCCAAAGGTTCCAATAGTCTTGGATTGATATTTTATTCAAGGCATGATAGTTTATTTTAGTCTTATTATTTTATCTAAAATATTATAAAATTAACATTAATTAAAAAAGTATAAAATTTAATTTTAAGTAAAATATGATAATAAAGTAAATAAAATGAGTAACATGAAAAAAAAAAAAAAATTTAGATGGGAGTTAAAGTTGTACCCTAGCCATCTAGGGAAAACAAATTTGAACTATGATCTTAATGTAAACAGTTCAGAAGCGTTATATAAAACTATTATATGTAACTGAAAAATGTATAATACTATATTTAAAAGCAAAAGTGAACGTAAGCATATAAATACATGTCATCTAACTTATGATTTTGTAACAAAATTCTATAATGTTAATAGGATTTTATATATTTTGTATATATCTATTTTACCCCACTATCATTTTATCTGTATATCCATTTTACCCCATTTTAGATTTTTGTTTATTTTTCAATATGGGTTAGAGAACTTATAAATTAAATTTTACATATTGTTACTGTCCAACTAATAAATTTACATCATTATTCTTGGATAAGTAATATTACTGAAGTCTACAGGCAAAAGTTTTGAAATGTAAGGTTTTATATATTTTTTTCAAAATAAAAAGTTTTACATTTTAGCTATTTATGTAAATCAAATATAAACATTGTTAATGCCAAAAAAAGAAACTAATTATGTGTATAAACTGTTGGTTTCAGGTTTTAGCATTATAATATTAAGATAAGAACTTACTTCATGCATACTTATTGAATATATCAATACTACCCCAACTATCCATATTACCCCACCCAACCCTGATTTTAAAGTTAAAAAGGAATAAAATGTTGCTTAATAGAAAATGCCCTAGGCCTACGTAAAATTAATAAACGTGTACACAAATTGCTGGCAACCTAACGCTTTAAAATGAGGCCTGTGATTGATAAAAATATAATAGGTATGAATCATAAAAATGGTTAATAACTATAGTATAATAATAGATTATTAATAACTAGTATATTAAGACTTATTTAACACATAATAGTTATTTGTAAGTCAGAAATTCAATGCTGGTCAAATAAGTGAAATAAGTAAGGAAGGTAGTGTGAACTTTCTAGTTAAATACTTATCTGTGGTACTCTTAAAACCTCCTAATAAATTAGAAAATATATAGAGCTGAAAGTTTTTTTATGCAAAGCTGTTTAAACTTTTTTTTAATATTCTTTGTCAAAATTTGATTGAGTATTCAAAGTGATTATAGTTTGATCATAAGGTATATGATTAAAGTTTTGTATATTTAACTTTGTTAGATCATAATGATTAAAATGTTATGTAGATGTCAATGAGTGTGAAGGAACAAATCCATGCATGCAAAATTCTAAATGTAAAAATACTGATGGCAGTTATGAATGTAAATGTGAAGATGGCTTTCAGCTGGTTCATGGAGTTTGTCAAGGTAATTATTTATGTTAATGTTAATTTTGATTTTTTTGGTTTGATTTTTGTGGTTTTAGTCTTCACAAAGTACCTAGAAAATATTTTAGTTTAGAAACCATTATGTTGAGTTGGAAGTTTTTATAAAATATGTTTTATTATATTTTTTGTAATGGATTGGATATAAAGTTCAAAAAGATATAAAGTACCAAGTGTTTCCATTCATCAGTAGAGTAGAGTACCAAATGTTTCCATTCATCAGTAAAGTAGAGTACCAAGTGTTTCCATTCATCAATAAAGTAGACTATCAAGTGTCTCAATTCATCAAGGAATATCAACATTATTGCAACAAAGGTTAGCAGTAAACCACCAAATTTTGTCAGGGAAAGGAGATAACATTTAAGGTTAGCTTCCTGTTTTTTAAGTGATCAAAAAATAACTTTTTATCAAGACAAGTTTGTAGTTGTATCATTGTTTTTTTCTACAAATACTATTATCGTTACACTACAATGATAAATATATCTTTTTTTCTACAAATACTACCATAGTTACTCTGCAATGATAAAGACATCATTTTTTCTACAAGTACTACTATTGTTGCTGTTTAAGGAACCTATTACAGGCCTTGATAAGAGGCGTTATGCCATGTGAATTTTATCTACAAAATGGCAATTTCACCTACTCGCAAGATCATTTATGTTATGCCAAAACTTTTTTTAATAAGATTATTTAAACAGTCTTTTAAAATAGTTTATGTGGACAACATTAGGCAGTAATTAATTAAATCATAGAATGAATGTCGATTAGGAATGATTAAATCATAGAATGAATGTCGATTAGGAATGATTAACTTTATGAGTAGAAGACAAAAATTTTGTTGAAATTGTTAAAAAAAAAGTTAAAAGTTTTTTGTTTTTTTTTCACCATTAAGAAATTCACCTTTAAACAACTGCCCTCTCATTAATAAAAAAACAACTAAATTGTGAGAAAGAAAACATAAGATGATGTTGTGTTTTAAATGTTTAAAAAAATAAATAGCATAAATTTAAAAGTTTAAATAAGTAAATAGAGAAGATACCAAAAAAAATGTTTGGTTTCAAAATGAGCAAAATGCTGTTGTGTCAATAAAGACAAAAAAAAAACACTTTGTTGATTAAGTTTGACAAATTCTTATCCAACTTAAATTTGTGATAGTTGCATTTAAAGTTGTTAAACCAATGTAAAGTTGTTGAACCCTGTTTTTTGGTTAAATGGTCAAGAATAAAGAAAAAGACAACAACTGTAATTATTCTATTTACTGTACTAGAAGTCTCAAATTTAATCTTTCTGGGTTCATCGACAAAAAAAATGAAAAAATTTCAATAAAAAAATTTTCATTTTTTCTCAGAATGCTGTCAAATAATTGGTCTTGTTTTTTCTAACCCTGACAGACTTGTTTCTTATTCTATAAAGCAAAAATCTGTTGTTTGTGACTACAAATATAAGTAGCTCTTCTAGTTAAAATGTACAAAGACCAAATTAAAGTTTACCTTTAAGTTGTCTCTGATCTCAAACTCATCAACATTCCTAGATTATCTGTATCTAATTTTTGTTATCCTGAATTAGTATGAAATGTAAGTTAATAGAGAAAATGAACAATGATCAACGACTAAAAGTTTTTTTCTAAAATATAGGGTCATGGTCATAGTGGAATATACTCAATACTGCAAATTATCATCAGCCAATGGATTAGAAATGAGTTAAAAATTTTAATCACAAGTACTTTTAAAATCATTTAAGTTCAAAAAGAAAAAAATTGATAGCAAGCCAGCAGAAAGAGCAATACAGATGCAATAAAAATGTTGTTATCATGCTATTTATTTATTATGCCTGTTAGATATGAAATTGACTGAGAAAATTATCAACAATATTTTTTAATTCAACAAAATATTATTTAGAACTTTTTCTATTCACTTAGGTACAGTTAGGAGATGATTGAGAAGTCTACTTAAATTATAAAACATTTATAATTTAAGTAGACTTCTCAAAAAATTACATAAAAGTTAATGTAATTTTTTGGTTGGTTTTAGTTGCCTTGTTTGGTTTAGTTGCTGAATGCTAATTTGAAATGAAACTTGGTATATCTTACAAATAGAAAATTGACCATTTTGTGGGGTGTGGGCTATATGTCCATGATGTGTTTGGAAGGAAGTTTTCACTTGGATAGAGGTTCTTTTGTAATTGTTGTGAGTTTTCAGTCATAACATCAGTTCAGAATTTTGTTTTTCCTAAAAACCTCAGTTTTTCAATATATGTTATGCAGAGTGATATTGTATAATAAATAAATTATATTTATTTATTGTAATGTTGAAAAATCTCTTATTTTCCTAGTTTTTTTCCTCAAACATTAGTCCTTTGGAATTTGCTTCCTTCATTTTGTTTTCCTGATTCATAAAATTTGCAATCTTATAAGTCATCTGTTAATCGTTATCTTGCTCTAAAAACTTCATCTTTTTTCTTCCAGTTATTTCCAACTCTAATAGCGGATTCTTGAAGCCCTGTTGGAAGTGAAGATGTTGAAAGAAAAAAAAAGTCATTTTAAAGTGAAAAGTCATTGATGAAAAGAACTTTTCATCAACAATATATATTTATATTTTACAAATAAAGTTTACATTACAGTAAATAGATATAATTTATTTATTATACAATAATCTATTCTGCATAACAATGTTTAATATTTAGATATTTCGTTACTAAAAATGTTGCAATTTTAGTCGCTTGTTACATTTCATTAAAAAATAAATTTGAAATGAGAAATCAATGTTTGAAAAAGAGTAAAAATTTGCTTAAATAAAAAAATAAAAAATGAAAAAAAAAACATGAAAAGAATTGGAATAAGCAAATATTATGCAAATGATAAACTTTTTACCATTTTAAAAATGATTCTTTTTTTATAATAAAAGTGAAATATTTGGAAGTTTTCACTGACAAGATGAAAGTTGTTCAATTAGAGTTTCATCTTCTTTTGAGGTGCTGACTAGGATTTCCTATTTCTTGTAAATTTTGCATCCCATGATTCCTTGTGTGTAGATTTCTATATCCTGGGGTTTCTCGGGATCCTGCCTTAATTTTTATTTATTTTTTATCTAAAATCACAATTAAAATACAACAAACAAACAAGCATAAATTTATATAACACAATAATCTAAATTATTTTTTGAGTTATAAGATTGATTTAAAAAGCATAAAGAATCAATTTGTTTATCGCTTAATTGTGAATGAATTTTCTCCATAAATAGTCCCGCCACAGAAAAAGTTCTTTCTGATTTGATTGATGTTGGATTGATAGCCATGCTGAATATATGCTGTTTAAACTTTCATTAGGCTTTCCAAATGCCTCAAAAATTGTAATTTCTTTAATGAGATATTTTAAATTGCAAAGGTTTTGAAGACCTCCTCGTAGTCCATTATTTGCTGAATTATTTGTAGTATGTATAACCAGGTATAATTTTTTTTGCTGCTGCTTTTAATGCGTGTTTATAGGATAAGACTAATTTTGAATTGATATTTGTTTTGTAATTATAAATGATTGGATTATTTAAAATTTTTAATAAGCTAATTAAATTGATAATTCTGTGTTTTTCAATTCCTTGTTGCAGAGATTAAAGCAGTTTATTAGCAAAAAAAATTATTTTTCTCCCCCAAATCTTTTAAGATGAGTATCACTCCTTCTGTATCAACGAAACCTTCTGTGTCAAAAGCATTACTTTGACTGAGTTTTTCTAATTCAACTTTTATTGGTTGTAGCAAAAATTGTTATTGCATTCATTATCACATACTTTACTTTGAAAATATTGAGAATTTCTTTTATATCGATAATTGCTTTTAAAATACATGTTTTATCTATGAGAAATCTTTCTGGCATTGCAACAATACTATTCCACCTCTTTTATATCAAAGCTTTTGTTCTTTATGAAACATACATTTTATGTTTATTTGTTAGTTTTTTAAGACCGATTTCATTTTTAAGATATTTACACAACTTTGTAAATTATCAGTAAATAAGATGTGAAAACTAATGTTTGTAATCAGTAAATAAGATGTGAAGTGTTTGTTGAGCTGTATGAATTGTCATGTCCAAAATATTTCTTAAATTTTTTTCTTGCCTAATGGAAAATGGTATTTGTGGTTCCATTTTTTAAAAAATCTAGAGAACACTTTGACCCTTTAACTATCGTCTGATCAGTCTTCGCTCTATTATTAGCGAAGTCTTTGAGCCTTTAATCAACAAATTTCTGTCCCATCTTGAGTCTAACAATTTACTCTCTGACAATCAATACAGTTTTTGATCTTTTTGTTCTATTTGCATCCTTTTACATGCTCTTAAAACTTTTATTCATCTAGTTTTTTCCAACACTACAATGCTTCAAAACTATCTTCATGTTTACTTGACTCATGCAACCATCAACTTTTCAAATCATCTGTTGATCATTTTCTTACTTTTTAGCACTATTTTTTGTTTTCTAGTAACTCCCAATTTAATAGTGGTTGCTTGCAACCTTGTTGGTTGTGAATTAGTTTATAAAAAAAATAATAGTAATAAATACTAAATGTTACCAACAAAAAAAATATGTTAAAAACAATTGTTTAAAACACTTTTAGTTACAGTTATTTTTAAAAGTTTTAATTTTTTGAAATTACTTGAGATTATAAAAACCAAACAAAACATGAAGCTTTTGTCGTTTAAAATCAAGATATGTTTTTTATTTTGATCAATGACCGATCAAAATAATAACTGAAAAATTAGATCAGCTATTTATTGCTGACCTCAAGCTGTTAGAGGTATCTAATGATTTTAAACAATTTATTTTTTACATAAAGCATAGAAATGGGATTGGCGATTTTTTGCTGACCTCTTTTAAGTCAGGCATTGCTGAATGCCAACCCTAATTCCGAGGGTTGATATATATATATATATATATATATATATATATATATATATATATATATATATATATATATATATATGTATATATATATATACATATATATATATATATATATACATATATATATATATATATATATATATATATATATATATATATATATATATATATATATATATATATATATATATATGTATATATATGTATATATATATATATACATATATATATATATACATATATATATATATATATATATATATATATATATATATATATATATATATGTATATATATATATACTTATACATATATATATATACATATATATATATATATATATATATATATATATATATATATATATATATATATATATATATATATATATATATATATATATATATATATATATATATATATATATATATATATATATAAAGAGAGAGAGAGAGATATTCTTAGTTTTAAAGCCAGTTTACACTTATTTTTTTACTTTTGGGATTTTTTTTTTGTTGATAACAAGATAAAAATTAATAAACAAGGGGTCATAAGCTTGGGGTGGGTGGGAAAGATTTCTGAAAATAATAAATGTTTCCTCCCATGTATTAAGTACATGAGAGTAATACAACTGACTTGGATAATGTGGATGCATAAAATTTACAATCAAATCAACAATCTCTTTATCAATATCAGAAAACATACCAAGCCAGTAAAGTTCGTTGTATTTAAAAAATAGGTATTGGGATATCATAATATTATCAATCTGAGCAATGCCATATTTTTGTTTATTGAGAAAATCAAAAGTTAGAGCAAAATCATCATCATTAGATACCTTTTTTAATTTATGATTGAAGGAGAAAACAGTAATTGATGGAAACTTTTTTTCTAGTAACAGTGGTTGTTCTAAATATCTATTTATCAGCAAGTTTGTTTTGTACAAACAAATTTTATCAGTAGTGATGTAGCCAAATATGATCTTACTAAATAATTTATGACAGTATTAGAACATTGTTTAAGGAGACAATATTTGTCTCTAATTTCTCTGTGATGTAATGGTTAATATTTGGATGAAGCATACACTGCTTCTTGCACCAATGGTAACTCTGTATCCTCTCTTATAATGCAAAAGTGTAATTATCTGCAATACCTGCCACCAAAATTGCTTCATTAAGAATAATTGTCTTTTTATTATGTTTTGGTTAGCTTGGTTGTGATTTTGCAATAAATGAGTAGTAATATTAACAAGGTTTTAACACAAAAGTTCTGTAAATTAATTTAATAGAAGCTGTATTGTTAATAGTTCTATCTGTTGTCCACTGTTTGAAATCCACTGTATTCTACATTGCTTTTCTGAATGATTGTTTTGTATAAGATACTGCTATAAAAAATTCGCTGTAGCTTGTATGCCAGGACAGCTGTGAATTATGGAAACTTTTGGTTCTCTGACAATCATTTCAATGATTTGACGATAATGTGTACAATTTCACATTTTTATGTATTGTTCACAAAAATGTGAAATTGATGTTAAGTTCTATAGGCCTTAAAAGTTTTTGTGTATTGTACACAAACAGAATGTGTATCTTTTGGACCAATAAGAATGCACCATTTAGACTAATGACTGCAAAATTTAGAGGATCTGGTTTTATGATCTAGGTACTTTAACTTAAATGTTGTATAGAGATCCTTAAGGTAATGCAAAATCAATTTTTTTGACATGCATTAATTTTTTTCGATAATAACATACTTAATCACAACTCATCACAAATGATCTCATCATCATGAGAAAAAAAAAACTAATGTTGTTAACCACATCTGGGTATTTCATGATGCCTTTTTTGTTGTCTAACAACATTATCTTTTAAATTTTGCTTTTGGAAACTGAAAACTCTTTTGCTTCTTTCTGATGGATCAAGATTTTTAGGTCAAAGTTTAAAGTTGCTGCCTTCCATTATAAACTTTAACTTTTTTTTTCATGCATTCAGAAAAGTTAAAAAGGTTTGTGATTTGATTAAAAACATGTTAAGATGTTGACTATATGTTGTTGTTATTTTTATTATAAGATTTTTAACAGCATAGTTGCATATAAAATATATTTAGTAATTATTTTCTTTAAACATTATATTTTTAATACAGACATCAATGAATGTCAATCTGCAATTCGACCATGCTCCAGACATGCTATATGTACAAATATATTGGGAAGTTACAGCTGTTCATGCAAAGATGGCTTTTCAGGAGATGGGTATACTTGCAGAGGTAAAATGTTTTTTAGGAACATTTTATAGTACTTATACTTAGTTATAAAAATGTTTATTAAATGTGTTTATTGAAAATATTTCAGATATTGATGAATGTATGAATATAAATGAATGTGGTTCAATGTCTCATGCAAAATGTGTTAACATTGAAGGCAGTTACACATGTGTTTGTGATGATGGTTATGAAAATAAAAATGGTTACTGTAGTGGTAAGCAGAAATTAGTACACTAAAAAAATGGTCTGTGTTTTTTTCTAATAAAACTACCTGTGTTAGGATTTTTTTTAAGATCATATCAGAAAAAAATTAATTTTTTTTTGTACGATTTAAGCTTAAGTATAGAATTGAGAATTCTACACTTCATCAATTTTAAAATTCTACAATTAATTGAAAATTATGTGTAGAATTTTTTAATTCTTTTCAAAATTATTTACATACAGTTATAGCTTTAAACATTATTTACATACAGTTATAGCTTTAAAAATTTGAATTTTAAAAAAGGTTTTTTGTATAGTATAATTTATTATACAACTTTAAATAAAAAAACAGATTTGGAATGATAATAATATAGCATTTTTATATGAATATTTTAATATTTATAAGTGCCAGCAAAAGCATTTTTTATTCATTTTTGACAGTTGTCAGTAATGAAAGCTAACAATTATAGGGTTAGAGCACTTGCAAGGTTGGATGCCTGCTCTGACCATATATGCAACATTGATAAGACAGCGTAAATTTCCTAGTTAAATGCTCTTCCGCTGTGTTGCAGAGTTCTTGGTTAGGTGACTAGTTCTTGAAACTCTTTAATAATCAAAAAATATTCATTTTCCAAAAAAGTTTGTATCACCAACTTTAAAATTTTTTTTTTTTATTACACTTTTTTGTGATATATTTATTTGATATTTTAGCTTTGACCATTTGTTGTAAAACTCTAGGTATAAACAAACAATCTTTGGAAAAATATCATGTAACCAACCTAGTGACTAACTTGTGACTAGCTGGGTAAATCTAGTCTTTATGGTCATTTATAGACATTTTTTAGACAATAATGTCATGATTTATTTTAAAGTGAGTCCAGTGAATTTTTCATTGACAATATGTTCATTTTATTGACAATATGTTTGACAAAAAGTATTTTAACTTAAAAATTTTTTTTTTTCAATAAATCATTATTCAAACCTATAAAGTTTTTTTGCACAACATAAGTTTAAATAATGTTTAATTAAGAATTGCTATTGATTTGGTTGCAATTTGTTTGAAATTTTATTTTGAAAAAAATATTTTAGCCATTGATTATTGTCAATATATTGCAAGTTGTCAAGAACCTGAAAGCCTAGAAGTATGTACATCACGAGATAATATGTGTCATAGAGAATGCCGCAATCCTCAGATGAACATTAAACATGGTTGCTTACGTAAGCAGTTTTAAATCAATAAAAGTTTAATTTTTTTGTGTGGATAAAGTTTAAAAAATGAAACCCATTTTATGTTTTTAGCAACATCTGAATTTTCACAAATTTTGCTTCGAAGAAAAAGAAGAGATACCTCAGAGCAAGGTAATTGTTCAAGTTAAAATTATGACCTGTATACACTTTTATTCTTTCAAAGACAGGCTATGGAATATTGTGCAAAGATATTATAAAAGGATCTAGGTAGTGAATCCATTTTTTTGTAAAAAACTGAATTCCGGATTTTCGGAATTACAGGAGATGAAATCCGGAATTCCGGTTTAATTCCGGAATTATTATAGAAGAATTTAAAAAATATAAAGAAAAGAAAGTACATTATTTTTTAACATAAATGTATTTAGTTCAAAACAATAAAATTAAAACAAATTACAAAATAAGGAAATATTTCATATTAAAATATTTTTGAACTACATAAATAAAATTGCAAAATGAAAGTTCAATTTTCATTTTGATTTTTGAAAAAGCTTCTTAAAAAGCACAAAGTATCCAATGTTTTGTCGTTGAGCCTTGATCGAATTTTTGTTAAAAATGCTCCTGCAGCGGAAAAAGGGCTGTCGGGTCTATTTCTAATGGTACTTCACCACTAAGTCTTTGGATTAGGGATATGATAATTTTGGTTATTTCAGTTTTCGAGCGACGCATAATGTTCTTGTGAATTTTGGTTTTACCCCCATTATGCAAATATTGAAGAACATCGGATACCACAGTTCTTCTTCGATTAATTTGAACTTCAAACTCTTTTTTCATTTCACGGCCAATTTCTTCATTCTCATCAAAATTTTCTAACACAAACGTAAATGTTGCATCCGCAGAAAGTAAATTTGCATCAGCACGGCACAACGCGTCTACAGCTAATTTTACAGGCTTCAAATTTCTAGATATCATATTCCATTCTGAATCATTCAAAAATGTATCTGCTTTGATATCAATTATTGCCTTTTTTATTGAACTTTTCAAAAGATTAAAACGTTCTAACATGGACATCAGGCTACTCCATCTAGTCTTCGAATCAAGCAATAGCTGCAATTCCTTTCCATGATCTTCCTTCACATGTTTTTGCAACACTTCATTTTTTAAAGGGGAACGTCGAAAAATTTGAACAATTACCTGAACTTTCATGATTACATTTTGCAATGCAAACTTTTCAGTAATTTCTACATCACATTCATTTCTCGTCCCCACTTGCATTCCTTCATCATCACTTAAATCTTCTTCATCAGAGTCCAGATCTAGGACACTCTCATAATCATCTTCATCTACCTCTTTCTCTGTTTGTTTGTAGATCACATTTACAATTGCAATCTGAATTGCATGAGCAAAACACAAAATTTGTTCACATGGTAATAATCTACCCACTTTTTGCATCATAGAAGCACCATCAGTTACAATACACGAAATATCGTTCCTTATATTTAACTGAAATGATTCTAACTTGTCCTCTAACAATTTTACACAATTTTCAGCCGCAAATTGACCATTAATTCGAGAAAGATCCAAATTCCAGATATTTTTCGACCCATGAACGTTAACATTCATATAACGTCTATTTCGAGAGGACGTCCACTCGTCCAATGTTAGACTAAAGCATAAATTCTTTTTTAATTGATTAATTTCAGCAATTTGCAATTGTTTAATTTTTTTAGTATAATCCATTACAACTTTCTGTATGCTGGTGGGTGATTTTGGAATATCACCGAATCCACGCATTGTTAAACATTTTCTTAAATCGTTTGACGTACAAAAAACACGAAACGGTAAACCATCAGAAGCAATCATTCTAGCTACTACGGCAGGAAAAGTTTCATCTTTTTTTGACTTGAAAAAATCAATGATCGTGTTCGTTTTTCTGGTTGTGCTCACAACACTATCGTTACTGTCAGATGTAGAAGCTGTTGTATTTTCATCAAATTTTCGCTTGTTCAAAACTGTGTTATGTTTAGAATGAAGATGTGTGTGCATGGGAGTTGTACATCCACCCAATATCTTTAAAACTTGCTTGCATTGCATGCATTTTGCCACCTGATTTGTTTTCCCTCGTAGAAAATATTTCCACACTGAATTAGATGAGCTTTCTTTTGAAATGTCCACAAAAGTTTCTTCAGATTTATCTACCATACTTGGGTTGGGATTTAAAACAATAACAATGTAAGTCTACAAAATTTTTGAAACATAAAATTAATATAATGACTTACTTTGTCTGCTCTGCATACAATTTAATTTCTTAATGTTAATATTTCATTTAAAAAATTTTTTTGATGCATTTGCAGTAGCCTAAGTCTACTAAAATTTAAATTTTTTGAATTTATAACAATGAAAGTACACAATGCTGCCATCTATAGTAAAAGTTCTTCTAAATTCGAAATTCTAAAAATTTCAAAAAAAAAACTTTTGTTTTGTTTTTATATTATGTATTTATTCCGTTTTAAAAATTTTAATTTTTATTACTAAAAACTGTTGTATTATACTACTGAGGATGACAACTTTGTTGTTGAAAAACGTTTTTAGTAATAAAAATTAAAATTTTTAGAACGGAAGAAATACATAATATAAAAACAAAACAAAAGTTTTTTTTGAAATTTTTATAAAAACAGTTCTAAATAACTTCAAAAACAAAATAAGAATTAAATAATCGAAATTCTAAATTCGAAAAATCCAGAATTTGCATTTTTGAATTCCGGATTTTTAAAAATTCAAAATATGACGGAATTTCGGAATTCCGAAATCCGGATTTGGATTCACTAGATCTAGGTATTTAACAAATATGCTGTGTTATGAAAAGTAATAGAAAATGAGTTTAAAAGAATTATTTTAAAAGTTATTTCAATTTAAAAAAATTTATATAATTATGAAGTGAAGTAAAAATATGTTTTGTGAGCAATACAAAGCTAAAAGTATGTACCTTTATATATTTTGAAGTAAGGAATACGATGAAACAACTTAAAGCATTTTAAAGTAAACACAACACCTAAAATTTAAACATTTGTTGTTTTACTATAGCAAGTTGAATTACAAAAGTGCTGATTTAGTTTCCTGAATTGTTTATTTAGATTTATTACTGTAGAGTAGTCTTTTCTAAATCATAAATAAAATCCATTGTCAATTGTACTTATTTTTATTATTAGAATAAAACATGAATTTTTTATCAAACTTATTAGCTATGGCAACTAGATGACAAATAAATAAATATAAGATAAATAAAGACCAATAAATAAATATAAGATAAATAAAGACCAATAAATATAAGATAAATAAAGACCAATAAATAAATATAAGGTTAATAAAGACCAATAAATAAATATAAGATAAATAAAGACCAATAAATAAATATAAGATAAATAAAGACCAATAAATATAAGATAAATAAAGACCAATAAATATAAGATAAATAAAGACCAATAAATATAAGATAAATAAAGACCAATAAATATAAGATAAATAAAGACCAATAAATATAAGATAAATAAAGACCAATAAATAAATATAAGATAAATAAAGACCAATAAATATAAGATAAATAAAGACCAATAAATATAAGATAAATAAAGACCAATAAATATAAGATAAATAAAGACCAATAAATAAATATAAGATAAATAAAGACCAATAAATATAAGATAAATAAAGACCAATAATTATAAGATAAATAAAGACCAATAAATATAAGATAAATAAAGACCAATAAATAAATATAAGATAAATAAAGACCAATAAATATAAGATAAATAAAGACCAATAAATATAAGATAAATAAAGACCAATAAATATAAGATAAATAAAGACCAATAAATAAATATAAGATAAATAAAGACCAATAAATAAATATAAGATAAATAAAGACCAATAAATAAATATAAGATAAATAAAGACCAATAAATAAATATAAGATAAATAAAGACCAATAAATAAATATAAGATAAATAAAGACCAATAAATAAATATAAGATAAATAAAGACCAATAAATAAATATAAGATAAATAAAGACCAATAAATAAATATAAGATAAATAAAGGCCAATAAATAAATATAAGATAAATAAAGACCAATAAATAAATATAAGATAAATAAAGACCAATAAGGTAACTTCAAGGCAAATAAAGAATAATTAGAAATTCAAGAAACAAAAAGAATTTAAAAATAAAAATTCTAAACTCAAAAAATTAACATTTATTAGTTAAAAAAAAATCATTCACTTCAATGTTTTATACTCTTGTTGTTGGACATTGATTAATTTGATTAAATTGGATAATAGTATCCAACAGACATCATCTCTTCATAGCCAAATGAAGTTTTGAGGTAAACCATGAGGGTACATAAACGTTATTTGGATATCATTTGCAGTTTCAATTTCTGGAATCATGCCTATCCACCAAACAGAATTGTGTTTACATGCAACAAAATACTTTAGATTTAGCACAACATTAATTACTGCTGCTTTTGACAGTTTAAATTACTGCACAGTGATGCTCACTTGTTTTTTGATACTAATTTCAAAATTAGAAATGGCCATCTATTAATGATAACTTATAGTCTTTTTTATGCATTTTTGTTCATTTAATTGTTGTTGACTTGCTATTACTGTTTCTTTGGCAATTTTATAAACTGTGTTTATATTGTCTTTACAAAAATAAGCATATAGTCAACTGTCAGTACTTGGTTTTCTAATGGTCTTTGTAAACTTGCTCTTGCTGTTGTCCTCTTCTGGTATTACTTAAACCATCACAGAGGAATTTCCCATATCTGCTTGCAAAAAATACTTATTAGGCTGTGATCAGGAAATCTTCTTTAAGGTGGCATAGATTTAGAAAGTTTTTTAATGAACATCCATCAGAGAAGAAATAAATTTTATTGACATCCACTAAATATTTTTTTAAAAAACAGATTGACTTCTGCTGAATAAAAATGCAAAATCTGCTAATATAATATAGTCACTGTACTTTTGAAAATCTGCCAGAATAATACATTCATTGTAACCTAAATTATTTTTAAACTCTTTCAAATAGTGAGTTTGGCATTTAGTGAAATTATTAAGTTGAGAAATATGTGAGAAGTTCTTTATTCAAACTTTGTTCAACTACTTCTTAATATTCAAATAACTGCCTGAGTACTTATATGGAATCTATCAGAATTTTTTGCTTTTGATTAAATTAAATTTCTTCTTTCAAACTGAAAAATTTAACTTGGTTAATTTCATTTTTTAACTTTTTTTAACCTTTTATTAAAAGTTTGTAGGGAAGTGTATTTAATGACATGCAAATTAGATGTACTGCCAGGGTCCTGACTTCAGAAGGGTTCTGAAATTCTTTATTTTTTTCACTTTTTTTGATCATATTTAATTTGACTACACACAGAAAAGCATGGAAAACAAAATTTACATACATAAACTGTGGAAGTTAACATCAAGTGTACATTCAAAAAATTTTGTCTTCAAAGTAACTTTTTTTCTGTAGAGTCTTATCTCTTGCAAAGTTCACCAGACCTACTTGCTCTTTGTGAGACTAATTTGGATTCAGCTGTCTCATCTTGTGATCTTGTGTTGATGGTTATCTTCCTTTAATTTGTAATGACTCCAATATCTTCCTTTAATTTGTAAGGACTCCAATAGTCACATGCTTGGCCTGGGCATTTACATTCATAAGAATTCAGCCATTTGTTGTTCACTCTATCACCTTTCTCATTGTTCTATATCGCTCTCCTTCATCTCAAGACAGCACTCTTTTCGATGTTATTTTAAATAAAATTAACCACGTCCTTTTTATTTTTCCTTTATCATTATCAAATATTCAACTTTGCAACTCGCGTTCCAATCATTTATATCAATCTGAATCATTTATATTTTCTACTCGACATCTTGTTTCTGATGTCAGTGCTTAGTTTCTCCACATTCACCTTTAAGAGCTTCTGATCATGGTTTGATTTTTCCAAAACTATTATCTTGTTTTAGAAAGTCAAACTGGGACTCTGGGAATCAAGAAATGAGATTACTGAAAAATTCTCAGCAAACAATCCAGTTTTATTTTAAGGTGAGGTAACAAAATCTAAACCATGCAAGAGAGGAGGAATAACAGATATGCCCTTATTATAGACACTGTAAAGATTCTTCAGAAGTCTCTGGAGCCTTATTTCTGGAATATTTATTTATTCTGGAGCCATATCACTAATCACATCCTACCTGATATAGCCCAAAAACAGGTTAATCCATAGCTTGACATTTGTATCACTCCAGCTTTTGTATCTAAAGTGATTTGCTGCTTAGACTCTTTTACAGCTGGTCCAGACAACATACCTGTTATAGTCTTGCAGAAGTGTTCTCCAAAGCTGTCATCTATACTATTAAAACTATTTAACACTTACTTATTAGAGTCTTGTTTTCCAGCCTGCTGGAAAGTGGGATCTGATATCACTATTTTCAAAAATTCTTGAGAGCGATCTGACTCATCTAATTACTGTTCCATTAGTTTTTTTCCTATCATAAGCAATGTTTTTAAATCTTTAATTAACAAACATATAATCTCTTATCTTGAATCTAATAACTTCGATCTTCTCGTTCTATTGCTGATTTGTTAACGGTAATAGCCGATAGGTTTTATCATAAATTAGACAGATGTGGAGAAGTTAAAGCTATTGCTTTTGACATTTCTGAAGTCTTTGATAAAGTTTGGCGTGCTGTTCTTCTCCATAAATTCACTTCTTACGGTGTATCAGGTAACATCTTTAAGATTATTGAATCATTTCTCACCAATTGTAGTATAAAATATGCCTTCGATGTACAGCACTCTTCATTTCCTGTAACTTCAAGGGTTCCTTAAGGCTTTAGCATTGGCCCTATACTCTTTTTAATTTACATTAACTATCTCCCAGAAATTTTCATATTTAAGGTGGCATTGTTCGCTGATGATGCTACCATTTATTCTTGTCATGATAAGAAGCCAACACTGTCTGATTGCTCGGAGGAAGCATTTAAGCTTGAAAAGAGTCTCACTTCTGCCATAGCATAGAGTTCACAGTGGCTGGTGAACTTTAACTCAGATAAAACTCAATTTTTTTCAGATAATCGCTATCAAAACAATGTAGATCTTTCTATATTTATGAATGTTAATGTATTCGATGAGTCTTCTATGATTAATTTTACTTCCAATCTTTCATGGAAACCATATATCAAATCCATTGCAAAATTAATATCTGCTAAGGTTGCCTCTCTTTATCGTGCTTGCCACTTTTTTACTCCAGGTTATCTCTATAAATCTTTATCTCTATAAATTTTAAATCTGTCCTTGTATGGAATACTGTTGCCATATCTGGAGCCAATCTTCGAATTATGCCCTTTCTCTTTTAAACAAGGTGCAAAAACGCATTGTAATCATAGTTGGACCTGCTCTTGCCGCCAACCTTCAACCATTATCACATCGTCATAATGTTGCTTCTCTTTCTCTTTTCTACAAATGCTATAATGAGCACTGCTTTTAAGAGCTAGTGTCTCTTTTGCCATCTAATAAAATTCATTCTTGTGTTACTCGTCATTCAATTAAGTCTCATCCTTTTTCTGTGACTGTTCCTAAGTGCTCCAAAAACTTTTATTTGTCTAGATTTTTTCTTCGAACATCAGTTCTTTGGAATTTGCTTCCTTCATCTTGCTTTCCTGATTCATATAATTTGCAATCCTTTAAGATGTCTGTCAATCGTTATCTTGCTCTGCAATCTTCATCTTTTCTCTTCCAGTAACTTCCAACTTTAATTACATTACTTTAATTACAGTCACATTGTCGTTATATTGCTTCTCTTTCTCTTTTTTATAAATACTATAGTTAAGCAGCCGTGGCGCAGTGGCCACTTGCCTCAGAAACAACAGATCTGTGGCTCAAACCCCACATCTGGGCAAGTTTTACGACATTGGTTAAGATTACTTAACATTACATCATTTTGTTTATTTGTTCATGTAACATTTTCAATTCAGCATTTGAGAAAGAACTATGTCTTCTATTATGACACATTTCTTTACACAATTTAATAATTTAAGTGTTTTTTTCCATTCTAATGATGTTTATATTAATTCTTAATGATATTTTCACTTTTTTTTAAAGTTTGGCAAAATGTTGGGTTTTGTTCTACAATATGTGGAGATAGTGGTCAGCAGTTACAATCTCTAACAATTAATAACATAACTTATTACAGAAATGTGTCATGCAACATATTCCCATGTGGAAACTGTATGTATATTTTGTGTAATAATGATTATTATTAATGTAATATGATTATTTGTTTTAATGATAATTTTTATTATTATTTGTTTTTGGTTTCAAAAAGTACTATGATTTAAAAACAAAAGTTACAAAATTATTTTTAATAAAAATCCCTCTTTTATTTTTTATATGCACCTATATAAATATTTTACTACAAATTAATAGGGGAGAATGGGGTATTGTGAGCAACCATTATTACATATTTTTTTGCCTAATTAATTTGGTATTTACATTTTTATTTATCAAAATTTACATTTCATCATAATTTTGCATCATTAGGTTATATAAAACTTTGTATTAACTTTTTTTTTACTATTTTTTTATGATTTTTAAGCAGTTTAACTTCAGTCAAAAATCCAGTTTCCTACTAAAGAAACATCTTTCTACTTCTTTATAACATTTAATTGTGACCAATGACATTAGTATTTTAAAACCTAATTCTAACATACATCCGTCATAAAATTAACAAAAATTTTTCATATGAAAAAATGAAAACTAAATGGTGAAGCTGTTTTTTTTTATCTTAATAAAAAAAAACAGCTTCACCATTTAGTTTTCATTCACTCAAACTTTCTAAATTTACTTGGTAAATTTGATGTTAGCTTGTGCAGTCAACACAAATGCTTTCTTCAAGCAAATTTTTATTCCAATTTTAAAAAATTGTTTTAGTATTTATTAGATCTTTAGACCTAAAAAGTAGTAATTTATGCAAATGTTGTATAGTATGTGTTTTATATTTCTTAAAAAATAATCGTTAATAATGACAAATTTGATGCAAAAAAAAGTAATAAACAAACTTTTTTAGTTCATTAGGTTATTACAATCAAATAGAAACCTATAAAAAATTATTACAATCAAATAGAAACCTATAAAAAATTATTACAATCAAATAGAAACCTATAAAAAATTATTACAATTAAAAAGAAACCTAATCAACAAATTACATGTGATTTACAATTATTAAATTCACTTTAGTCATTTAAATAAAAGTAGAAATATTTAGAATTTTGGCAAACCGTAATGCATAAAAAGTATGTATATATGGATACATATATAAATGTATAATTTTTATTAAGAAAAGAAATTTATGTATTTATATAAACACACAGATTTATATCTATTTATAAACATATATATTAAGATTTATATATTTGTTTTAAACATACTTTATAATAATCAGAATAAACTATGATAATTTATTATTAATAAAATAGTAATGCAAGTTAAGTATATTATGAAATATAATAATAATAAGATATGTATTATATATGAAATATAATAATAATAAGATATAATATTACTTTTATTATTAACTGTAATAAAAAACTCAGAAAAGTACAAAGTGAAACTTTTTTTCTTCTTGCTTATTTCTTAGCAAATATTTTTATTTAACTTAAGTTTAAATCTATTGATTCAATAACAAACATTGCTAAGCCGATAAATCTATTGTATATTCAATAACAAACATTGCTAAGTAGATAAATCTATTTTAAATTCAATAACAAACATTGCTAAGCCGATAAATCTATTGTATATTCAATAACAAACATTGCTAAGTAGATAAATCTATTTTAAATTCAATAACACACATTGCTAAGCAGATAAATTTATTGTATATTCAATAACAAACATTGCTAAGCAGATAAATCTATTGTATATTCAATAACACACATTGCTAAGTAGATAAATCTATTGTAAATTCAATAACACACATTGCTAAGCAGATAAATTTATTGTATATTCAATAACAGACATTGCTAAGTAGATAAATCTATTGTAAATTCAATAACACACATTGCTAAGCAGATAAATTTATTGTATATTCAATAACAAACATTGCTAAGTAGATAAATCTATGATTTTTAGTGTTTGTTCTCAAGAATTCTCTTTCAAAAATTTCTTGAGAAATTTTATGTTTTTATCTTTCACATTTCTTGAGAAATTATTTGAGAAAAACAAAAATTAAAATTATAATTTGAAATAAGTCAAGAAATAAAAGAAGATATTAACAGAAAATAAAAGAAGAAATTGAAAGAGATAATATCAGAAGAGATAATAATATTGTATCTCTGTATAAATTTTTACAAGATTTATAATGAAAAAGTTCTTAGAAAGATGCTATTAATTTTTCTTTCTGCCCCAAAGCATGAAGTTAATAAAACTGGAGTACAATTTAGGGCTGAATAAATTGTATTCCATTTGCTTGGAATTTGTCAGTGATAAGAATGATGATAATTTTTCTAATGCTGAAGCTGAATTAGAATATAATAACAAAGTACAATTATCACTCCAGGAACAAATAGATTTATTAATTAAAGACATTAGTGAAGATATTAATAATGTGAATGGTATTAACAAAAGTCTAAGTAAATTAATAAGACAAAAATGTAACAACTTTCAAACAATTAGTTATCTACAATTAAGAACAATTATTTATTCAATGAAAACTATTTTTAAACAGTAGAAATATGCCAATTTAAATTTTATATAAATTTAAACTTTAGAACATGAAACCAAGTTATACTTTTTTTTGCATCTTTTATAATTTTACTCAATTTTGTGGTAAGCTTAACTACTAAGCTTTCTACCCATAAGTTAAATTTGAAAGAAGTTTATATGTATTATATATCACAGTTAAAAAGAAATTAACTAAAAATATTGTTAATTGTAATTTTTCTGTGCATTTTATTTAATTCAGTTTTTTCAATTTGGATTTTATCAATATTAATACATCTTTAAGACAAAATATTCTTTTAATCAATAACATTTTTTCTCTGATCACCATGCTATCTAAAAAATCAATTATAGTTTGAGTTTTATAGTTCCAATTATAATTCACACCATGGAAATCTGCCTTAATGAACATCCTAAAAATACTTAATGATCATCATGGTTATCATGACAATCATGATCAACCTCCCTAATTTATAATGTTTCTCTAATATTAAATTTCGAGCATCTTTCTTAACTGAGGCTTGTCCATAACATATGTAACACACTTACCTTTACCTTTTTCTCTTGAAGTTACTACCTCTCTACATGTCGTTTCACAAAATTATCTGCAATCAATCATTCCTCAACATATCTGAAACATCTTAATCTTTTTTGACAAACGTTTGATACACTCACTATTTCTAATCTCTATCTAAGGTCATGGCTTATTTTCTTGTCTTCTTAGAGTCACTCCACACATCCATCTTATCATCCTCTCTCTTGGCAAATACTACTCTATATAAATAGAGGATAGTTATCAATATTGGAACGACGCCTTATTTGATTAAATGCCTTTTTTATTTTTAATGCAATTGGATTTAGAATACAAACTTTTCCTTATAAATCTTATAAATTGTTGCATGATATTGCAGTGATATTGCAGTGATACTACAAAATTGTCCAAAGTTTCCTTCATCCGAACTATAAAGTTTTTCTTCAGTAAATTCAAGGGGTTAAAGAAATAGTTCAGGGGGTTAAAGAAATAGTTCGCAATTTAAAAACAAATAGTTAAAATCTTAAACTTCAAAAATGAAACTTTATTTAGTTAAAAACATCATTTAGTGATTTACTTAAAAACATCATAGTTAAAGCTTTTGTACAAGTTATTATTTGCACAATTTTATTTTGCCTAGGCAATTTTAATTCTATTAAAAGTTTTGAATGATTTAGATAAATTGTAATTGTAAAGATGAAAATAATTTTAAATTGATTTTTGTTGACTTTACTAGGTAATTTAAAAAAATAAACAAGCTGTTCTAATTAATGAATTAAAGTATTCCAATTTAAGAAACTGGTTGCCTTGATTGGAATAAAATAGTGTCTTTAAAAAATGAAACTTATTTCCAATAAGAGTGTAATCAGTTTATTTCCAAAACAATAATAATGCTAAAAGTATAAGTAGAGTTTTCTGTTTGTATTACTAATATTTATACTTTTAAGTTTCATACCCTCTTTGGTTAAAGAGTATTTATTCTTTAGGTGTTCCAATTTTGACAACTCTCTTCTGCTACTAAAGTTTGTATAAAGATCTAAGTATTAGGGTTGAGTTTTTACTGAAATAAAATTTCTAGGTAAATTAGTAAAATTCTTTTATTGATATACCGGCAAAATTATATTGGTACAGCCCTGGAAGTTAGGGCTGGCATTCGGCAATGCCAATCTAACTGCTGACCTAAAAGTGTTTTAGGTCAGCAGTTAGATTGCCAAAAATTGCCGACCTCGTTTCTAAGTTTTTTGTATCTCTGTCGGCTAAAAATGTTACAGCAGTTGTCACAGAAAAAGTATCCGAATGTGGGTTGAACATTTGCGACAGCAATGTTTAACCCACATTGTCTGCTAAGTTATGAATACAACTTTCATGATGTTTAAGTTTAGAAAATTAGTTTCAACTGAGCATCAAACCTATTGCACCTATGGAATGTATTTGGCAGTTCAAGAAGTTCTGTACAAGAAACTTTCTCTACATTTGTTTTGCAGTAATAATAAAGTAAACATTTTATACAACATTATTTCTGCTCTTGACCTAGTCAAATTGGCAGCTGAAGTCCTTTGCCAACTGGATGCAACTTTGAAGTTTGTACTTTAAAAGACTGCCAAAAATTTGTTTTCAATACTTTTTTTCAACAAATCCAGATGACTTCTTGAACTCATTCAAAAGGTGTGTTGCTCAGAAAATCTCAACAAAAATCCGCTTTCACTTAAAGATGAACACAAGGAAGCAATTCAGCATTCAGCCAAAAAAACAGCACCACAATTCAAACAACTAACTCAAATCCATTTCAAAAGAAATGTTGAAATACAAATAGAAATGTTGGTCTATTAAGATACTGGAAAGAGAACTGCTAGTCTTTAGCTTTTGTTCAATGCAGTGGATATTATTTCTCCAACAAGTATTAAGTTTGAGCGAGTTCTGCTGCTGGATTTTTGTTGGTTGTTTGTTGATCCGAGCTGGATCTCTCAGATATTTTTGGCTTTACTATTCAACCTGACCTTGGTAAAAATGTTCAAATTGGCAGCAGTTACTAGCCTGGTCTAAAACAATTTTTTTCGTCAGGTTTTATTAGAGTTTATGTTTAAAAATTTATGCAAAAAAAGCATATCATAGATACATTTTTTTGATATTTATATTTACAAATAAGTGAATTTATTGATTGCAATATTGAAAATTTGAAATTTTCAATATTGCAATCAATAAATTTTCAAAATTCCAATCAATAAAAACAAACATTCATTATTTTTGAGTCAAAATCTCTTTTTAAAAAATCTCTTTTCAAAAAGCTTTTGATTGTTTAAATATTTTTTCATAGAAATCTTCTAATAAAAAAAATTTTTCAAAATATTTTTAATTTTCCAAGTAAATAGTTAAATGGTTTTTTTTCAGAAATTCTTTTCCCCATAGTAATAAATGAATAAAATTTTCCCTATAGTATTAAATGAATAAAATTTTCCCTATAGTAATAAATGAATAAAATTTTCCCTATAGTAATAAATGAATAAAAGTTATACTTACTATTCTTTATCTTTAGAAATCTCTTTTATTTTTATTTTTTTCTTTCATAACTTTGAATCTTGAAATTGTAAAAGTTATGTGCAACTCAAAATATTAGGGGTATGTTACTACTAATTAATTAATTAATTAAATATACTTTAAAGCTTCCAGACCCCATTGCTCCAAAACATATTTTTAAGCTTCCAGACCCCATTGCTCTAAAACATATTTTTAAGCTTCCAGACCCCATTGCTCCAAAACATATTTTTAAGCTTCCAGACCCCATTGCTCCAAAACATATTTTTAAGCTTCCAGACCCCATTGCTCCAAAACATATTTTTAAGCTTCCAGGCCCCATTGCTCCAAAACATATTTTTAAGCTTCCAGACCCCATTGCTCCAAAACATATTTTTAAGCTTCCAGACCCCATTGCTCCAAAACATATTTTTAAGCTTCCAGACCCCATTGGCTTAAAACATATTTTTAAGCTTCCAGGCCCCATTGCTCCAAAACATATTTTTAAGCTTCCAGACCCATTGCTCCAAAACATATTTTTAAGCTTCCAGACCCCATTGCTCCAAAACATATTTTTAAGCTTCCAGACCCCATTGCTCCAAAACATATTTTTAAGCTTCCAGACCCCATTGCTCCAAAACATATTTTTAAGCTTCCAGAGCCCATTGGCTTAAAACATATTTTTAAGCTTCCAGGCCCCATTGCTCCAAAACATATTTTTAAGCTTCCAGATCCCATTGCTCCAAAACATATTTTAAAGCTTCCAGACCCCATTGCTCCAAAACATATTATGAATATTACTTGTTCTTTTAAAGTCTAAATTTAAACATTAAATACTGGTATTCTCTGATTTTTTTTAAAGTTTTGCCATAATAATTAATTTATAAATGATAGTTATAATAATTAGTTAACTAATATAAAATGTATATTTTATATATAATTAATAACTATTATAAAATATATATTTTATATATGATTAATAATTAATATAAAATTAATATAAAATAAATAATTTGCCATAATAATTTCTGATTTTTCATAAAATTTTGCCACAATAAAATATCATGACATTTTCAACAAAAAAAACCCACCTACCTAGTTGTTTGCAAAAAATCTTGACATCTACTAGTGAAACTTACAAAGATTAGGTGCATTTTTTTAAAATAAAATAAAAAGACACTAGGAAAAAGAAAATCAGATAGATGTATGGTATGCATGCACTTATTCATCCATATATGACGTATTTAGTATTAGTATTAGTAATTGCTGTAACTGTTGTGAGCTAGTGAGTTTGGTACTTGTATTATGATATTTTGTATTATGATCGAAATCTGTGTGTTGCATTTTAAATATTGTTGAACAAAAATATATTTTTTAGATACTTCTGTAAACAAAACTGGCAATTGTTTAACAATTTATTCTTTTTCAAATGTTTCTTTAATCAACGATGACCTGATATACAAAGTTGTTGGTTATGGTGGAAGTCAAGTACCTGCTTTAATTGATTTTCTTAATGGTTGGGTTTATATTTTAGAAGCCAACAAAATTCTACCTATAGGTATTTTTGAATATTATTTTGATATGTTTTCAATTTCAGTATATAAAACATTAACTCTCTAGCTGTTTCCATAATAATATTAGAAACATTAATTGCTTGCGTTGACAGGTTGGCAACAGCTCCTTTAAAATCCTCTAAAGTTCTCTTTTTTTAAAAACCGCCTCTAAAATCCTCTATTATCCTCTAAAAAGTTAAAAGTATGATTAAATCTTCTCTTTCCCCCTTTTTTTTTTTCAATTCTTGATGTATAATGTTCAAAATTCATTGTTTCCAAAACTGTTTAATATCTGTAATTAGGATTCGGTTGTAAAAAATCAATTTTAGCAAATTTATATCATCTAACAAAAAAAATGACTTTGTTGACCCCTGTCCAAAACCCCAGTTATGTGGAAACATGGATGTTAAACCTATAAAAAAAATTCTTCTAAAATCCTCTATTTCTGTTCAAAATTTTGTAGTTTTGCAAAAAAAATCCTCTAAATTAAATGCAAAATTTCCTCTAAAATCCTCTAATATCCTCTTTTTCTTATAAAAATTGTATGTGGCCACCCTGATTGATATGATAAAATAGCTTAGCATTTACACAAAGAAACATAGAATGCAACTGAATTTGTTTTTGTTTTTACCTTATTTTTAGGTTTTTATGTTTCTAAGAATGCCAATTACAACTTGCAAAACTTTTATAAATGCACTTTTAATTAACTGTTAGATTTCTAAACTGTTCATTTTCTAAATATAAAGTGTTTAATAATGAAAAGTTTGGCAATTTGTTTGCACTTTTTCTCTTTTTTGTTTAGATCAATGTGACCAAATTCAAAACAATATAGACAAATTTAAACAGTCAATTGCTGCTTTTCAAAACAATTTTGATATGTTTGATTCGATAAAAACTGTTTTTAATAATATAATACATTGCAATGGAAATCCTGCTGCTTTTATCTCACTTTTCAGGGCATATAGAGCATTTGTAAAAGCACATATAATTGAAAAAAATCTTTTAGAATCTTCTCAATTTATTTTAAGATCAATGGAGGCAAAAAAACAAGACTGCAATGAATATAAAGGTAGTTTATTTGTTTGTATGTATGTATGTATTTATGCATGTATGTATGTATGTATTTATGCATGCATGTATGTATGTATTTATGCATGCATGTATGTATGTATATATGTATGTATGTTGTATGTATGTATGTATGTATTTTTATTAGAACAAGTGCTTAGATCAACCATAAGTAATGTTTTGTGATGCTTTGTAAATAGTTTTGACCCCAAACCAAGAAAAGAAATTGGTTAAAATGTAATAAAATGATTTTTCATTTTTATATAATTTTATATAAAAATTAAGATTCAATCTTGAACTAATTATCAGCTTAAGCAAAACCTTTGTATTGATACTTCTGTAAATATGTTGATTGTATTTAGGACAACAAGTCATGTTTTATGTTTGTGAAATGTGACTTTAAATGGAAATAATGGATTCAAGTAACAGCAATTTTAAGTGATATCAAGTGAAAACTGAAAAGTTTGAAAAAAATAGCTTTTTTACATGATAATCTCACCAGCAGGCGTGTCACTATTTGTTGAGAGTTAGCAGTTCTGGTTATAATGTTAAACTAATCCTATCAGGTAGGGTAGGTGTGCCCACAGCTAAAAAGCTGTAGTAAAAACAACTTGCCTAAAAAAAGAAAAAGTTTGATATAAAGCCACTATTTTAGTTTTGAATAAAAGTAGGTTTTAGCTCATAAATCGTTTGACATTAATCATTTTTTTAAAAATTTAGGTTTTCTTTGTAGGTGTTTAATTTTGTTTATCAAGTCACACAACAAAACATAATTAGAAATTGTCTCAACTTGATTTCACAAGTTTGCATTACACTAATAAATTTTTTATTTTTACTTGGATGCAAATAATGTTAACTATGTACCAATTTAGGATAATCTTCAAATGAAGCATGGCTAACTTGACATGGGTTTTTGTTTTTTTGCATTCAACTTTTGTGGGTTTTTAAAATAAAAAGCATACTTTATGGTGTCAGATAAACTTTTCTTTCCATTTAGTTTTCATAAAATTTCCTCAATGTTTTTTCAAGCCCTCTGGGCCTTAATACAATTTTTTTTACTTCCTAATTTAAAGTTCTTTTGTATTCATTTTATTTCATAGTAAAATGGAATATTTTTGGTGTCAAATAAAAAGGCAGGGGGCATATATTCGGCTTCTCAAAATATAATGCTAATAGGCTTTGCAAAGAGCATTCCACAGTCTCTGTCATAGTATTAAGTATTGCTTGTGCAAAATAGGCTTGGCAAAATGATATACAGTGGAGACTCTCATTTGCTTTGTAAGAGTGTTAAGTATAAATAAATAATTATACATTAAATAATAATAATAATGATAAGCTAAAAAAAAAGTTAAAATAAAGATTAAACAAAAGATTTAGTATGCAAAAGATTAGGATTTAGTATGCAAAAAATTAGGATTTAGTATGCAAAAAATGTTTCTTGAATGAGATGTAGCAACTCTTTAGCTCCTTGGTAGTAAATGATGAGCTGTATCAACATTTTGGTAATTAGTTAAGATGGTAGCGGTTGACATGTTTGTCGAAGCAATTTTTGAATTCATTCTGGTGATGAGAGTTGATTGCTTTTTGCAGGAGTATATTTCATCGGCTGACTACTCTGTTAGAAAAGAAATTAGTTCTAGTAGACGTATGTTGTTGTTGTAGTAGCATTAAAAGACACAACGAGAGTGTCCTCGAGTTATTCAGAAAAGATTGTGGGTCAAATGTGGGCATAGGCGCTGGAACATAGGGTGCAGGATGGGCAACTGCCCACCCAACATTTCTGCACCGGGGGCAGAAGATATCTTCTGCCCCCCCCCCTTCCAACCAAAATGTCACTATCCGCGATTCAAAACAGTGATAATTTTATGCACTCCAAAGAAAAAAAACTTTTGCATTCAAAAGAATGCAAAAGTTCTTTTTTTTTGAGAGAACTTTTGCATTTGATAAGAATGTATTTTAGCTTATCAATATTTGTATTTAAGTTCCTGATGTTGATGTGTATTACCGTGAACTTTCCTATGTTAGTTTGGAGTTCAACTTTAAAAGTTTTAATAACAAAATATGTAGAGTCAAATACTTTTCTATTATAAAAGAAAATATTGCCCTCATATAAATCAGTCGCAAAAAAATATTTTCAGTTTTGAAAACATCAAAACGCAACTTTTGAAAGTCTATTGTTTCAAAGTCATTATCCATAATAAAAAAGAGAACTAAATTAAGAGTTTTTGAATAGAATTCGATTAGTAAAAAAATTTCATTGTACAGAATATAGAGTAAAGACTCCATGAAAATGAAATAAAGTTTAAAAAAAGCAAAATTTGTTTTAATGTTTAATCGCGCAATTTTTTAACAAATCAATCAATGTCAAAAGCAAAGAAGCCCCGTTTAAAGACTATAGACGTCTTCTTTTTAAGAGCGAGGTTAGTAAGCATTTAATATGTTAAATTTAAATCATGGAACAGACGATTGTACTAAATAGTTGCCTAGGTTAGCTAGCATACGCAGTGTGATCATTTTACGGCAGCATTCCATAATCCCAAGACTACTAAAAATATTTTTTTTCAACAAATACTAAAAGGTGCACCCTCACAGTATGATTCTGATCCATTAACACAGCCATCTGTGTCTACCACATCCACTTTCTCTGCCAAGTTTGAGTCAAGCAAGTACCTGTTACTGCCGGTACCTGCTGTGCCGGCAGTAACAGGTACAGCCTTGGTCCTTTATCCCTTTCAACCCCCTTCTACGTATAAATTCCCAACTAAGAAATTTGCATCAGATCAGTATGAAAGGTCCTGTAAGATTATTTGGTTTGCGAAATGGCCATGGTTACACTATGTTCCTGAGACAGGTTCTGTTTGATGTTTCAACTGCTTGGAAGCTGTGAATAAGAAAATAGTAACTTTAAGCAATCGACAAGCTAATGTTTTTGTTGATTCTGGCTTTTCCAACTGGAAAAAAGGAACCGAAAAATTTTCAATTCATGAAAAGTCATCTGCCCACAAAGAAGCCACAGAAAAAGTACTGTATTCCAAACAGACTCCTATATCTGCTATTTTGAGTGAACAAGTGTCATCATCTCAGGCTATTGCTCGAACTGTTTTGAAAGTAATATTTTCAAGCATTAAATATTTAGGACGACAAGGTCTGGCATTGAGAGAAGGAGAACATCATGATGGAAATCTATGGCAACTTGTACTAGAACAGGTACAAGGTGTACCCTCTGTCAAAGAGTGGTTAAACAAACGCGATACATGGATGTCGGACCTTGAACCAAATACCTGCAGGTTATTTGACATGGTGGAACAGGTAGTTGTGTTGTGTTAATCTGTTCCAATATCCATAGCTGGTTCTGAAAGGTCCTTCAGTGCATTGAGACAGCTTAATACTTGGCTGCGGTCAAAAATGTCACAGAGTCGCCTCACTCACCTCGCTTTAATGCACATTAACAAAGATTACCTAGACAAGGTTGACATTACAGCACTCATGCAGGAGTTTGTGGCTAAAACCCGTGAATGTATTTGGGCATTTTTTACAGTAACTGTAATTGTTTTTGTTAGATTTTGTTTTGTACCAAATATTTAAATATAATGATTTAAAAAGGATTGCAAATCTGCATTTAGCAGGGTCAAATATGCCTAAAAAAATTCCAGTGGGATAACCCCCCCCCCCCAAACACTTCATTCAGGGAGGGGTACCCCTCCCCAAGCCCCACCCATTTCTGCCCCCCAGTCTTTAAATACTTCCAGCGCCTATGAATGTGGATTCAGTCAAAATTTATTTTTGAAGTTTTTATTAAGCTTAAAGTTGTACATCAACTTTTCTCGAGCGTGTTTCTTATTTAGCAATGTGTCTTTGCTGTGTGTGCAAAAGAAATCCAGACAAGAGTAGGGTTACTTAACATTGTGACTTTTTAAAATTTTGTTAAAATTAAGAAAACAGACTCTTTAGAAAGGCTAGAAGTTTTTATGGCGTAATTCCAAGTTAAAGTTTAATGAGCTTGTTTGAACTAAAATCAAGATGTGTGTTAAATGGAATCAAACATCTCCATAATATCTTTAACTATATCTTAGGGTGGTGGGAGTGTTGTAAGATTTATGTGGTCTGGTTAAGGTTAAATTCTTCTGAAATAGAAAAGATTTTAAAAAAATTCTTTTTTACTAAATTCAGTGCAAAATTTACCTGGGCTTGAATTTGTATATATATATATATATATATATATATATATATATATATATATATATATATATATATATATATATATATATATATATATATATATATATATATATATATATATATATATATATATATATATATATATATATATATATATATATATATATATATATATATATATATATATATATATATATATATATAATAGTATATACAACTAACTAAAATATGCAAAACTTCGTATAACTGAATTCGTTATGGAATAACTGAGTATAACGTAGGAGAGCACAGCAACAAATTAAGTTTAATAAGTTTCGGCACTGTCCTACAAAAAAAAGAGTATTCTTGTCATCCTATTATGGAATAACTAAAATCAGTAGCCAAAAACTATATACTATCAACTATATACGTAAAATAATACTTTATTAAACCAAAATTTATAAGCATAAAATAATACTTTATTAAATTACGTTAAAAGACGTTAAACGTATTTTTACTAGACACTAGATAATCAGTATCGTGTATGCCGATATCGAGTAGGATGGTCTCGTATCGTGTAGTATCGCTTATATACTATGTTGATACCATCAGTATCGGTTCGATACGAATGGTCGCATAGTCTAGATAAAAAAAGAATGAAATTGTGCCTTTTTGAATTTTCTTGCCTGATATAGACCAGGCAAATTTACAGGATAATTGCAATACCACGCGAGATTTAATTAAAGTAAAGATACCAGATTAGAAATTAAAATACGGAAGCGATACCACACAATTAAATTAAAATAACAGTGCCAAATGAAAAGTTAAATGAAAAATGATGTCATACGATACCACACAATCTTTGAGAATTTTTATTATACTAAATGAGTGATATATATACATCTCAGTTATTATATAAATGTACTATTTTAAATTACTAATCGCTTATAAATAAATACCAATTCTCGTGAAGAACCGAGCTGCGATACGAAATGATACTATCGGTACCAAACAATACCAACATAACCATACCCATACAATAAACTGTTCTTCGATACCAATTATCTAGTGTCAACTGATCTTGATATTGATGCTGTAAGGTATCGCACCGATGCCAGACGATAAACCGAGAATCGATACCGGTTATCTAGTGTCTAATATTTACGTAAGTTGATAAAGTATTATTTAATCTAAATTATTCATTTACTATTTGTTTATTTTGATTCTCCACTATTAAAAAAAGTTAGGTGCTAATTGATTAGAATTATAAATATGAGTCTTGAATCACTTGTGGTTAGTACACACAATTATGAAATACCATGATTGTATTAGCTATTAGGCCGGGTGAATAAAAACGAGCAATTGCTTTTTCTCAGTAACTGGTCAGCTTTACGTGAATAAAAGCTTAAGCAATTTTGCCTAAATTTTTATTCACGTAAAGCTGAACAATTACAGAGTAAATTGCTTTACTTTACGTGAATAAAAATTTAAGCAAAACTCCTTAAGCTTTTATTTACGTAAAGCTAACCAATTACTGAGTAAAAGCAATTGCTTATTTTTATTCACCCGGCCTATTGTGTTAATATTAATATATATTCGATCTGACATAAACACATTTGTTTAAGACCGGATATGTAAATGTATACACTTAATCATTTTAATTTATTGTAAATGTTTCTATTTAACGTGTTTGTTATGTTACTAAGTAACTATGGTTAAAAACTATGATAAAATAATTTTTTGATTTTAAGGATGGCTTGGAATTTCGTCGATGATAATAAACTGTAAAGATGCTTAATGTTCTAAATTACAAAGTGGTTTTTGTGGCACATCTTATTTCTATTTTTATATGTGAATTTTTCTTTTTTTTTTTTAGCATTTACTTTAATTTCTTAAAGCACAAGTTCTTTATAACAAAAAATTATTTTTAAGGAGTTTTTGTAATTAAGTTTTTTTTTATTCATACTTTTATATTATAATATTTTGTATTCGTGTTTAAAAAAATTATTATCACTTGCATATGTATTTTTTACTAGTAATAAAGCTAATTGCCGATTGTTCAGTTTCATCATTTTTTAAAAATCTTTCATTAATTTTACAATCTCTTACTTTGGAATCATAATACTTCATTTAGAAATAAAAAGCTTTTACGCAGTTCATTAAATTTTTTTTATTGAGGGAGGAGGTGAATTTTCTTTTGTCTAATAACTTACTGTCTGATAAAAAAGTCTTAATGCAAGCCATAGTCATAAAAAGAATAGTCTGGAAACGCAGGTCGTTTTTAATTGTTTTCATTGTTTCAGTTGAAAATCGGGTGGTCCGCGTAAATAAGGTGCAAAACAAACTTTAATGATGGCTAAAAGTTCAGAAGATTTGAATCATTTTGAGCCCATTTTTTAGTTGCATCAAGACCAGCTTGATTCTATTTTTACAGTTATTGACCAGGGTTTGTTAAATGTTGCTGAAAAACAACATGCTTCAGATATACTACAAATAACGCTTTTCTGTATATTTTGTAACAAAAAATGTTTGAGCTCGAGGGGTTTCCATTTTACTCGGATTTGAAGTATGTAACCATGTATTGTCGCATCTTTCTGGTCAATCAGTATAGAGGGATACAATTTTATTTGGGAAAGCTTGTGTACTTTCATATAGGGATCGATCTGTTATTATGTAGGTATTTTTTTAGCACATATCGTCGTATCATGTTTTCAGATATTTATAAGGAAGAATACTATCAACAGTTTATATCTATTTTACTTGCTGCTCAATATCAAGAAAGCGATGATTTGCCTGAGCACAAACTTGTTAACACACGTAACAAGTTTGTGCTCGTAAGATCAGGCTTGTGAAAAATGAAAATTGAGGCAATATATTTTTTTATTAATGCTGAAACAACCGAATATGGTTAAGAATATGGTTAGTAAGCTTACTAAGACTTATAGACTTATAAGTCTATCAATAAAATTGACAGCAAAGATATACTGTTCTCACTTTTTGAAGATTTTTTATAAAAATTTTCAAAGATTAGAAGTAAAACTGATACTTTTGTTATTATAGAGGTTTGTTTATATGTTCTTGAAGACATCTTGAACTTGTATGTGAAAGCAAGGACACTTTTCTATGTCAAGGATCTACAGGCTTACAAAATCAAAGTTCAACAACTTAAGTCCATGTCACTGCGAACTTCACTAAAAAAGAAGAATACTAATAAATAAGTATATATATATATATAAGATCAACGTATGTAAGATACAAACACTTCATTTTGTGGGGATTGGAAACTTTACACAGTTAATTGTTTTTTGATAACATTTAGGGCCAACATTTTAGGGTTTTTATTACCATATTTTAAGTTTTTTTGGAAACTTTCCCATTAGTTCTGAGCTTATTGAGTCTGTTTATTAAATTTTTGTATTTAATAAAATTATTAAATTAAAAAATCAGTCTGCTTAATAAATTTTACTTGTTATCAACAAGGAAGTTATATTTTAAAACTAAAAAAAAACTTATTTTGGTAAACCAACCTTAAAAATTATAAAATATAAGTGCACTAATAAAAATAAGAAATTCCCATCCACCCGTTTGTTAAGTCCCCATACCCAGTTAGAAATTAATAAACAAGAGCATTTATTTAGTACCTCAGATAATTTTTGATCAATATATATTTTTGAGAGTATATAAAATAAGAAAGTATCAGCGATGGCTAAGGTTCAGTTTTCTCAAAAATTTTAGGTTTTGTTTGCTTTTTTTTTAATTTATATTTATTAACTTAAAATTTAACTACAAATTGTATATTTAAAACCCTAAATCTTCATGAATTAAGATATTGAAATAATTAGATTGTAAAATATTTTACATGAGTATTGAACTTTTTTAGAAAATAATGTCACGGTTAAGCATGCAAATCTTTTTCATCATTTTTTGAGCCACTTTTACCCTTGTAACCAAGTTTAATCATTCAGTAGACTCACTCTAACTTCAATTATCAACTCCAACTCCTTCTCTTATTTAGATACAAATAGAGATCAGGCGCGGGTCCAGCATTTTTTGGTCTTTGAGAGAGCTACCTTTAAGACATGGAGCAAACTCCAAACATTTGTTTATACTTATGTCAAATATTTGCAATATGCTTTGCAAAAAATTGCGATGATGCAAAGAAAACTTTGGAGGTTTTTTGTTGCCTGGCTCCAATCATTGTTATTTTTTGTAAAGCATCCTTACTTGACATAAGTATAAACATTTAGATGTTTAGAGTTTGCTTTATGTCTGGAAGTTATCTCAAAGACCAAAAAATGCTTGATCCGCCCCTGATATAGATTAAAAGAGTTTTTCAGTAGCCTATATTTTATGAAAGTAACCAAAAAAATTCAATGTTTGCTCTCAAAATAATGCGTAACAAGGAACTCTTTTTTACAAAAATGTTTTGTTTTAACTAAAGATTTTAAGCAACTATATAAATCTGTTAAAATTTTAAAGAATATAATGATTAACTATTTTTAACAGTTAATAATTATGAAATTTAGCTTTAAATTGTCTAATACACTAGTGTCGACCCTGCTTATACTGTCAATCTATTCAAGCAAGAAAAGAAATTTTATATAATTACAACCTAGTATAATATTACTTAAATGTATTAATCTTTTGTTGATCAAATTAATCAATATTGGGTCATAAAGTATCTGTTCATTTAGCCAATAATGTGTTTTAACAATTTGTGGCTATGAATATAGCCGTTTAAATAGGTGTATTGTTGAGAAGTTTTTATTTGCTTTCTGCATGGTACTAGTTCTTCATTAACCTCAAAGTGAATATCTTCTGAGGAATTACCATCTTTTATAGGTCTGAAGACTTTTTGATTTCGAATGGTATTATCATTATAGCTAAAATCACTGACAATGATTTTAGCTATAATAATAATACCAAATCAAAAAGTCTCCAGACCTATAATGATGTTCATTATAATTTTCTTGGGGATCTTGACAAAAAATCTTTCTGTTAATACAGAAGACACATCATTAGAAAGTAAAAACTTTATAAACTCAACAGCAGAATTAACAGTAATTTTAATTCCTTCTTAGGTTTGCCACGATATACACATTTTACGTTTAGAGTAAAATTACCGTGACAGTTGTTGATGGAATTTAACCACTTTTCAAAATATGGCAAAAATTCTGTTTTATCATCAACAGTCATTAACAGAAGAAAACGGGACTGAGAATGGCTTTGACTATTGAATTTATTCCATATGATTACTAATATTTATAATATCAAAAAAACTGTCAATCATTGAACCTAAGTTAGTTGTAGCAAAAGCATCTGAAGATTCATAGTTAAGAAGGACTTTACTAACAGTAGTGCTAAGAACTTGAGCTGCCAATTTGACGTTCATAATAGAATAAGATGACAACTTAATGTGTTCATATGATAATTTATTGAAGTATATGTAAACCACATGTCTAGTCTTCTTTAAAAATGTCTGCTATGCGACTTGTTATTTTAAGAAGATGCAGGGGTAAGATATAAAGCATATATAACTTTCAGGACAATGGTTTTGATAGTTTTATATGTGACATCTGCATCCTTTTTATCATTAGAATTAGATAATTTTGAATGCATTTAAAAATTTTCGGTAAGGAGCAGCACCATCACAAGTTGTTGCTGTAACTTTTAACTTGCATTCCAGTTCAAATATACCAACAGCTTTCTAAAATTATGGAAAAATTTGGGCTGCATACACTTACATACACTTGAATATGTGAACACCTAGCTTATTTCTATTAACTTTGCGTTCTTCAAAATGTCTCTTGCATACATGTAAAGATTCACTAGCAATTTGTCTCTTAAAGCTGAATCAATCAAACGATCTTTTGTGATAATCTTTATCAAATTTCTTCTTTATTGAACATTATAGTCTGTAACTCTGACCTTTAGGAAGGCAGTATATACCATGCAAATAACGAGAAGTAGTTCAACCACATATTGAACAATTTACTGCAGGCATTGTTTTTTTTATTTTTTTATTTCAACTCTATATAAAAAATTGTTTTGCACCTTAAAGTAGGCTGGGTACAAGAACCTAACATCAACGCAGAAACTATTGTTCCCAGGCTGTGTTTCCAGATTATTCATTCTTATGACTATGTGCAAGCATAATTTTTAAGACCGAGTTTGTGAGTTATGTTATTGTATGTATATTAAAGAGCGCAGTAACAGTGCTTCGTACTCGAAAAGATTTGCAGTTAAAGTTTTTTCAAATACTGTAAAACAAAAAAAATGGTTATTTTAAGTTAAATAATGCATTAACTAAATAGTCAAAGTTAGTTGACTATTTAGTTAATGCATTTTTTGCATAATGCATTAACTAAATAGTCAACTAACTTTAGAGAACTGGATCTAAACAAAATACATTTCATCTGCGGGTTTTTTTATTGAAAGGGTGTTATAGATTAAAATTTATTGTAAAAATAACTCCACCGTAGATGATCATTATTTTACAGTTGGCAATATCAAAATTACGGAAATAAATATATTGAAGATAAAATTGTTAATGATCATCACTTTACATTTAATTAACAGTTTAAAAATGTTTTCATATTATCAGATTCTAATACATTTTTGTAAAAGCAAAAAATTAATCGTTTCAGCAATTCTAAACTTAAATATTTGAATGATTGAGTTTTTCTTATTTACAATGAACCCTTTCAGAATGCAAAAAATTAATTTTACTCACAATTGATTTATATGGGCCATAATAGAGTTTAATTGAGTTGCATTGAGCATTAGTATTATATATTTTTTAGTAACTATTAATTGTAATATTAGATTAGTATATGTACCATGGGCAGGAATGTTATGCATCTCGTTGTAACGGGTGGCCCAATATAAATGGCATAGGTAGTATTTTTATTATAACTTTTTTTAGCTAGAACAGTGAATTTTTTTTTAAAAGATCTATTATTATTATTCTCTATAAATCTGTCTTGATGCCTTTGTTTTATGGTTTTCAATTTTATTTGAAGTTAATGAAAACTAAAGATTTGCAAAAGCTTGTACTTTCTAAATACCAAAATGGTGATGATCCATCAAAAGTATTTGGTATTTTGATATTAAGGGTGTCATTGGGCTTCGTACAATAAATCGGTGGTGTCAAATGATCAAATGATAAAAGAGACACGCTCTATCAAGTTGAATGTGCATCAGGTGGTCCAAGATCAGTTCGAAAAATTGCAAACATTCAAAAAATCAAAAGTTGTCTGAAACGTAAAAAGAGGATTTCATCTCGAAAATTAGCTAATGAACTCAATATCTCCAGAACCAGTGTTCAAAGAATACTTCAAACGGATCTCAATTTGCAGGCATACAAACACAGAGTAAGAACCACTGCTTACAAATGGTCAAAAAATCAAGAGAATTAAATTTGTAAATTGGATAAGAAACCTTTTTCGAAAAGAACAAACTCTGAAAATTCTGTTTTCAGATGAAAAAAAAATTGATTTAAATGGTAAGTACAATGTCCAAAATAATCGCATATGGTCCACTAATCGTAATGAAGCTGATAAAGATGGTGGTATTAAACAGAAACAAAAATTCCCTCAAAAGGTAATGGTTTGGTTGGGAGGTTGTTCAAAAGGTGTTACACCACTGGTTATTTTGGACAAAAATACAGTAAACCATGACTGGTATATAAAAAAAGTGTTGCCAGTGGCCTTGAAATATGGAAACGAGATGTTTGGTGATGATTGGACATTTCAACAAGATTGAGCAACCTCACATACGCATCATTTAACTCAACAATAGTGTCATGATAATTTTCCTGCTTTTATTGACAAAAACCACTAGCCTCCAAACTCCCCCGATCTCAATCCTTTAGATTACTCAATATGGGATGAACTCGTTCACCAAATGAAATGGAATAAAATTAAATCAAAATTAACATTAATTCAAGAACTTTAACGAGCTGTAAAAAACATTAGAGTATATGTAGCTTTAGAAAGTTGTACTAGTTGGACCAATCGTCTATATCGTATTTCAAAAAATAATGGAGACTATTTACATTAAATAAAACATGTCATTTTGTAGAGAATTTAATAATAAATCTTTTTTAAAAAAATTCACTTTTCTGGCTTAAAAAATAACAAAGTTATAATAAAAATACTACCTATGCCATTTATATTGGGCCACCCGTGAAATCGAAAATATTATTTTACTCGTTTCTCTGTTCTTTATTAATCGTTCAAACCGGAAACACATAACAATATCAATTTTTAACCTTGTAATGCAGCAAAAAAAAGGCGTCCTTTTTTTTCGGATACCCATAATACGTTTCGCCATATTTTATTCAAGTGTTTGATATTGTTACAAAATAGATCCTCAAAGATTTATCTTAAGTAATAGATCCGTAAATGTATCCAAACCCTGTATTCCAAACATCGAATTATTTTGTGTATTCCCTGTATTCCAAACATCGAATTATTTGTGCATCCGTGGCGCAGTGGTTAGAGCGCTTGCTTTATAAGCAAGAGATCCAGGTTCAAAACGAGCCTTGGACATGTTTTCGCGTCACGGTAAGGAAGGAGGCGTGAACTTCCTGGATAAATGCACTTCCGCGGTGCTCTGTGACAAGACCGTTAGGACTTCTTGGGGCACCTATATAACAGTATTAAAAAAAAAAAAAAATTAGGAATTTAATGCATTTTATAGTATTTTATAACAATTTTATTGCAATTCAACAATAAAAACAAATCTTGAAAATAAAATGCAAAAATTGTCTTAAATAAATGAAAACCATGAAAGAATTGTCAGAAATACATAAATAAAATTGACTGATAAATAACATCTCCAAGGTAAACACAATATAAATATAGTTTTTGATGATAAACATAAAAATTTCTAATTCGCTGTCCAGTACTGTAGGTTGCATTTAAAAATTTCCCTTGTCTTCGTTCACAACAGTTTGTATTTCTAAGATGATTTTGAATGATTGCAAGATATTCAATTAAGAATCAATTTCAGTATTTCAAAACATTGTATTTTCTTTTTTGCTTCTCTTTGCTTTTGTACCAAATTTTTGGAATTCTATCTTGTTTTCTAATTATCTTCACAAGATTTAAGCAATAGGTTTAATTCTTCATCATTGGAGGCAAAAACAATAACATTAACAGCATGCATATACCTTTAAAATCAACAGCATACATACATAATACCTTTAAATTGTTACTACAAATGCAATAATCTCTATAAATCTTTCATCTCGCACTTCTCTTTCGAACTCACCCTATCATCGCACTACTTACTACTACCTTAAGACCGACTGGGATTCTTTTCACAATTTTCTTCATGGCTTTGGGCTGATGTTTATTCTCTCCTCTGATAAATACGCCCTCATAAATACGCCTCTGATAAATATGCTACGTAAACTCCTGGATCAGGAATGAAAGCTTTTATTTCTTTTCGTCGGTTTCAAGTCATTCTACCCCGTGGTTTTCACTCTGTTGTGCAGCTGCTACATCTAATTTTAATCATTTTTTCCCATCTTTTTCAAAAGAACAACTCACTTGAGAACAAAAGCCTATTTATTATTGCAAAAAATCAATATTAAAAGGTCTGATTTTAAGCTCCATTGTTCCTAGCTTACTAAATCTTACAATTTTTCTCAGATTTTTCTAATTTGGCTCGAAAGACTTTTGGAATATCTTTAACAGTGTCATTAACAAAGATAAGTCTAACATTCCATGTTTAATTTATGGGTTTGATCTTATTATCTCTCCCAAGTCAAGACAGAACTATTTGCATAAAATATTTTTTTAATTTGACTCATGAATAAGATTCATGAGTCAAATGGTTATACTCTTCCTGCCATTCCAGTTAAAAAGGTTAACCCATTGTTAGATATTCAAATCACTCCGTCTTCGTTGCTAAAGTTATAACTCAATTAAACTCTGATGGCTTGTGGTTTAGACTCCATTCCCGTCATAGTCTTAGAAAAGTAAAGAAAATAAAAATGTGAAAAGAAAAATGAAGAAAATTAAAATTTTTTTGAATAATTTCGACAAGATAATCGTGATATACTGAAAAGAAGGTGCAAATAAAAAAAAGTCCAAAGAAAAATGATTCTAGTGGGGTTACCATATTTCAAGTTAATTTAATAAAAACTTCAGATACTATTTTTATCAACAAGAAATTATTTTGTATGAGATTATATCAACTTTTTATCGATGCATTTAACATTAGCAGTTTCTATGACAAGACCTCAAAGTGTTCTTTAAATTTTCGCGTTTTTCATTTTCATGTAATTTCTATATTTATTCTTACATAATCTTTAATGGTAAACTTTTCTTTTTTTTACATTTTATATATTTGTATAAAATTTGTAATGTAATAAAGAACGGTAAAATTAAAAAAAAAACTTTTTTCCGGAACTCTCTCCAAACTATTTAATAAGGGGCCATCCATACGCAAAAATCTCCAGATTTTGATCCCCTCCCCCCTGTTGCATTTTGTACATTTTTTTACCCCCTCCCTATGCATACGCACGCTTGGTGGTCTTACTAAACCCCCCCTCCCTACGGTAGTCTTACCTCCCCCTTATCAAAGTTTCGTATGCTTGATGGTCTAGCCCCTACTCCAAACAAATGAACAAAAAAGTGATCACTCCGTGATCACTTTTTTGTTCAACCTTTTTAACCTTAAGGTGGTAGTCTACCTTAAAATATGAAAATTTTTAAAATTTCAAATTGTACTGTTTTACCCAATATTATATACGTAGAAAATGATGGTGATATTTGTTTTTCAAAAAAATATTTACAACTTATATGATTTTATCATTAGATATAGGTGGTATAATTTTTTTATATAAAAATCGAATAAATTATGCGATTTCAAAAAAAAAAAAAATTAAAATCGGATCTTTAGAAAAATTTTAAAAACGAAGCCTACTTGAGCTTGTTTTAATCATTGGTATGCATCTAAAAGTAATCCAGGACATCCACATGTAGTTTTAAAGTATAAACAAAAGTATAACTCGAAATATATTCGAAAAGATTCAATAGAAGCATGCTTTTGCTGCTGGCAGATATATTTTGTATTTATATATTATTATAGTTCTTAATTTACTATAATTTATTTGATTCGTGCTAGAAGTCCTACTTGTGTATTCAGTTAGATAATTATGATTATTATTCAAATTTAGAAAAAAATAATAAGTTTGGAAAATAAAACACTTGATGCTAGAAAAAGACGAAAGGCAGGAGGATCAAGAATTTTCAAAAAACGACGTTTTCATGGCAAAAGTTTTTTTAAAGCTCCTGAACCCAACATTGACTCGGAAAATAGTCTTGTTAATAGCATACCTTCAACAAGTAATTTAAATGCTTCAACTTCATCAAAGAAACTTAAATTATTAAATCATAAAGCAACAACAGTATCAGCAAAACGAACTTCATTACCTAATAATAAATCGAATTTTCCACACTGTTACATCATGTTGGATAGCTTTGTTTTAAAAAGTATCATAGATGAAATTGCTATGTGTCCTGAATGTCAATCGAGGATTATTGAACTTTCTACAGATTTATCAAGAAAGAAAGAACTGTCTGTTTTATTAGAGTTTACATGTACAGCCTCAGTCTGCTCATGGAGTAAAAGGGTTTACACTAGCCAAGAAATTGATGATGAATCTCGTGGGCAATATCAATCGGATGTAAATATGAGATCCATTATTGCTATGAGGGAAATAGGAAAGGGGCATGCTGCTTTAACAACCTTTTAAGGTTTTGTGAATTTACCTCCACCAATGCATAAAAAAACATTTCATGATATTCAAAGGAATATATTAGTGGCTTACAAGCAAGTTGCTCTAAACTTTATGAATAAAGCAGCTGTTGAGATTAAGCAAGGTCTTGGTGAGAATAAGACAGATATTACAGTTTCATGTGATGGCACCTGGCAAAAGCGAGGATTCTCTTCTTTAAATGGTGTTGTAACTATGATTTCAAACGATACTGAAAAATGCATTGACTACCGCATTAAATCTAAAGTATGCCATCAATGTGATAAATGGGAAACACAAAAAAGGCACTGATGAGTATGATGAGTTTCTTAGTACACATGAATGTAGCATTAACCATAAGGGCTCATCAGGTGCAATGGAGGCAGCCGGAATTGTTGAATGTTTTACTTCATCAGAGTCAGACAGAAATTTACGTTATGCTTACTATATTGGTGACGGTGACTCAAAATCTTATCTAGAAGTTGCTAAATGTAATCCATACAAAAATCTGATTGTCCAAAAGTTAGAATGTGTTGAACACATACAAAAAAGAGTTGGTAGCAGACTTCGTAAGTTTAAAGCCACTTATAAACTAAAATTGTCTGATGGGAAACCACTTGGTGGAAAAAATCGTCTGACTGAAAAAGAAATTAATAAACTTCAAAATTATTTTGGAATTGCAGTACGTCAATGTAATGGTGGAACAGTTTACCAGTTAAAAAAAGCAATAGGTGCAGTACATCACCATTGCTCAGATGCACTTATATTAGATAGACGCCACCAAATGTGTCCAAGAACCCCTGAAAGTTGGTGTAAATACCAGTCTGATAAAATAAATGGTACAACCCTATATAAAGAAAAACCAGGGCTACCCATTGTTGTAAGAGACATAATAAAACCAATTTTTCTTAGTTTAAGTGATGATTTACTAAGTAAGTGTTTGCATGGGCAAACACAAAACAACAATGAATCGTTAAATGGAATTATTTGGAAAAGATGTCCGAAGGATATTTTTGTTGCTAGAGACACATTAGAAATTGGTGTTTCATCTGCAATCATAAATTTTAATGAGGGAATAAATGGAGTTTTAAATGTATTTGCTATGCTAAATATGTATAATGGAAAATTTACGCAAGAGTTTTGCACAAATAAAATTTTTGTAAGAGTCGCTAATATGAATCTTAAGTCTACTCCGAAAGTAAAGCTTAAACGGAAAAAAAAAAGAGCTCAGCGTAAAGGATTTGCAGATGCCAATGAAGAATTAGAAGGAATTGTATATGAGACTGATATTTAAAAAAAAAATTTTTTCTACGTTATTATACAATTTTTTCTACATTATTATATATAGCGTTTTACTAATTTACAATTTACTTATTTATTGCTTCATGTATTTTTATTCTTTTCTTGTTTTTAAAGTGGTTTTTAAACTTTGAAGTCTTAAAAAAACATTTCTAAAGCCAATAATGATTTGAAACAGTTTGTTTTTCAAAAATAATGCTTTGTTAATGCAATTTGTGAGTTTTTGGCACAAATTAGACTAAAAGTGTTGGTTTTTCTTTTTCTTTTCTGTTTTTCTCAAAATAAGGTTTTTTGAAACGGTGCGATAAATAACTTTTCTCAATTAAATGCTATGGACCTGAAATTTGTTACATTGGTTCTTTTATATATAATCTATTAGCTGAATTAAAAAAAATTATTTTAACTTTTTTGGTTCTTTAGTTAATTGGGCTCAAAAGCTGTATTTTGGGTCAAAATTTTGCTGCCATTTTGAATTATCATTTAAACAAAATCTTTTTAATAATATTTTTTTTCCTTAATTCAGCGAATTCAACTTTATTATTAGATAATGTACAAAAAAATCCAGAACTGTATCTTTAATCATTCTTGAGTTATTTATCGCAGCGTAAATGCCCTTTTTTTGGTCCCGCGGACCAAAAAACAGTGTTCCAAAACCAAATTTGAAAATTTAAATTTAAATTCCTTACTTTTGTAAGGTTTTTTATATTGCAGCCAAAAATTGGGCTTTTTTATACAAAATTCTAGGATTTAGGTTTAAAGGTAGACTACCACCTTAACAGGCCATATATGTGATCTGCGTTCCACCTTTGTCGCCTCAATTTTTTGCGTTTGCATACATACGTTTGTTAGACCCAACCCCCCTCTTCCATACGCACTCGTACGCAAATTTCTTAACTTGTGACGCTCCCCCTCGGTGCGTACATAGTATATGGATGGCCCCTAAGTGCTTGACTGAATCTTGTTTCTACTCTCTATTATTAGCAAGGTCTTTAATCAAAAAAATTTCTAACATCCCACTTGAGTCTAATAACTTACTGTCTGACAACCGATATAGTTTTCGATCTTCTTGTTCTACGGCTGAGTTGCTAACTGCTACGAATGAAACATTCTATCGTGCATTATTTTGGAGGCGGCAAGGGCTGTTGCTCTTGAAGTATCTAAAGCTTTCGATAAAGTTTGACATGTCGGTCTTCTTCATAAGCTTACTTCTTATGGTATATCTGAGAAAACTTTTGAGATTATTAAATCATTTTTTTCTAACCGCTTTATCTAAGTCATTCTCGAAGACCAATACTTTTCTTTATTTCGCATAACTTCTGTGGTACTTTAAGGTTCTATCCTTGGTCCTGTATTTTTTCTTATCTACGTTAATGATATTCTTAACAATATTTTACATATAAAGTGGCTCTATTTGCCGATGACTTAACTGTATACTCCTTTTTGATCGCTTAGAACAAGCAGCCGATCTTGAATCCGATCACTCTTCTGTAATATCTTTGGCCGGGCAGTGGCTTATGAATTTTAATTCCAACAAAACTCAGTTATTTTCTGCAAACAACTATCACAATATTGTCGAAAGTCCTATATAAACGAATGGCAACCCTCTTCTTTGCGTCCTCTTGGATTATCATTCACTACAGACATTTCATGGCAACCATTTTTACAATCCATTGCAAAGTTAGCATCTGTTAATGCTTTTCTTTATTGTTCTTGTCATTATTATACTTAAGATTCTCTACCGATAAAAATTTCTTATTCATTATTATATACTGTTGTCGTATTTGGGTTGGTTCTTCTAATGACGCTCTTTCTTTTCTAGACAAGGTCTATTGTAAACGTAGTTGGACCTGTGCTATCTGCCAAGCTATTGCATCTCTTTTACTTTTCTACAAATACCATCATAGTTGCTGCTCAAACGAGCTTCTTGAGCTTCATCGACCAAATCTTGCTAAGAACATAATTGGATTTATTTAAATAAAAAAATGAATGCAAGTTCTAATTTTTTAGTTATTATATCAGAAATCTGTATATTTTGATATATAAGGTGGCTAACTTAATCTAACGAAAAATAGCATTTTATATGGTCTTAAAAACTACATGGTTTTCTCCTTAAACATTATATTGCATTAGTTAATACTCCTTCATGAACTAACTTAGAATGGCCAGGAATCCCTAGTCAAAAAGTCTTATAGGATCACATAGGAGTCCTATAAGTCCTATAAGATTCCTATAGGACGAATAAGGTTGCTGCAGAATTCCTATATTATCCTTAAGGATCTATAAGATTCTTATAGGACCAGTATGATACCTATAGGAACCCTTTAGCAATTTTAAAGGTATCTTTTTTGAGATTTAACAGTGATAAAAGAGTATCAACTAAAAATATTTTATTTTAAAAGTTAAATTGTAAATAAGTTATAACAAAAATAAAATTCATGTTTCTGTTGTCTTTTTACTGTACCCAATTTATATCACTTGTATCTGTAACTTTTTTTACTGCACCTAATTTTAGAGCACCAGCAGATTTTCCACGTTTTTCTTGATTGACTTGTTCTCGCTGTAAATTTCTTTCTTGCTTTCTTCGTTCAGCTAATTCTTTACGCAAGTCTTTTTCTGATGAATCTTTTTTTGTACAAACATTTGCTTTGGCGTTGAAATTATCTTCAAGATCTCCCCAAGTGTCTTCCCAGCTGTCACCAAATTCTTTTTCAATAGGACTGTTATTTTGTACGGGGGACAGCTTATTAGACACAGGTTTCTAAATTCAGTAAAAAGCTGAAATTAAAAATTTGTGAACTATTGAAAACTAAAATTTATTTAAAATTTAATTAACTAATAATAAGGAAAACTATTATTAAAGTATAAGTATTGGGGTCTGAACGATTTTTTGCCACCTTCACACAGCACTAATGTCTCAACATTTTTAGAATCGATGTCTTTTTTCACTTATTAAATGAATTACGACAACATTTGGTTCTAATTTTAAGACTAAGAAATAAGAAACAGGATTCAGAAATAAGAAGCATGATTTAGAAATAAGAAGTAGGATTCAGAATTAAGGATTCGGAAATAAAAAGCAGGATTTAGAAATAAGAAGCAGAATTTAGAAATAAGACACAAGATTTAGGATTAACAAACAGTTTTAGTTGAATTCCTCAACCATCTTTATACAGATAGTTAATGCGTTTAGTGCAACGTTCGAAAAATTATTTGTATATTAAAAGAAATTCAGTTTAAAAATCACAACACATTGTTAAAGAAGTTTAAACTTCAATACTACAAGAGTATTATTTCAATTCAAAATAAAAATAAAAACCACAAAAAATTTAAAATTAAACGGTTAATTAAAATTTCATTTTTAAAAAAAAAAGGCGTCTGTCCAAAAGTTTAAAAACAGTATTATCCCTCGCAACTAAATCAAATTTTGCAGACAAAAGCAAAATTGAAGGCTAAAGCATTTGTGAAATTTCTAAACTTTACAGAGTTACACAATGAAAACGTAACTTTATAACTGAAAAGGCTGACAGATTATTAGTAGGGTATTCCAAGAATAATTCTCGCAAGACTATAATTGAACCTAAATCAATTATGCATCAGGTTCATGGCACAACCGGTTCATGGCATCAACTAAACGTTGATTACAACAAAATGATCTTTATGGCTGCCGTCCAGTTAAAAAACCGCTGATATATGAAAGACATTTAGTAGCCAGAAAATTTTTTTTGCAAAAAAATCATCTTTATTGGACAGTTAACGACTGGTCAAAAGTCCTTTGCTATGATGAATCAAAGTTTATTCAGTGGTCACAGTATAAAGTATGTCAGATGTCCAATATGAGACGGACTCAATGCAAAATATCAGTTGCTTGCTGTTAAACATGAAGGAGATTATGGTTGTTTTAGAGTATTTTAGTCGTGACCATTCATCTCAAAATGTAGAAAATGTTTTACTAGAAAAATGCAAAAATGAGAGATTTTATTTTCAAAATAAAATCTTATGCAAAAAATAATCACAGTCTTGAAAATTTTCAGGGCATGTTTTTGCTATTTTTTTGCAATGATCTATTAAAAATGAAACAAAAGTTGTTTAGGTACACCCCCAATATTATATGGTCCAAAAAATGCTGATTATATGGCAAAATATCCTTATATGACATAAGGTATGACCGTGACATAAGTATGACAAAGCAAAAGTTTAAAGTTAAGAACTTATCTGAAAGTTACTTAACTTAAAATACCAAATAAATTCGGGATCAAATCTGGTCTTAGACATTTGAGAATAAAGCCATCGTAATAGAACTTTGATAATAAAAACCATCATCATTAATGAAAGTCATTCATTGTTAATGGAAGCTATTATAAATGAAAATTACCTTTGATATGTCTTTTGACATATTAACGGTGTTGCTAATAGACTGTTCATCTATATTACTTGTAATTATCTTTTTTTTTATTTCAGTTGGCTCACTTTTGGTTATGAATAATGCCTACAAAAATTAAATAAAATACAAAAAATATATTAAATAAAAAAAATATTCATTATCAATGTTAATAACTAAATTATCTTAAATAATACAGAAATCATTTTAATAAGCTGTATAATATAAATTGGTGAGTTTATTACACAGCTTTATGATACATATATTATACGGCGTTTAATCATCATTTATCAACGTTCATTAAGCAAAGTTGCTTTAAACCTTAATAAGACTATAAAACTATAACATGCAAAATTTGAAAGTAGAAGGTCTTCCCAATTTGATTTAAATTTTTGACAAAATTGCTTACAAAATAGAGTATGGTTATAAATTGAGTTTTTTAAAACAGAAAAAGATATAAAACTTTGTTTATGTGTTAGCGTATATAATAAAGGTACTATTTTATTCAAATTAATAAAAATAATAATAATAGGGGGGTGCCATAAAAATATTTGTTGATAAAAAAACAACAACCTCAGATCCTAAAATTTGTAGACTAAAAACAAGGCCCAAAATTATTAACTGACAAAAAAAAGCATAAAATCCTATCTTGTTTATGTTACTTATTTAAATTAATATTTTGTATGTTGTTATATTTAGCCTTTGAAAGCAATAAATATTTTTTTACAACAATCTATAAACAATTACATTAAGCATGTATGTTAATACTCATAAATATTTGTAACACTAAATTTCAATAATTTTATATACACTAAAAATTTACTTAATTAATATTATTAATTAGTAAAACTTAAAAGTTTGTTGACTAATCTTTTTCTAACTAAAATTATTTTAAGGTTATTTGACTGATTTCACTAAAATATTTGTTAATTACTTTTAATTTGACTGAAAAAATAGTCAAATAATTTTAGACTAAAAAGTTACCTAATCATAATTTAACTAAAACTAACATTAACTTCCATTTTTTCAGAGCAATAATATTTTTCATAAATATTTTATAATTTTACTTAAAAATTTTATACCCATAATAAAATAAAATACTTAATCATAATAAAATACTTTATCCTTAGATTTTTGATCATTGAAATCCCAATCATCGCCTTCACCCCAATTTCCATAATCACTATCGCTGCTATCATCATCTTTAGTGTTTCTCTAAAATAGAAATGATAAATAGAATCTTAAGAAATTAAAAATTAAATATAATGGAAGCTTTCTTTTAAATTAAAAATATTATACAAAAAATAAAAAATAAAAAAAACAACCATCCTGGATATCTCAAAAAAAAATTTATTTGCTTTTCAAAAAATGAAAAATTGTTTTACTGCTAATTAATTAATAGAGATTTGATGCTTGGTTATTTTAATTCCCTCAACAACAACAACAACAACAACAACAACAAAAAACAACAAAAAAAAAACAAAAAACAAGTAGAGTAAAATGGGGTCAAATGGAATAGTTAAGGATTTTAATTATTTATTTTTTACGGAAAAAAGATTTTTAATTTTTAAGTTGTAGAGAATACTGAGCTGTATTTAAATATATAAAAATCAAATAATTTTTTTTTAAGTTTTTAATGAAAATTTTTTTGATTAAAAAAAATTTATTCCATTCTACACTGACATTCGGGGAGAATGAAATATGCAAATATATGTGTAATTAAAACAACACTTAATTAAAAAACAAAAAGCAATCAATAATAACAATTAAAAAAATAATCAATAATAACATTTAAAAAAACAATCAGTAATAAAATTTAAAAAATCAATCAAATAAAATAAACTTTTTTATTCTTAGGATGATGTTGAGTCATTTAGAGGTACTAGAGGTTGAGTTGAGTTTTCAGTTGTGCTGCACTTTTTGGTGCAATAATACTCAGTGCCATTTTACGTATTGCTTTGGTATGCATGTTTTACATAGCCAAACCTTGCAACTTGAATTTTCACACTGGTACCATTCATATTTTGACTTGCTGAAGCTTCGCCTAAAAACTTTTCTTCACTTTTTACACTTAAATTGGTTTGCAGCTTAAATTTTAGTTAGACTTAATACTTGGTTTATTTGCTGTTCGCCATTAGAGCTAAGCTTATATTGTTTTTTTGCTTGCTTTGCTGCTTTTTTGCTCTTAGCATCTTTCAATCCTTCAAGTATTTCAGGTTTATTGAGACACTCCCCTTCGAATCTTGGCACATCTACATTTTTTCTTTTTTTTTTTTGTGTCAAAGTGTTGGATACGAAACATTTGTTGCAAAGCTGCTGCAAGTGATTGGACTGATTGCAGTCGTTTTTCAACCTTTCATTTTGAATAGCCGCAGTTACTACAACATTGAAGGTTGTTTGCAGACAGGGTGACTTTTGGTACTATCATAGATTCTGGTTGTTGAGATGATGAAGGCTCAGGTTCAGATGATGGTGTTTCAAAGGTATTAGCAACTTTTCAAAGGTATAGCAACTTTGACTGATCGATTTTATTAATGTTGAATGGAAACAAACCAATATTCTGAAACCCAGTGACTATTTGGGTACGTGTAAAAACATTACAAGAGCTGAAAAGTTTTTTTGAAGGTGACTAAAACGTTTCTTTGATAAGTTGCTGAACTCTGTCTCTGCATAAAACTGTTGAAGTAATTTGCGTCAAACTCTTTTGAAATGGCAATAAACACCAACATCTAGTGGCTGCAGAATATGTGACAAGTGAGCTGGTAAGGAAATTAACAAGATATTGTTTTTGATGCCAATAAGTACGAACCGATAAGTGACATATGTCACAGTCCATCTACAACTAAAATACGAAACCTAAAATTAGATAACTATAATTAGATTCATGTAATCTTTTGTGAATGTAAAATTAGATAAATATAATCAGATAAATATAATTAGATTGAACTAATTACCTGGAATTTTCTTAATGGCGGGAACATACACGTTAGTGAACCACTACACAAATTGCTTATCTTTTATCCATCTGGATGGAGATATAGCATATATGGCATCATCTGGACCACTTAAACACTTATCTCTGTACAGACGTTTTTTTGATTTAAAAATAATGTATGGAGCAAGACAATTATCAGCAGCATTAATGCAATTTCCAACTGTATAATGGATTTTTTATTGTTGCCAATCAATTTCAATGGTCGTTTTGCACCACGCCAGCAAACTATATTTTACTAAGAGAAGCCAATTTCATCAAAATTCCTTAAATCACATGGAGCATTTTCATTGATACATGCTACTTTGAATTCTCTTTGCATTATGTTGAAATACTTTGCTACTATTTCTTGCGTGCAAAGAAGCTGCTCTGAGTGATGAAATATTGCCTATGGCTCTAATGCTTAACCTGTGACTCCACCAGGTTATGAAAAGGTTATAATCTCTTCCTGATGCACCATTAGAAAACAAATGAGATTGACATTGGTGTTGAATACAGTTGGTAACTAGTGTGATGACGTTATTGTAAGTTCTACCAAAGCCCCAGTCAGATAATTTAATGAATGTATCTACCAAAACTGATTTAAGTTGTTTTGACAATTTTGTGCTTGAACAACTGCCAACTGTTTCACCTATGCTGTGGACACACCTGTCAAGAGTTGAATGATTTAGTAGTTTTGTTAAGTGAAAATTCACTGCTTTGTACTTTAACCACCACAAGCGCAACTTGCTCTTTGGTGTATAGTTTTTTTTTTCTTTGCATGCAAGTTGTTTCGAGGCATAATTTATATTAAAATAGATTTAACATTAATCCATTTGAAATTTATGCACAAAATTTATAAAGATAGCTTGGTCACTTGAGACTTAATTAATAAAAACGCATTTAACAAGAGTAACTAGCGTATTTCATTTATTCATTAGAATCATTTAATAAAAGCAGTCAAAGTCATTCATTTAAATTCAGAAAAATTTCATTGAAGAAATCTTTTCAACACAAAAAATTTTTAACTGTGAATTTATTGGTCACTTGAGATTTAATAAAAAAAGCAGCATTTAAAAAGTGAGCTATTGCTTCACTTATTATTAGTATATTTCATTCCCACAATTCTCCTTTTCCATTTTTTACTCATAACTTTTTTTCCTAAAGCACAAATTTAATTTTGAAAAAAGATTCTTGATCAGCATAAAAAATAATACCAGAAAACTTTTTAAGTTCTATGATATCAAATTTAACTTCCATGATTTTCAAGTTCACTTTTCAAAAAAATAAAAAAAAATCTTATAAGGCATACAAAAACTTAAAAATTTATTATCATTTTTTTTAAAAATTTGATATCATCTTATTCAGAAAGGTATTCTCTACAACGTGATTTTAAAATATTTGCAAAAAGATTATCTAATAATTAATTAGGAACAAAAAAATAAACACTGTCATTAATATTTCATTCTACCCGCTATTTCATTTTACCCTGTTTTACTCTATGTGTTTTTTTTAAATCAATTTTTGATAGAATAATTTCATTTAATATAATCATTTTATATTAAATGTTATATTAAATCTTAATCTAATTTAACAATCATTTTTTTCTTTCAAGAAAAAATGTTTAGTCAGCAAACTACTGTGATAACTCCAGTAAACTTTTTCAAAAAATTCTTAATTTTTCCAATTGATTTTTAAAAATTTACTACCCACACTTCCTTGTAAATATTAGGGATGTTTAACAACCTTGTGCAACCTCTAAAAATGCTTCAAATCACCTCAGATTTTTATCTAATTTTTGTTTTATTAGATGGATAAGAATGGGAGGTTCCAATGTACACTTCTTAAAAAAATATTTTTTTTGGACCACTAATATGGATTAAACCATATTGCTAGTGATTTATTTGATGTCTGTCTTATCTATAACAATTCAAATTTCTGAAAATTTTTTATTCTTTTTCTGATGTCGATTTGATGATCAAAATAATTTATAAATTAAAAATTTTACTTTTATTCTTTTTTTTTTTTCAAAACCTTTTTTTGCGCTCCACTCCACTTTCTTTTGTGTTTTTTGCGCTCCACTCCACTTTCTTATCTTTTGTGATTTTTGCACTCAGGCACTCAGACCACTTACTTAGCTTTTGTGTTTTTTGCACTCAGGCACTCAGACCACTTACTTAGCTTTTGTGTTTTTTGCACTCAGGCACTCAGACCACTTACTTAGCTTTTGTGTTTTTTGCACTCAGGCACTCAGACCACTTACTTAGCTTTTGTGTTTTTTGCACTCAGGCACTCAGACCACTTACTTTTGTGTTTTCTTTCTTTTATTCATAAAATAAGCAGTTGTTTTCAAAATTTGAAATGATTATTTATAAATAGTTTTATTTGTGTAATGTTACTTTTATAAAACACAATTCTTAAAACCACCATTAATAAGCTTATATTTATAACTAATAAACAATTTTTTAATTATTACAACATTTTTTTTTGTATTGGATGTTATCTATACATAAATACTAAAGTTTTTATTTACACATTTGCACTTATATTATTATATCATTTGTAGCTCTATTTTTAAAGAAACACTAAGATGAAATTACAAAGCAAGAAGAAAACAATTACAAACAAAAAGAACAAATCCTACAAAATAGAACAAAAATAATTAAAAAATTCAATAATAGTGACATTTTTTACTTTTAAAAGAAAATAGCCACAACTATATCATGACATAAATTTATAGACATTACTTATAAATTATACATTATTGTGGGAAATTTATATTATTGAATTTATATTAATTATATTGTATACTATTATGGTAAAACAAATTATTTTTGCACTTAAACTTCTAGCTCTTACTCACAAAAAAAATTTCTGTGAAATTTTTTTTAGAGAAAATATCATATAGCATTGTTTGCATCTAACAAATCACAATCTTTTTTTTTTAAACTAATTTTAATGTTTTTTTAAAATAAAAAAAAAATTAAAAAAATGAGTCCTTCTTTAGGTAGGTTATAATACATCAGTTCATTTAAGTTAAGAGAGTAAGTCTGGATAAATTATAAACACATGCAGAAGTTTTATTAATCTGAGTTGGTTTTGGAATTACCCGATATTTTATTATTTGTTATGTTGTTATGACAGCAGCAATATGCTTATTTTATTACAAAGTGAAATAAGTTTCAACTGTCATAACATAACAAACTTTTTGTTTCAACAAGACATGTTCACCTCTTTATTGTATATAATTTTATATACAATATATTCTGTTTCTTTATATTGTTGACTACATCTTTTTTAAAAATGAAATATTCTTTTTTAAACGCTAATATAGTTTATATACCAAATTTTTTTCTTCTCTCTCAATAAATAAACAAAATGTCTACAATCATTCTTGAATTATTGTTTACAACTAAAAAATGTTAAAAAAAGTATTCTTTCATGGGAAGGACAAGTATTATGCTGATAGTTGTTTAACTCACTGCTTTTTACGATTATATACTTAAGACTTGCACACCCTCCCAGACGTGTAAGTGTTTAAAATAATTTTGAAGATCCTCAGACATGTTCAAACAAATACAAACCATATAAGCCTCTCACATATAGATGTTATCTCTCCTATGTGTGTAAAGCCATATCACTGCTCATATGAATACAAAGGTATTAAACTTTTCTTAAACCCAAGTTCTCAAATAAATTAAACTTTGTTCCTAAGTAACAAAAAATTTTTATTAAGAAAACAACTAATATGGTAACCACAACTAAAAAACTCCAAAAATTTCTTTTACATTAGTGAAAAATTTTCTCTGAAGAAAGGATTGATTGTTAAAATTATTATACGAGGTACTCTTTCCACTAGAAATACAACATTGAATAAGAAACCTGTTAGATTCTCAGGTTAATATGTTAAGAAAATACAGACATTTTTCCTTACATTATTATGATATGGTTTAGAACTATAATATTTTTCACATTTATTTGATAATGCAATAAAAAATAATTTATAAACACACACAAAAAAAATCAAGAACATCAAGCAACAGACCAATAATGAAACTCTAATAAGTTTGTAGAACTGATACTCATGTGTGTTAAAACCCAGTAGGTCAGGAAATCAGGTAACACTAGCTTAGACAAACTAAAACATCTAGATTCCAGTAAATACAGTAATTTGGATAACTAAGAATTTAGAATAAAGTCAAGTATTTGATAGGTATGTCACTTTGCAATGTATCTAATGTATGCAGTCAGGTATGTATGCAATGTATGCAGTCAGGTATGTCAGTTTGCATTGACATCACAAATGGAGAAAGAATTTTTTTTAATAGCGATAAGGTTAAAAAGTAGATAAAAAGGAAAAGAAAAATAAACAAAAATTGTTTAGAATAGAAGATTTAAAAACAACTAATAAATTGAAAACAATGAAAATATTAAAGAATAAAAATTGAAGAAAAACATTAAATAAACAGAACAACTAAACGCAAAGTTAAAAGAAAAAATGTTTGTGATAAATTCGAAAATAAAAAACTTTAATAAGTTACTAAAACTAAACAAATTTTAAGTTTTATTATTTATGAACAATTTTTAAATTTTATTATTTATGTTGTTTAGATTGTTCATATTATCGTGTATATTTGTATATTTTTTTAATTGTTTATAATGTTGTGTACTTTTTATATTGTCGTGTATGTTTGGTTTATACTGTTGTGTAATTTTATGCATCATTTACATTGATGTATACATGTGTGCATTGTTTATATTGTTGTGCATTTTTTTTTTGGTGTTGTTGCTAATTATTTTTATTATTGTTGCTTTTTATATTTGTTGTTATTATTCAAGTAATTTCATACTTTTTGTCTCATCATAATTTTTAAATATATCCTTCTATTTTATTTTTTATTTTCTATCATCTTTCTGATAGTTGTGTTACCTCATTCATTTATTATCTCTCATCTCAACTCAATTTTTTGTGTTATTATTGTGTTATTAATCTTGCTTTTTTAAATATTATTGTTCTTCTTTTTATATTTTTGGTCACTATATTATTAATTTTTGTTGTTTGTTTGTTTATTTTAATAAAGTGTCAGTCAATTACTAGTTTTTAACTATACGAGTGACATCGAACCTAATTTTGTAAAATTATAAGTAGATTTTTAATTTTTTCAATTTCATGGTTAAATAAATGGATAAAAATAAATATAAAGTAATTGTTTGAAAAATAATAATAAAGAAATACATAATAAAGAAACTAGACCCATAAATAAATAAAACTAGATCAAGCTAAAATATAAAAACCTTTAAATTAGATCCTCCATCATCATTTTTTGCTTCTGTGTAAACAGATTGGTTATTTACACTAACATTAGGTTCTTGCTTAGCAACATCTGTTTTATGTTCTTTCAGATTAATCTCTGCTTTATTAAAAACAATTCATATTTAGATAAAAAATATAGTTTTAAATTGAGTGTGTTTAAAGAAATATAATACCACTTGGTTTGGAATCAGAATTAGTAGAAGAATCTGGCGACTGTGGCTGTTGCTGTTGTTGATAAAAGCGAGATGTTAATGATGTTACAGCCCAACCAGTCCATGTTGATGGTTGACTTAATTGCTCTTTCTCTTTTTCTAAAAAAAAAAGAAAGTGCAACAGACAGTTAAATACCAAATAAAACATGTTTGTTTGATAAATTAAATTTTACTTAAACCAATTAAAGCCAATTAAAGTTAGAAGCAAAAAACAATACCTTGGTTATTTACTGTACTGTTTGAATCTTTAGAAAAAGCTTCTAGTTTCTCAAGAAAACATCTAATGAGTTTAAAAGCCTAAAAAAATAATTTTCAAGCTTAAAGCAATTTCCACTAAATAAAATAATACTAAATTAAAAAATTTCAAATACTAATTTATTATTAGCAATAAAATAAATTTAAAAATTATTTAAAATTGTAATTGAAAATTTATAGTTAAATAAAAATTACTTTAATAAACTAAAATTATCTTAGTTTAATAATTATAAAATTATTTTAGTTTAATAAATTATAAATCTATTTTAGTTTAATAATTATAAAATTATTTTAGTTTAATAATTATAAAATTATTTTAGTTTAATAATTATAAAATTATTAGACTAAAATTGATAACTTAGTTAATTAAAGTAATTTATTTATAAATATAATAATAATAGCATACCATCTAAAAAATTATGGTTAAAAAAATTTTGCATCAAAAAAAAAAAAAAAAAAAAAAGACATTACATTTTCTCTAACATTTTTTTCTTGATCAATTGTTAATGCACATATTGAGGGTAATATCTTTTGAGCTATATCTTCTATTGAATAGTACTCTTGAGTAGCAGATAAAGCCAAAACACCAGCTGAACGAGCAGGAGGAAAAGGATCTCTCAGTGCTCTTGAAAATGCAGGAATTAAAACTTTTTTTCGAGTCTAAACAAATTTTTAAAAATTGAAAATATTTATTGATGTTAATAGTTTTTCAAATACTAAAAAACAAATTAAACACATAAAATAAATTTGAAACATTGAACTACTGTTTTCAAAATATTAAAAAAAAAAATAGAATAGTAATATCATAAAACAAAATATTTGAAATACTATAACGATATATTTAAATACTTAATGATATAAATAATGCACCATAACACTTACTGATTCTGAAATATACTGTGCAATTTTTCCAAGACAAATAGTTGTATTTGTTCGTATACCAGGCTGAAATAAAATAACTAACTAAAAATAATAACTTATACTTATTAAAAAAACAAAAACATAACTGTATAAATGTGTTTCTTTAGCTGATTTTAAATTTGATTTAATTTTATTATGAGTATCATTTTATGATGAGTATCATTTATTAATGCTGATTTATTTAAGATTTCTTAAACATTTTTATAAGTATATTAAAATAGGAAACTTATGATATATCTTATAAGATTCAAAGTCTTTATAATGTTTCATTAATTAAGAGTTTATTAAGAATTATTGTTCTGTATTATAAACCATTAGAAGTTGTATGTATTAGGCATCAGAAGTTTCAATTTTTCAATTGAGTAAAATAGTTTATTTATTGTGTTTGAACATTAAAAAACTCATTGATTATTTTGTTCAAAAACACTTTATAATAATATAAAATAACAAATAAATTGCAAAATTTGGTAAATAGTTTTGCATTGGATTTTATTACATACTCAATGCATTGCAGGAGAGATCTAGTAGCTTTTGTGTTTACTTACAAAAAAAATTTATGTTGATAATTCATATTCATTTTCAAATACTATAACTATATATTTTTGGATACAAATTTAAATGCAAGCAATATATATGAATCTAATGGCTAAAAACTGCATATTTTACTGTTACAGTTTCATAGAGTAAAAAATTGGCAACTCAATATTAATTATAAAATTAGACAAACTTTTAAAATCTTATTATAGTTTGAACAAGTTGAAAAAAAAAAAAAAAATAGTTTAAGTATGACAACAATTATTATTTCTAATACTACTACCATTACTAAGATTGCTATAATTGCAACCATTACTACAATTGTTACAATTGCTACCATGCTACCATTGCTACAACTGAAAAATAAAAAAATAAAAATGGATTGCTTAACAACACCGTAATGTAATAAATATTAAATGTATATATATATATATATATATATATATATATATATATATAACATAAATATCCCAGCTCAAACCGTTAATTCATTTTTATATTTTTAGCTGTGTCTATCCTTATTTTAATTAGTTGATCAGTGAATTTAGTTTACTGGAATTACTATTTCAACCAAGTAGGTGTTCAGTAGGTGGAAACAAAAATAAGCCAAAAAATTAAAAAAAAAAAATTAAAAATTTTAACCTTAATATTAAGATTATTGATAATTAAATTTTTTTTTTATTAGCAATTGGAAAATATAGATTTAATTTTTTATTAAAAAAAAAAATTACTTTAATATTAGCTCTACAATACATTGTTATCTATACCCAGCAAACATTCTATAGTGAAAATTTAGCGGAACTATAAAGGCATTTTAGGCCGACCATTGCAGTTATGCTCATTGGTTACTTAATGGACCATTAGTAGCCACCAAAAGTGACTAGCCTATGACTAGCCACTATTAACATGTTGTAAAGTTATTTGCTTTCCATTTATAGGAGCTGTCACTAATAGTCCACTAAGTAACAGATAAGCAAAACTAGTGGCCCGATAAAAATGCCTATATTTTTTTTTTTTTTTTTTTGTTATTCACCTCCTCAAGGCCATGAAGGCCACTACAGATGAGGAGGCTACTCAATAGTGGTTATAACCCTCTCTCAACTCTATAACTCCGAAACACGAACCTCGACGAACAAGGCTGCTGCGCGGAGAAACAAGTTGAGCGCGGTACTACCAGGGACATGGTGGGGATCGAGCTTGGAACCTCTCGCTTCTGAAGCGAGCGCTTTACACTACACCACCACCGCATAAATAAGTCCACTGCAAATCCACTAAAACAATGTTTGCTGGGTAGTAAAGGTTTTACCTGTTCATCCATTTGCAACTTGGCAAAATATTTTAGAAGTTGGTTGTTCACTGTTTTTTCAGATAACTTTGGTGCTAACAGAAGCATAGCCTGACACAAATAAATAAATGCAAATTATAAAAAAAGTGTAAAAAAGTAAAAAAAAACAACTAGAATAATAGTTTTGTAATTTTTTTAAAAGGTCCACACTTCCCTTCTCCTAGGTAAATTGAGTTCACCATGGCTAAAATGCTGTACCTGACCTAATATAAGATCAGTTTAATGCAATAACCAGGACAAAGACAACAATACATTAAATTTTTGTTACACCATAAACTAAACACAAAAACATTAATTTTTCAGTTTTCAGGAGGAGAATTTTTATTAAGGGTAACGAATTTGCATCTAATAATGTGGCCTGGACAACATACCTGTTATTGTCTGGCAGAAGTGTTTTCTGGAGCTGTCGCCTATACTCTCAAAACTATTCAACAAGTGCTTATCAGAGTCTTGTTTTCCAGCCTGCTGGAAAGCAGCATCTGTTATCCCTATCTTCAAAAATTCTGGAGAGCAATCTGATTCATCTAACTACTGTCCCATAAGTCTTCTTCCTATCATAAGCAAGGTTTTTGAGTCTTTAATACAAACACTTAATTTCTCATCTTGAATCTAATAACTTTCTTTCTGACCATCAATATGGATTTTGATCTAGTCGTTCTATAGCTGATTTGCTAACAGTAATAACTGACAGGTTTTATCGTGCATTAGATAAAGGTGGAGAGGTTAAGGCCATCGCTCTTGACATTTCAAAAGCTTTTGATAAAGTTTGGCATGCTGGTCTTCTCCATAAGCTTTCTTCTTATGGTGTATCCGGCAACATCTTTAAGATCATTGAATCCTTCCTTTCCAATCGTAGTATAAAAGTTGTCCTCGATGGACAGCACTCTTCTTCTTATTCTGTAACTTCAGGGGTTCCTCAAGGTTCTATCCTTCGCCCTATACTTTTTTTAATTTACATTAACAATCTTCCAGATATTCTCACATCTAAGGTGGCATTGTTTGCTGATGATACTACCATTTATTCTTGTCGTGATAAGTAACCAACACCCTCTGATTGCTTGGAGGGGGCATTTGAGCTTGAAAAGGATCTCACTTCTGCTACAGCATGGAGCTCACAGTGGCTGGTGAACATCAATACAGATAAAACTCAATTTTTTTCAGCCAATCGTTATCGCAATAATTTAGATCTTCCTATATTTATGAACGGTGATGTACTCGATGAGTCACCTACTCTTCATCTTCTAGGATTAACTCTTACTTCGGATCTTTTTTGGAAACCATATATCAAATCAGTTGCAAAATTAGCATCTGCTAAGGTTGCATCTCTTTATAGAGCTCGTCACTTTCTTACTTCGGATTCTATTCTCTATCTCTATAAATCTCAAATCCGGCCTTGTATGGAATACTGTTGCCATATCTGGGGCGGTTCTTCTAATGATGCCCTTTCTCTTTTCGACAAGGTTCAAAAACGCATTGTAAACATAGTTGGACCTGCTCTTGCAGCCAACCTCCAACCATTATCACATCGTCGTAATGTTGCTTCTCTTTCTTTTTTCTACAAATACTACACTGCTCTAAAGAGCTAGTGTCTATTGTGCCTCTTTGGAATTCGCTTCCTTCATCTTGCTTTCCTGATTCATATAATTTGCAATCTTTTAAACCGTCTGTCAATTGTTATCTTGCTCTACAATCTTCATCTTTTCTCTTTCAGTAACTTCCAACTTTAATTAGTGGCTGCTTGCAGCCTTGTTGGAAGAGAAGATGTTTAAAAAAAAAAAAAAATGTTTATTTAAGTTTGCAGCTATATGCACATTACAAGTAACTTTAATCAATCTAAAATAATCACAAGTTTGCAGCTATATGCACATTATTTACAAGAAACTTTATTCAATCTAGAATATTCACACTTAAAAAATAGCACAAAAAGCATTTTTACCAAAAGTTCTGAAAACAATTTTTAGGAAATTGATATTTAAATATTTCAAATCAATATCAAGACTTAATTAAAAAGATTTCAGTGTAGTTTCAGAATTTTTCTGAAATAAAAACTTTTTGAAAAAAAAACAACAAAAAACAACAACAAAAAACACTAAAGAAATAGATCTTGTCACTAAAATATCATATACAAGAAAAAAACAACAAGACAACAATGTGCCTTTAAACTCACAGCTCTATATGATCAAAAATGTGTAAATTCTTATGTACACATAATATTAGAAATAAAAATTAAAAAACAACAACATAAATTTGATAAAAATCATGAAAACAAATAAACAGAAAGCAAAAAGCTTGATACAAAATCTTAAATAAAAATTATAGTAATAAAAGTAATAAAATATAAAAAAAAAGTTCAACAACTTAAAAAAATAAAGGAATAGAAAAAATAAAAAAATCAATTAAAATTAAAAAAATGTAAACACCTTTACAGTTTGTTCACGCATAACAGGTAATGTGTCACCAAACCCAGTTGCCACACATGCAAAAATCTGGTTGTCTACAACATTTGGTTGAAGATGTTTTATGAACTTCTCTAACTGTTTAAATTAAAATATAAACAATAAATTATATATTTAAATAACAATAGCCAACTAAATCTTTCAAAATCAATATGAAACATTAAAGAAGGTTTTTTGTAGTAACAACTTTAGGACCCATCACAATGCATAATCTCATACAAAAAGTCAATTTTTAACTAAGTTTAGTAAGCAAAAAAGCAAAAAAAAAATTTTTTTCAAAATATAATAATTAACATTTTTTTTTATGTTAACTTGTTGACAACCTTTTAAAAATAATAAAGGTACATGTAAAGCCGCATAAATCACCGTATATTGCAAAAGGAATATTATATAATTTTTTTTTTCTAGGAATAATATATAAATTTTCTTGTAATATTCTTCTTTTTTGTGGGTTTAAAAAATCCTGACCTGGTTACAAACAAGGGTTTTATTTGAGTTGCATAAACAGAGCTTTTCATTTGAGTTGTATGAGCAGAACAGCTAAACATGGTGGCAGAAGTGTAATTTTATGGGGTTGTAAGGCATGGAATGACATTGGTAAACTTGAATTTATTGATGAAACCATGAATGCTAATTTATATAAAAATATATTGAACCGAAGTTCAAAAGGCTAAAAAACTTAAATTGGAAAATAATTTTGCATTTAAAAAAGAAAATGATCTGAATCTTTAATCTGAATTTTAATCAAAATGGCATAAAGTCTTAGAATAGGAAACAATTTTGTATTTTAACCAATCCAAATCACATTGTTAAAAAACTTGAGCATTATTTAATAAAAATGGCAAAAAGTTTTTATAATGGCTTTCACAGAGCTCTGATTTGAATCTAATCTAAGCATTTATGGACTTCATTACATAAAAAAATAGGCAAAAGATCATTTACAAAAAAAAAAAAAAAAAATTTTGAAAATAGCTGTAGTTAAATCATAGAATAATACATTGACAATTATCAATTCAAATATCTTTATCCATTTATTTAACCATAAAATTGAAAAAATTACAAAGTTATTTATAATTTTACAAAACTAGATTTGGTGTTACTCATATAGTTAAAAACTATATGAGTAACACCAAATTTTGTTTTATTTTATTAAGGTGTCATTGAAGTGACACCTTAATAAAATAAACAAATAAAGCAAAAAAAGTAATACAGATAGCGACCAAAATAAAAAACAAAATAAAAAGAAGAATATTAATATTTAAAAAAGCAAGACAAATAACACAAAAAATAGGAAAAAAGTGAATAAGCTGACAAGAGACAATAACAAATTAATCATGTATCCACATATCATATGGAATCAATGCCAAAGCGCTTGCAAGATAAAAACCAACTACAAGGTTTATTAATAAAATATAAAAATGATTTTGTCAGTTATTTTAATAAACTAGTATTTTTTTCTAGGTTGAACCTTTAACATTTTTCTTGTATAACTATTTTATGTGCAAGTACTTTTAGCCCATTCTTTAGTTTTAAATTCTTAATCAGGTAATTTTTGAAAATGTTTTTTATCAAATAAAAAATTTGAGAAAAAAAAAAGTTCTTTGCAATTAGTACATGATACAATATTTTATTCAAAGATGTTAGTTTTATTAAAAAATGTACAACTAAATTTATTAATTGTACATTTTTTAATAAAATTAACATCTTTGTTAGTTTTATTAAAAAAATCCTGATACGGCCAAACAAGTTAATCCATTGTCTGACCTTCGTATCACTCCAGCTTCTGTATCTAAAGTGATTTCCTGCTTAGACTCTTCTACAGCTTATGGTCTGGAAAACATAACTGTTATAGTTTGCAGAAGTGTTTTTGGAGCTATCGTCTCGACAGCACTCTTCTTCATATCCTGTAACTTCAGGTGTTCCTCAAAGTTCTATCTTTAGCCCTTTACTTTTTTTAATTTACATTAACGATCTCCCAGAAATTCTCACATCTAAGTTGGTACTGCTTGCTGATGATACTACCATTTATTATTGTTTTGATAAGAAGCAAACACTCTCTGATTGCTTAGAGGGAGTATTTGAGTTTGAAAAGGATCTCACTTCTGCTGCAGCATGGGGCTCTCAGTGGCTGGTGAACTTTGACTCAGATAAAACTCTTTTCAAAAATAAAAAACTTTAAAATTTTATTTATGAACGGTAATGTACTCAATGAGTTATCTACCCTTCATCTTCTAGGAATAACTGTTACTTACAATTTTTCCTGGAAACCATATATCCAATCAATTGCAAAGTTAGCATCTGCTAAAGTTGCATCTCTTTATCATGCTCACTACTTTCTTACTCCGGATTCTATTATTTATCTCTATAAATCTCAAATCCTCTCTTGTATGGAATACTGTTGCCATATCTGGAGCGGATCTTCCAATCATGCCCTTTCTCTTTTAGACAAAGTGCAAAAACCCATTGTAAACATAGTTGGAGCTGCTCTTGCAGACAACACAGTCAATGAGCTTTAATCTAGAAAAATGCAAGTACATGATTTTCAAAAAGCATCATCACACACTAAACAAAAAAACTTTAACTGATGATAAATTTAACAGCCCCTGCTTCCACTTAACAATGACTGACAAAACTGGCTTTGTTCACAATCAGTTTTCATGGAACGAAGTAGCAAAAGCTATTTCAAACTCATATGCTGTTCTCTGATTTTTTAAACGCATATTTAAACATTAGATTCATGAAAGGTTCCATACCCTTAACTTTTACTGCTCTTATGTAAGGCCTAATATGGAGTATTGTTCAGCAGCATGGAGACCCTTTTCAATTGAAAATATAAACAATCTTGAAGCTGTTAAAAATTGAGCAACAAAACTTGTCTCATCTTTGCACCATGAAAGCCAAGGACAGTTGCTTGGCTATCAGAATCCAATCACTTGAAAATCGAAAGTGCCAAAGCGATCTTATACAATACTTCGAATCACCATCTCCGGCTCCTGCACTTGTGCAACCTGGACCAGCTGTTGGTCTTTGGGTTTTTTCCCATCGCATTCAAGCACCAGAAATTATTAAATGTGTAGCTCGCAAAAAAAATGCTTGACAGATTTTTTGGCTCACTTCCAAAAAAACTGTATCAGTACTCTGTTTCTAGCTTGGGAAGCTATTAACACAACATACTGAATATTTTATTTTTATCTATTTGTGTTTGATAATTCTCTATACTGGATCTACTATAGCTGGGATTGGTTGCTTTCCCAGCTTCACAGATTCTTCCATTGTAGATAAAATTTAATAATAATAATATATAAATTATCTATATGTTCTTTATAATAAAAAAACATAAGATTTTCAAATAAAAAATATTTGTAGAGGTGCCTCAAGACCCAGTTTTTAATTTATATATAAATTGAAAAACTTTATAAAAAAATTATTTTATATATTATTGCATAAAAACATTTTAAAAATGAAAATAAAAAAGTGCAAATTTACAAATGCGTTTGAAAATTTTTTATATATATATTAAAAAAAAAAGATTTTCAATTTTAAAATTTTTACATAATTTTGTTTTATTCCAGACTCAGGTTAATCTATTTTTAAAGAACTTTTTCTTTGATGATATTAAGGACCCATTCCATGTTTTTTCCATCTTCATTCCATATTTTAAAATTTCTAAAAATTCATAATGCAAAATGTATAAGTTTTTTTAAGTTAAAGTAACTTTTTTAATTTTATTCAAAACCATTTTACTATTTCCAAGGTTTGACCAAAGGTTTGACCACTATAACAACTCGATTAAAGTGTTAGTAAAATCTTTTTGATATAAGAGAGGTTCACAGTTTGATTTTCACCACAAAATATGGTGAAATGTAAAAATAATATAACGAAATCCATAAAATTGATTACAAATAAGACGCCATATAATTGATTAAAAGTTCCTAAAGATACACAATTTTTTAACAAACCGCAACATAAAAAAAGAACATAATAAAAGAAGTTTTCAACAGACTTTTTAATAGAGTTTTCAACATTTTAATAAATTAAAAGTTTTAATGTTTATTTATTTTAACATGATTTTTTTGTTCATTTATTTTTTGGGTTTAAAATCACTCTATATGCATACTTTTTGTAATTTTAAGTTTTAAGTCTGATTTTATGATTATTAAAGTGACTTTTTTTTGAAATGAAATTATATAGTGAAAATAAATTAGCATCTGCTAAATTTGCTTCTCTATATTGTGCTTGCCGTTTTCTGTCTCCTGATTCCATTCTCTACCTCTACAAATCTCTTATTCGCCCCTGTGCGGAATACTATTGTCATATTTGGGCTGGTTCTTTTAATGATGCTCTTTCTCTTCTAGACAAGGTCCCAAAATGCATTGTAAACATAGTTAAAACCAGTCTATCTGCTAAGCTTGAGCGCCTCTTTTTCATCGCCTTAAAGTTGCATCTCTTTCACTTTTCTACAAATACTATCATAGTCCCTGCTCAAAGGAGCTATCATCCCTTGTACCATCAACTAAAACTTACTCTCTCTTGACTCGTCATTCAGCAAAGTCTCATTCTTTTACTGTATCTGTCTCTGCATGCTTTAAAAACTTTTATTCGTCTAGTTTTTTTCCCCGCACCACAACACTTTGAAACTCTCTCCCAACTTCATGTTTTCCTGACTCATACAACCTTCAACTTTTACAACTTTTTACAAGTAGTTTCATACAACTTTTTCAGTCTTCTATCAACCATTTCCTTGCTCTATAACTTTATTCTTTTTTTCTAGTAACTCCCAACTTAATAGTGGTTGCTTGCAGCCTTGTTGTGAGTGAATCAGAATATAAAAAAAAATACAAATGAAATATAAATATGATAATATTTATCCATCCTATAGTGCTCATATTACATATATAGTGTGAGGTATTTTGCCTATATAATAGAACTTACATCCTGCACAAACAAATTTTTAGACAACAAACAGTTTGAAACCTAAAAGGAGATTTTAATGGGGAAAAACATTAGAAACTTTCAGTGAAGAAAATTTTGTGGTAACCAATGGTAACAAACTTAAAATGTCTTTTGATGATTGCATGTAATTTTTGCTTTATAAGCTTAGTATTTTCCCGAAATAAGGAAGTTTTATAAAAGAAATGGATTTGTTTGATTTTCAAAGGGTAAAATAACAGCACATTTTTGCAATCATTTATACCTAGCTAAAATCTTTATTTTAGCTTGGAACAGATGGGTTCAAATTACGCTTGAGAAATTAATGATATTGTAACACCATGATTAGTATTGTTTACTTTGAAGGTTCTATCAATTAAATATGTTATGAAACTTTATTTGAAATTGAAGTAAAGCTGTAAAAACTTGTTTATAAACCTTAAAACTTTTTTATATGATAAATGGTTGTAATTTAGGAACTGTTTGTTTTAAACAAAGTTATGTCCATAAAAGTTATTTATGAGTTTTTTTTCTTTTCCAGGGTAAAAGATATAATGATTGTAAAACATTAGTTTCCACAGTAAAAGAGATAATGTTAGTAAAACACTGATTTTTACAGTAAAAGAGATAATGTTTGTAAAACACAGGATTTCCACGGTAAAAGATATAATGTTTATAAAACACTGGTTTCCACAGTAAAAGAGATTATGTTTGTAGAACACAGGATTTCCACAGTAAAAGAGATTATGTTTGTAGAACACAGGATTTCCACGGTAAAAGAGATAATGTTTGTAAAACACAGGATTTCCACAGTAAAAGAGATAATGTTTGCATAACATTGGTTTTCCACAGTAAAAGAGATAATGTTTGTAAAACACTGGTTTCCATGCTAAAAGAAATAATGTTTGTAAAACACTGATTTCCACGGTAAAAGAGATAATGTTTGTAAAACACTGGTTTTAAACTCTATAATAAAATTCTAATAATTCTAGCTAAAATAAAATGTTATAATAATAATAGAAGATACAATAAGTTGTTTTTAGTAGTTTTAAGTAGTTTTTTTCAAATAGTATACAACAAATTATTATTAGCAGACCATAACTTCAACATTTTTAATAAGTTCTTCATGCAAGCAGGGGAATAACTTATATTCAAACAAGGGGATAACTTATTTTTTGTATATTGAATCAGCAAAAAAATCTTTACTTTTAATTTCTTAAAGATGTTTTGAAGTTTTCCTATTAATGGTGATATCTTTTTTAAGTTGTTTAAATTTATTTGGATCATTAATGATAAATCATTAATGAATTTGAATAAATTGAGTCATTAATTATAACTAATGAAAATAATAAATCTGATAAACATAAACATTTCTTTCTAAATTCTCTTCCTTTTTCTGGTTCTGACAGAAAATATTGCAGACAGAAAATACCTGCAGCATTTATAGTTTTAACTTATTGAAAGGGTCCACAATTCTGAAGATAGCTGTGCTGTTTTTTTACCATCTAAAAATCAAACAAACTTTTTTTTTTGAGTGTCTAATCTTTATAGTAAAAGATGTAAAAACAATTTTTAAACTATTACTAATGATAAGCATTAGTTTTAAATATTATTACCGTTTTAAATAGTGAATTGGTGAGAAAAGATTTTCATGAAACAACATCGCTGACCTGCTGTAGCAATTGAACTCTTGTTGCTCTATCATTTGATGAAAATAGCTTTATAATACAAGGAAGAATTTTTGCTTGATATGATGGCTCATCGAGGAGAAGCCCAACCTTTTTGTAAAACATATGATAATTTTAGCTATTTTATATTCATAAAACAAATGAAGGATTTGTAATTAAATAATTAAAATCAAAAAATGAGTAACAATTAAATACATAAACAATAATTATTTATTATTTATTATAAACACGTACTTTCATACCTTGAAAAGCGGTGAAAGAATTGCAGATCCAGAATCTGAAAACTCAAATGCATTTAGGAGTTGTGGAAGAATTTTGTCTATACAAAACTGCTTTGGGAATGAATCCAGATTTTTATCTAAGGATGAGTAAAACTCTTTTTGTTCTGAAATATCTTTTATCTAAAATATTTTTTAATTTTTTAATTTTTTGAACTAAAAAAGCATGAATAAAAAGTATTTAATTAAAAAACTTTTTAAATGTTAAAAAAAATTATAAAAACCAAACTTAAATTTTTATTTTTTTAAAACTACATTAATAAACACCCTTTTGCCCCGACCCCACCCCACCTCTAAAAGTTATAACAAACAACAAAATTTTTATAAGTTATAAAAGAAGAAAAGATAAAACTTTATTAAGAATTTAACTATGACATTGTCTATAACGTTTTGTACCTGAATCTCTTGTAAAAATAGATTTGCTTTTATAAAATCATTGTCTAAAAACTGCCCAGCTTTTGTGCAGTTTTCAAGAAACTTTTTTGGATTGCTTCTACTTTTCGGATTTGCACAGACCAAATCACAATAATGAATAACTAGTTGCTTCGGTAACTATAAAGCAATAAAGTAGAACAAATTATCTTTTAACTGATAACAACATCACAATTTGAATGAAGTAACTATCCAAGTCTTGATTTGAACATGTTTTGATATTTTGAAGTATTCATTTTTTTAAAACAAAAATTTTTCCATAAAACCATAGTTGTTAAAAACAAATAATAAAAAATTTTTTAATACTAACAATATTATCTAGTAACTATAATAAATAACTAGTGATAAGTAATAAATAAAAATTAAAAAACTTATTTAAAATAAAACTACTATTTAAGTTTATTTAATTTATTTAAGAATTTATATAAATACAATTTAACTTTTAAGTGGAGTTTTTAATTTCAATAAGGGATATAAATATTAAAAGACATTGTAAGTATAAAAGCTTTCTGGTGACAAAAACATTCTGGTGGTCTTAACAACACTCAAAAACTTGCAAAAGTGTTTGAATGTTGTTAGAAATATCTTTTTACCTCAGAGCTATTTAATAAATGTTAATCTGAACCAAAAACATCAAAGCTTGGTTGGTCCCTGTCAAAAGCTTTCGCCATTTAGTGTAACAGGGCAAGTTTTTAAATTTCTAATCGCAGAAATAAAGTTATCCTTAATTTAGGATTCTTATTTCCAGTAAACTCTGGAATACTAAATATCCATAATCTTTATAATCTCCATAAATGATCTTCCTGACAACCTTTGAATATGATTTTATTTGCTGACAACCTTTGAAAGTGGTTTTATTTGCTGACAACTTTTGAAAGTGGTTTAATTTGCTAACAATGCAGCAATGTACTCAAGTACAGATAAAAAAGCCAACAGATAGTACAGATAAAAAAGCTCAAAACAAGTAGTCAATATTGAATATAAATTCTTCTCTGCGCTTACCTAGTTCAACTTAAAACTCTGACAAAGTAGAATGGTAACATAGTCACCATTCTACTTTGCAACATCTGTGATTATTTTATACTACCAATCTCTCATAAAGACCATAAAACCAATTGGCAAATTAAAAACTTTAAATTTTTACTGATAATACTAATACTTATTTAAAAACTTTAATTTAAAAAAAAAATACAAAAAGTATTACTTTGTTTATTATTTTAAGGTCAGCTGGTGATTGAAGTGCTCCATTGTAAATCTCCCAAATTAAACAACCCAATCCCCAAGAATCTGTAGAGCTGTAAATTTATCAATTTATTTAAGTATTAATTTTAATATATTTATCTAAAAAGTAATTTTTGTAAAAAAAAATGTTAATTTTACCAAGATCCTTTAACAACATCTTTCAAACCTTCAGGGGTATTATAACATTGCAATTTAGGTAACTTAGCAACTGGATCTGTGCTTGAGGCATGCATGTATTCCATGCCCGAAAGTTTCCATTCACCATCATTTCCAACAAAAACTGAGAAAATGTTTACATTTTCATGAACTAAATTACAGTCATTCACAAGAAAACTTAAACCAGTCTAAAAAAATAAAAACTTAAACTAGTGTAAATAAATTAAAAAAAAAAGTCAACAAATTTAACAACATATTTACTGTTAAAAAATCAATAACTTTTATTTGACTTGTTCAAAAATAAGAATTTAATTAGCCAATTATAAAAACTATCAATATCAAGAATAATTTTATGTTTGATATAAGTCCAACCAAAAAAAAAAGATAACCAATCATTTAAATCAATAAAACATTCAGCAAGTTACTATAATCATAAAAATCAGTCAGAATCACAAACAATGCTTTGGTAGGGCTTGATAAAATATAGCAGGGGTCGGGTTTGTAATCGGGGCTGGGTAAACTTTTATAAATATTTTTTTAATTCGAAAATCATGTTATATTTTGTAAATATATGCATATATAAACATCATTATGATTAAGATGATCGCCATAATCATTATTGCCATCATCATTATCATCATTATTATCATCATCGCCGCCATCATTACCATTATCATTGTCATCATCATCATGATCATCATCATCATCATCATGATCATCATCGTCAGGCTTTAGCCTTCCTCTTTTATGCTGTTTCTCTTATAATGGTCAATGCTCAAATGAGCTATCACCTCTATTACAATAAACCAAAACTCATTCTTGCTTGGCTTCTTATTCAACAAGTTGCATCCTTTTACTGCATCTGTCCCTTCATGCTATAAAAACTTTTATTAACCCAGTCTTTTTCCTTGCGCGACAAAAAAATATTATAACTTTTACTTGTTTCATGTTTTCTTTTTTTATACAACCTATAACATTTCAAGTCTTCAGTTAACCATTTTCTAGCTTTTTAACATATCCTCTATTTTAAAATAACTCATAACTTAACAGTTGTTGCTTGCAACCTTGTTGGAAGTAAAATCAAGTTTAAAAGTATATGCCAGTATTTAATAAATAGTAAATATAAGTATAAATTATAATATATAAATTATTATAAATTTTTTTTAGCCCCGGCTATCAACACCTACTAAAATTTGTAACTTTGCAGGGGCCGGGTTTACAAAAAGTCTCAATTTTAGCTGGGGTCAAGGCCCAGGTCATTTCCTACTTTTAATGTGCATTGTCAAGACCACACAAAATTTTTTCATGACTTAAGATCAGGAATGAGGCAACTGCATTGCTAACTTTTCCTATGTTTGTACCAAATTCTTAGGGTATCTATGTTTGTACCAGGTTCTTACAGTATCTATGTTTATTCTAAATTCTTATGGTATCTATGTTTGTACCTCTTTTTATTAATTTATATTACTAGTAATTAAAAAGATTAAACATCACCACAAAACTGCTAATTTTACATTTATTTGTGATTTTCAGAGTAATTTTTGATGTGTAGAACCTTACTTCAAGCAAAATTCACTAAACCTTCTTGTTCTTTGTGAGATTGGAACTTTCATTTATGTGCTTTCATTTAGCAACACTTATTATTTTTCTCTTTGTTCTTTATTGTTCTCCTTCTTCTCTAAGGAGACCAAGTAGACTTGGTCTCCTTCGAGACCAAGTAGTAGTCAAAGTTTAATTTTAGATTAATCTGTAAAATCTTAAAATCTAATTCTTAAATCTTTTTTTCACAGGGTCATAAAGCAGAACATGTTAAATTTATCTTTTAAATAGCAGTATAATTATTTGTTCTCTTGCACTGAGATTTCATTCAACATAAAGCGCTTTTGAACTGAAATTACCTTAAATCTCTGCATTAAAGCCAATAATATTCTTCTTCTAATCAAATAACTTATAATTCATAAGTTAAATTTTATTTGATTTAAAGTCCATCACAAGATATTTTTTAAAAAAGAAATTTAAAAAAGAAATCGATTTAAAATAATTCTAAAATTCTCTTATTCAAATAATTTTAAAAATGAAATTTGAAATTAAAAAAAAATTTTAAATTTCAAAGAATTTTAACACTCGCCAACATTAACTATAAACTTTTTGGAGCAGCGATGTTTGTAATATCCAGTGGTATAGTGAGTATCATTCCTGTAATTTTTGACTTTTGTTATTAAAGCAACTTTTATCTTCTAAACTTTATATTCTATTTTAATTTTTAAAAAACTCTCATTCTTCTTTCTACATCATTATACTTCATACATATATTTCTTTGTGATAGTCCTTACTTAAGATTTTTTTGTGATAGTCCTTACGTATGTCTTCAGTCTAAAAAATGCAACTATAATTTTCACACTCTTCTACTATTTTCATCAGAACATCTCTACAAAGAATTTTTGTAAAAATATTTTTGAATGGTGAGTGAAACTTAATGAATCTTTGAACGGTTGAGTGTGAAACTTTCACAAATCAACTTTTTCACCTGAACAACTCTCAAAAAAAACACATCTATATCATTGCAAAAATTTCACAAAAAATGTATTTTCTAATGCTTAGGCATTTTATTCTAATTACTATATCTCATATTACATCTCAGAAGTTAGGTTCTAAGTCTAGCGTTTCAACTCTCATATATGGGTCTGACCTTATTAGCTCTTCCAACAATAAAGCAGAATTATTTGAAAAAATATATTCCTTTATTTTACCTAAAGTCAAACATCGTTAGTCACCTAATGTTTTAAGCCTCACTCTACCTGGTTTTCTCCTTCTTATTATTCTTTGACAAAAATCTATAACAACCTCATTATTAAAAGCAATGTGTTTAAGAAATCCTTCTATATATTATTTATAAAAAAATACTAATGTCCATTTTTTTTTGACAGCAAGCCGTTTGTCCTGATGAAAATAATAGTAGAGCGTGAAACTTTCACAAACCAACTTTTTCACCAGAACAATCCTCCAAAAAAAACATCTACACCATTGCAAGAAATTCACAAAATTTTTTTTTTTTGGCAGCAAGTTGTTTATTACATGTCATTAAATAGGAAACGAATTGTATATATATTTATTAAAACCAATCAATTAAAATTAACAACTAACTAAAAATATTATATTATAAACTTTTATAAAATACTGTTATTTGATGAATTCCCCATGTTATAAGATTTGAATTTCTTCCATCATCTTTGTCAAGAAAAAGAATCAAAGGTGTAACAGGTTCAGTAACCATGTACAACATTGTTTCAGACTAAAAGCAATAAAATTTTATAAAAAAACAACTTTTATAAAATAACAAATTACAAGACAATACATAAATATCTTTTTACATAAGACAATTTTTTTACCTCAAATCCATCTAAAAACTTTATAATATTTGGATGTCGCAAAGTCTTTAAACGTTTGTAAGCTGTTTTTGCAAGATAAAACTAAAATAAAATAAAAATGTTTAAATTTAAATAAATTTAAAAATTTAAATAAATTGTAAACTATTAAAGTATTTTATTATTTTTATTAGAAATTCTGAAAATTAAATTTTCATGACCATTACTGATTACTTTAATATTTTTTCAACAGGGTGCTGCTTTTTTTAGAATTAATTTCCACTTGCTTTTACCATTGTCCTCAGAACTAATCTGGTATTAATTTGAATTGATCTAAATATAGAGATTTTTAATTTTTTTGCCGTTTTGTTATGAACTTTAAATCATAAGATTGATCAATAATCACAAGTAGTCAGAAGACTATATGCAGTACACACTGATTTAAGCCAAGCGTTTTTTTTTTTAATACCTTAATAAACTAAAATTATAATGACTTTATAGTATACTTTATCATATCCATATGTGCCAACTCAACGATTGTTGGAAACAACTAATAAAGTTTTCCCAATAACCTTATTTTTGCATCTTATAATTTTAAAATTAACATCAAACTGACCAATTATATTAAACATCCTACTATCTATATTTAGAAAAATATTTTTTCTAAATAATTTTTTTCTTAAGGTGTTATTTTCTTATCTATATATATATATTATATATTTTATATATATATATATATATATATATATATATATATATATATATATATATATATATATATATATATATATATATATATATATATATATATATTATATATATATAATAATAATAATATTTGTAGTATAATAATAATATATTTTTCTGTTGAGGGAAAACGCTAAGTTAACCCTATGACAGACTCAAAAACAGGTTTTACAAGATTTTACAAAACAACTTAACTAAAACCAATAATTAGCTTGACTATTTCCAATTTAAACTCATTAATGGACTGTGATTCAACTACTGAAGTAGGCAGTTTGTTCCATAACTTTAATACTGGATTTGTGAAGAAATTTTCACGAAGATCATTTTTAAAATAGGTATCAGTAATCGTTTGATGATCTGGTCTTTTTAAAATAGCTACATAATTTTTTTTAGGATTGTAACTCAATTGTAATTCAATTTTCTCTATATTTTTATAGCATTTAAAAAATTGTATTAAATCTCTTCCTTTTCTTTTTTCTGATAGAGTTGTAAAATTATCAGAAATAATATCAAGATTTTTGGTTTTTCCTACCCACAATTAAATTGGGTTTTTATATCCATGGTGAAGTTGCCTTCACCATGGCTCAAAAACCTCATATAGCTAATGACCAGGACATATGAATAAAAAAAAAAGTACACAAACAAATATATATATATATTTTTCAAACATCATCAAACATTCCAAAGAGCTGATGTTCGAGGAAAAAAACTAGACGAATAAGCATTTCTGGAGCACTTAGGAACAGTCACAGAAAAAGGATGAGACTTAATTGAATGACGAGTAACACGAGAATGAATTTTAGTAGATGGCACAAGAGACACTAGCTCTTTAGAGCAGTGCCCATTATAGTATTTGTAGAAAAGAGAAAGAGAAGCAACATTACGACGATGTGATAATGGTTGGAGGTTGGCTGCAAGAGCAGGTGCAACTATGTTTACAATGCATTTTTGCACCTTGTCTAAATAAGAAAGGGCATCATTAGAAGAACCGCCCCAGATATGGCAACAGTATTCTATACAAGGCCGGATTTGGGATTTACAGAGATAGAGAATAGAATCCGAAGTAAGAAAGTGACAAGCTCGATAAAGAGATGCAACCTTAGCAGATGCTAATTTTGCAACTGATTTGATATATGGTTTCCAAGAAAGATCAGAAGTAAGAGTTAATCCTAGAAGATGAAGAGTAGGTGACTCATCGAGTACATCACTGTTCATAAATATAGGAAGATCTAAATTATTGCAATACGGATTGGCTGAAAAAAATTGAGTTTTATCTGTATTGAAATTCACCAGCCACTGTGAGCTCCATGCTGTAGCAGAAGTTAGATCCTTTTCAAGCTCAAATGCCCCCTCCAAGCAATCAGAGAGTGTTGGCTTCTTATCACGACAAGAATAAATGGTAGTATCATCAGCAAACAATGTCACCTTAGATGTGAGAATATCTGGAAGATTGTTAATGTAAATTAAAAAGAGTATAGGGCCAAGGACAGAACCTTGAGGAACCCCTGAAGTTTCAGAATAAGAAGAAGAGTGCTGTCCATCGAGGACAACTTTTATACTACGATTGGAAAGGAAGGATTCAATGATCTTAAAGATGTTGCCGGATACACCATAAGAAGAAAGCTTATGGAGAAGACCAGCATGCCAAACTTTATCAAAAGCTTTTGAAATGTCAAGAGTGATGGCCTTAACCTCTCCACCTTTATCTAATGCACGATAAAATCTATCAGTTATTACGGTTAGCAAATCAGCTGTAGAACGAGAAGATCGAATTCCATATTGATGGTCAGAAAGAAAGTTATTAGATTCAAGATGAGAAATTTAGTGTTTGTATTAAAGACTCAAAAACCTTGCTTATGATAGGAAGAAGATTTATGGGACAGTAGTTAGACGAATCAGATTGCTCTCCAAAATTTTTGAAGATAGGGATAACAGATGCCGCTTTCCAGCAGGCTGGAAAGCAAGACTCTAATAAGCACTTGTTGAATAGTTTTGAGAGTATAGATGACAGCTCCGGAGAACACTTCTGCAAGACAATAACAGGTATGTTGTCCAGGCCACAAGCTGTAGAAGAGTCTAGGCAAGAAATCACTTTAAATACAGAAGCTGGAGTGATATGAATGTCAAGCAATGGATCAACCTGTTTGTTAGCAATATCAGGTAGAACGCAACTAGTGAAATCAAGAGATGATATTGATGAAAAGTTTTTAGCAAACAATTCAGCTTTGTCTTTAGGTGAGGTGACAAAGTCTGAACCATGCAAGAGAGGCGGAATTAAAGATTTGCCCTTATTATTGATACTACTAAAGATTCTCCAGAAGTCACAAGAGCCTAATTTTTAAGATAAGATACAATATTTCATGATCTGAGAATAGAGGGTTTTGGCATTAGACAAAACCTTTTTACAATTGTTTCTTACAGTAATAAACAGACGTCTGTTTTCTGGAAAATTGTTTTGCTGATAAATATGGAAGTAACGGTTTCGATTGGCAATTGCAACAGCACAGTGTGAGGAAAACCATGGAGGAGAGTGAGGCTTGAACTGGAATCACCAAGAGGGAACAAAAGATTCCATGCCAGCCTGAATCCACAAAGTTATGTTAGAAGCACATTTGTTGACAGGAAGAAAAAAGATTTCTACCCAAGGGCCATCACGAAAAAAATCACGGAAAGAATCCCAGTTACTATAGTTGTAAGAGGTTTGATGATAGGGGGATTCAGGTGATAAAGAAGAATGAGATATTAGTTTTAGAGAGATTAAACTGTGATCAGAAGCACCTAAGGGTGAATAAGGAGAAACTGATTACTGACTAGGATCAGAAACAAGACATAAGTCGAGTAGAGAAGGTAAATGATTCGGGTTGTCAGGAAAGCGAGTTCGAAAGTTGACTATTTGAGTTAGGGATTGAGAAAGGCAAAAGTTGTGGGCTTTAATGCCTGCAGAATCACTGACACTAGAGCCAAGCCATTCAGAGTGGTGAGCATTAAAGTCACCGACAACAACTATATTAGCTGATGGATAAAGAGAGAGGGCTTAGTTAATATGATCAGAAATAACATCAAAAAGAGTGCAGTCTTGAGATAAAGGAGAGCAATATAGAACAAAGAGAAAGGCAATAGAGAGAAGTGGTGCTAAACGAAAGCACATGAAAGAATAGTTTGTGGATTCAAACCTAGTTTCACAACAAATGGGTGAACTCTTACGAATGTAAATGCCCAGGCCAAGCATGTGACTATTGGAGTCTTTACGAATTAAAGGAAGATAACCATCAACACTAAGATCACAAGATGAGACAGCTGAACTTAAATTAGTCTTACAAAGAGCAAGTAGGTCTGGTGAACTTTGCAAGAGATAAGACTCAACAGAAGAAAAGTTACTTCAAAGACCAAGAATATTAGTAAATGATAGGTCTAGAGAACTTGAATATATATATATTTATATATATATATATATATATATATATATATATATATATATATATATATATAAACCTGAATTTTAGTTTTTTTGCTAAGTTTAAATTTTGTTTTTTTAAATATATTTTGTTAATACTTAGTTTTAACATTCTAGATAATTCTTGATGGATCTCATAATAATATTCATTTTGTGTCAACTTGTAACAACCTTTATAATATAAAACCTAAAAATCTTTGTAAAGGACAAATTTTATTTTTAGCATATTTGATTTTACTTATTTCTATTTAGATAAAAGCTATTACTTATTTGAATGCCGTTGTCAGAGTGCAAAATAAAGGAGCCATTCTATTATTATAGAGATGTAGAAACCGGGTGAGAGGAATAGTGTCACAAAATAAACTTCAGAATGGTGTCAAATATATTAAAAAGGCCTAATTTTTAACATATTCGACACTATTCTACTAATTTCAGACACTTATTTCAGCAATTGCTTACTCATTTTGCTTATCTTTATAGCATATAGCTTTTACAAAAAAAAACAAGAAAAAAACAAAGAATAGTAAAAGAAAAGATTGCTATCAAACCCCAAACCCTCAGTCGATGTAGCGGCACTCTTTTGCAGCAGCAGGCTATAAGGTAGTTAATGTATGTACTGAAGCAGGCTATTTCAGACATATTATCTAAACACACATTTATAGCTATTATGATATTTTTATTTATGGTACTGTTCATTAAAATCCTTTAGAACATTATTCCTATTTCTATTTTTGACACTATTTACTAAATTCATTTGCACACTACTCTTTTTGTTTTGTTTTCGACACTACTTCGATTTTACAATTTGGAACACTATTTCCTTTTTTGTTTTCAACACTATTAAATAAACTCCTTTGCAACTTTATTCCTTTTTTTTATTTTGGACACTATTCATTAAACTTATTTGTGACATTATTCCTTATTCTGTTATTAGACAATCGAAATTTTGTGACACTATTCCGCCACACTGTAGAAACCAATTGTTATTTATGTGTACCTACAGTAATTACAGTATTTAAATATAATCTATTATATATATATATATATATATATATATATATATATATATATATATATATATATATATATATATATATATATATATATATATATATATAAATTATATATGTATATAATTTCAATAAATATTTTTAAATTTTTCAATTAAAAGCTATATAAGGTCATATGTTGAGCATGTCAGCATAAACTTTTGATAGAAAAATATTCTTTTTGTGAGGTCAAAAGAGAAATATTTCCTTTTCTGTTGGTTATTGAATGTTGACTATTATTTATTTCACAACCTGAATTGCTATATAAATTATCGCTTATAATTAATACTTAATTTAACGCTGCTGCTGTTACCCATTTGTGCGCCTTTGACACAGAGTTTTTACCATACATGGCCTTTTAATATTTCTCTTTATATTTTTGACCACGCAATGAGGTATTCTTAAACCTTTATAATCTGTTAATATCTGCTTAATCAGTAATAAGATCTAAAACATGCTTCATCAGCTTAATTAGTAATAAGATCGAGAACTTTTTAATTTAATGACTTCTGTAGAAAGGATAAACCTTATGTTATTTTTAAATGAGTATAGTAACTTTTAAAGTCTGGTAATTTATTTAATTCATGCATTTTAATAATAAAGCCATTAAATTCCTTTGTCAATTGTATTTAAAGTATATTAATCTGTTATTTTTTATTTTTAAAAATTTGAAGACGATGATGACTCTAAAAAAGATGGACTTTTCAAAAGGTAAAACTCTTGATAAATCTAGTGTTTATCTCCAAAACTCTTGCATCTCACATGGTCAGCTCTATGTTGTATGTTAAAAACAAGATCATTTAATACCTTATTTTAAAGAAATTAAAGAAAATCTGTTTGCTTTTACAATATAAAAAATCAGGTCGTTTGATTATTAGTTTTTTTAAAGTTGTTAAACATTTATTATGAGGTATGTCATTAAACAAATAAGGTTGTATTTTATAAATGCTTCTAATTTATATATTTTTCTAAATTTATATATTCAGTTATACTTATGTGTTATTTATTATGTTTTTATATGAGCTAAGGTTATATGGGTTTATATTTTGTAAGTGTGTAAATATCTTTTATATATGAAGTGTTTCTATGTTTGTGATGTGTTATAATGTTATGTGTTTATAGATTCTAAGCGGTTATTATGTTGCTGGCATAGTTTCAAGTTGTTGTGACTTAGTTTACAGCAAGATTGTTGACTTTGCTAGCCAAGTGGTATACTTTGCTATAAAGTGACTTGGCTTTGTTGAGAGCAAGAATGTTGTCTGTGCCAGTAAAGTGGTGTACTGTCATGATGTGACACATAAATTAAATCTGTTTGTAGTTAGTATAATCATAAAATGTGTTAAAAAAATATTGTTGAAAGAATGTCTTTAAAAGAAATGTTGAAAAGATATATAGTTTTTTAATATCTAGAATTTTTTTAATATTTATAATTTTAAGTAAACTTTATTGAAAAGATATTTTTTATTCAAAAAAATTTTAAATTTAGTGTTTTTGTATTAGATAGAACACATTAAGAGGGTCTCTGCATATATTTTTCAAAAATGTTGTTTTTTGGGACACCCTAATATATATATATATATAAATATATATATATATATATATAAATATATATATATATATATATATATATAATATATATATATATATATATATATATATATATATATGTATATATATATATATATATATATATATATATATATATATATATATATATATATATATATATATATATATATATATATATATGTATATATATATATATATGTATATATATATATATAAATATATATATATATACAGTGGCGGCTCGTCAATTGGGGCCATAGGGGCCCGGCCCCACCTATATTTATTTAAGATAAAATATTTGATTATGTTAATATGTATTTTTATATATGCAAATATGCAATTATTAGCCTAAACTATTTGCAGACAAGTTTTATAAAAATAAATAGTTCTAAGTTAGTTCTAATTTTAAACTATTTTAATTTATAAGTAATACGTTAATTTGCAATTAATTCAAAGTATTGTAGCGTTGTCTTAATTCATTGCCAATAACAGATGGGCTGATTTTTACTGGCCCTATTTATTTTGTTTGTAGAGATATTATTTTTGATGCGCGCGCAGAATTTTTAATTCTCAATTTTAAGAGTGAAGAATTAAGTTTAGAAGTTTTGTTGACTCAATAAGGTACAGTAAAATTAGGAAACTTTACAATGTTAAATGTAAACATTTATTTGTAAAAATAATGTAAACACTATACATTTGTTAATATTGGAATTTCACTGTGAATATTAACAGTGTTTATATTGCAGTATTAACAGTGTTAGTATTAGTTTCTTAAACTGGATATGTAAATAAAAAAATTACCAAGTAGTTATTAGGAGTATAAATTAACAGGAATAAGAACATGGCAAAAATATGATATTTAAAACAATGTAACTGAAATTACTGGTATAAATGTTGGTCTGACATAAACATTTAAAGAGATACAGTTGGGTAAAAGAAAAATAGTTTTTAATATGTTTCAGAAACTAGATTTTCTAGGACAAGTCATTTTATTCTATTATTATAAACAGGAATAATAAAAATTATAAGTTTGGAAATTTTATAGTTTAGAAAATTGATTTTAAAATATCATAGAAAAGTCCTGCATTTCTTTTATAATCAACAATCTTGTACATTTTATAATACTTGTTAGTGAACTACATTTTTCAGACATATATTGTTTTATTTATTTTTAAAAATTTTAAAGCTTTTTTTTTTTTCTTACAGAGAAAAAAATTGTGGCTCAGCCATATTAATGATGATCTTGATTTGTGTATTGTTTGGCAAGTTTATATGTTGTGACACGAGAAAGTTTAGTCATTTCTACAAATATAATAAGAGCTACTGTACTTTTGAAATTCTTGTTCTTTTCTCAATGAGGGATTGCTAAAGTTTATTTTTTCCAAATAGCTTATATAATGAATATAATAATGAATCAGCCATTGAAAATTGTTTACATTGTTTGGTGGCAGTTTAGTCATTCTATCTTTTAAGTAAATATTTATGTATGCTTACAAACAGATATTAAGTTTTTATCTTTAATTACATAAAATTGTTAAAGCATGTAAAGACAATGTAAATAATCTTAAGAAGTTTACTATTATTTATGACTGACATTCTAAATGTTGTATTTAAGAATTATGGATTTAATTAACTAAAATATGTTGTATTATGAAAAGATTCTTTAAAAAATTTTTTATGTTGTAAAAGTATATTTATTGTTTTTGTTGACCCTTTCTTCATCAGAGAGTTAAATGTATATGTAATGTTACATTCTTTATTATTTTATCGATTATTAATTAAGATTAAGAGTCCTTCTTGACTGAACTACTGTTGATAAAATTTTGAATCATGCCAAAGTCATATTCTAGTTACAGTATAGCTTAAAGTTATCTTATTACAATAATTTAGGTTCATTAATAAGATAATTTAACATGAACAAAATTGATAGTTTATTGGCAAAATGTTTCTCGTCATTGGGTCTTCAAGAAAAACTAGAAATCAAAAATCTTGGGGCATACCAACCAAAAGGTGTTCGTATAACTCAAGTTGATGGTAAAAAAACATGAACATTTTGTGTATCAGGGTTTGAAAAAAAAATTTATTTGCTATAAATCTTTCAACTGGTTATCAACCAGTTGAAAGATTTATAGCATTTATTGATGTTCAGGATAGAACTGCTATGGGTCTTACAAATGTATTAAAAGAAGAATTAAATTGTTTTGGTCTGAAGGAAAAATTAATTGCACAGGCTTATGATGGTGCAGCAGTTATGAGCGGAATGATGAAAAGAAGTTTACCCAAATGCCCATTATGTTCACTGCTATGCACACCAATTGAATTTAGTTTTGAAAAAAGTTTGTTTGTCGAATAAGCGAGTAAGAACATTTTTTTCTACTTTAAGTGGATTTGGCGTGTTCTTTACATCCTCGCCAAAACGAAATGATTTACTTCGCGAAATTACTTTTAAACAGATACCAAAAGTTTGCGAAACACGATGGAATTTTCGTTCAAAAATAGTTACTTGCATTAAAGAAAACATAACAAAGATTGGGGAATGTTTTAATAAAATTATAAACGATGAAGGATGGGATGATACAAGCATGTGGCAATCTGTTGGGTTCAAAAAATGTTTGGAAGATTTAGAGTTCAACTTTATTTTATCTTTTTTTTTATTCAATTTTAAAACATGTTGATGTACTTTACAATATATTGTAATCAAGTAACAGCAACACTATTGCAATCAAGGAGGCTTTTGAAAAATTTGAGTTATTAAGGATTCTTAAGGATTGTGAAGAAATGTATGAAAACCGAATGAAACGAAACACATCAATCGAACTACTAATAGAAGATGCTAAAGATGCTTGTGATAAAGTTATTTACGAAATTAGCGACAGGTTTAGAAGCATTGAAATATTTAAATCATTTTCAATTTTGGATCCGAAAAATTTCAAATTTAATAGACAACATTTTCCTCGGAATTATATAAAAAATATTCTAACAAACTATCCAATGCTGAGTGAAGTTAAGTTGATGTCCGAACTAACTGTTTTATATGAAAATGTTTTAAGTGATATTGGCACCATTAATGCCCTATCCCAGTTTATGCATGAAAATAACTTGATTGAAACATTTTCTGAAGTATCAAAGTTGATAGAGATTGTTTTAGTCACACCTGTGTCTACAGCCGATGCTGAATGGTGTTTTAGTACTTTAAAAAGAATTAAGACACTTTTGAGAAATTCCACAGGTCAAGATCGGTTAAATGCATTAGCTGTACTATCAATACATAAAGATTATTTACAGGATATTGATCAGTTTAATCAAAAAGTAATCGAAATGTTTTCTCTTATGAAACAGAGAAGAGCAGAATATTTGTATAAATAATATGCTTAAATCATTGTTTTTAACATCATTCGTTATTTCAAAATATATTATACCTTTATGAAAATTATAGTGTTAATCATATTTTTTTATATTTATGACTTACTTCAAATTAACTAAAAGTTTTTACCGTAAAGTTAAAATAAAAATAAAAATTGAAGTAAGTATACAAAGTGTTATAATATAAGTTTTGGTAACTTTCATTAAATTTTTAGGATTTTTTGTATAAAGAATGTTTTCTCCAAAATAATATTTTAATGTTTTATATATATATATATATATATATATATATATATATATATATATATATATATATATATATATATATGTATGTATATATATATATATATATATATATATATATATATATATATATATATGTATACATATATATATATATATATATATATATATATATATATATATATATATATATATATATATATGTATACATGTATATATTTATGTATATATGTATATATGTATATATATATATATATAGATCTGTAGTTTGTTGTCTTTGGGAAGAGCGGAAGGAAAAAAGTGATTCTTACGCCAACACATACGTCACTTTTAATTACTTTTGACTTTCGTCCAATATTTGCGTGTTGGACAAAAGTCAAAACCATTAATTTAATTACAAATTAATTGTTATATAAAAAAACCACAAAAACGCAAATTTAATTGACCAGAATGTTTTTAAAAACATTCTGAATGTTTTTAAAACATTCTGAATGTTTTTAACAATATAAACAATGTTTTTATTTTTATTTTTTTTAATAAAATGTTTTTATTTTTATTTTTTTTAATGAAATGTTTTTATTTTTATTTTTTTTAATAAAATGTTTTTATTTTTATTTTTTTTACTGTAAATCATGTGCGGAGTGTTGCTACATTGACTATCTTATAGCCTGACTCGCAAGGGAGTGCTGCTACATCGACTGACAAATAGCCTGACCCGCAAGGGAGTGCTGCTACATCGACTGAGGGTTTGGTTGGGGCAGGCAGTCTATCATTATTAAAAAAAAAAAAATTCCGGTCTTGCATTTTAATTTTTACTTTTTGTCAACAAAATATGGAAAAAACTTTCGGACAACATCTAAGGGTTCTATATATACATATATATATATATATATATATATATATATATATATATATATATATATATATATATATATATATATATATATATATGTATATGTATATGTATATATTAGGGCCTGCGAATCATCTATTTTGGCATTGAATCAAATCATAAATTGAAGTAGGCCTTTGATTTTGCAAATCGAATTTCAAATCATATCAGCATTTTGAGGATGTCTGTATTTTAGATAAACTTAGATTTCCTCAAAATGCTGATTGGAATTGTGATTCAATTCAATTTGCGAATCAAGACCTGCTTCGAATTGTAATTCGATTCGAAACTAAAAAAGGTGATTCGCAGGGCCCTAATATATATATATATATATATACATATATATATATATATATATATATATATATATATATATATATATATATATATATATATATATATATATATATATATATATATAAACACACACTCACACACATACATACATACATACATACACACATTTTAATTTTTCTGCATTGTATTATTGACCTTTTTTCTTTAAAATATTAAATATCTAAAAAAAATTAAAATAGTTCAAGAAGTTTCAATATTCCCAAGTTTCTTAACTTGAAGCAAATGATTGTTTATAGAGGTTTTCTATTATTAGTTTTGTATTTACTTATTTATTGCAAATCTTGCATTAAGTACATTTCAAAGTAATGAAAGCAGTGGCGGATTCAGCATTTTTTGATCTTTGAGATAGCTAACTTCCAGACATGGAGCTAACTCCAAACATTTATATATTTATACTTATATCAAATAATGAGGGTTTGCAAAAAATTGCGATGATTGGAGGCTGGGAGCAAAAAATCCCCAAAATTTTTGCTCTACACCTGCCCTAAACGTGAGAGCAACAAGTTGATAAAATATTTTTTGCACTATTCTCAGCTAGACTTATATTCATCGATAATTTTTAAGTTTCATAGTATTATCTCTCAGCGTTCAAAAATTATGACCATATAAAGTTTAAACCCCCCTCAATTTAAGGGGGTTGTAATTTTTATATGGTCATAATTTTGGAACGCTGAGAGATAATACTATGAAACTTAAAAATTATCGATGAGTATAAGACTAGTTAAGAATAGTGCAAAAAATATTTCATCAACTTGTGATCTCAAAGATCAAAAAATGCTGGATCCGCTACTGGAAAGAGACTTTATGATGGAGGATTACATTTCACTGTTCAATGTTAGCAGTACTTATTGAGCAGACAGACCTTATAACTTTATCAATTTGCTTTATTTGAATTTTGACCTGTAAAAAAAAATTTCAATTACTTTTTTTTGTTTTTTTTTATTAAATACTTTTTATTAAAGATTACATCAATTTCTTTAGTTTCAGCTCTTGATAGAAATATGTTATCTTTACACATTGCTCAATTATTTTGAAACATCTAATTTAAATATGACTAATAGTAGAGTAGAATATAGTTAGATTACTATATTATGCTCTGTTTTATTTGCTTACATTGTATTTTAGATAAGTTAAAATATAGATAACAAGAAAGAAAACTCAAAGTTTAACCTAAAAATAAAAGTTCAACTTTTATTATTTTAGGCATTATTTTTACACACTCCTTTGATGCTTAATTATTCCTGATAATTTAAGAAGTGAAATTATTAGACTTCCTTAACATAAAAGAAACCCGGTTAGGCGAGCTGAGATAAATCATCGTCAAAATGAAAGAGATGAGCCAAGGCGAGCTGAGAAGAATTATAATCAAAATGAAAGAAATCAGGCAATACTCAATAAGTATAATATGCACCTTATAGGAAATTTAGTTGTTATTTTATTTCTTTAGTTCTACTTTGGTGCTCTACCAATGATCATATTTACTTTGTCTACTGTTAAAATATGGTTTTAACTAAGTAAACTTATTATTTAAAATTTGCTAAGTTGATCATAAGCTAATAGTTTAAAAAAGAATTAGTTGTCACAATCAAGGTAAGACTAATTTTATTTTCTGATCAAATTACAAAATTTGTTTGCACCTATAGCTATTGTGTTTATACCTATGCAGTGTTCATCCTGTAGAAAGTAAAGTATGAGGAGAGAGAGAGAGGTGGGAATAAAATTACGCTGCATATAAAATTAGTATTTTTGTAGTTGATTAATCTACCAATTTGTAATTGATAATGCAATTTTTTTCACTCATCACTCATACTAAAACTAAAAAGAATTTGAAACAAGTCAGCTAAAAGCAAAATTAAGAAGAAAATATATTCCGGATATTTTACCCAAACAATTTTCCGGATTTTTAAAAGATAACCTAGATGAACTATGGAATAAGCTGCTGATGACCTGGAAAAAAAATTCATAGAAACTTATTAAAGAAAAAAATAATAAGATCAATCCCCGTTTTTTTTTAATTTATACATACATACATATATTTTTAATTTATACATATATACAGGGTTGTTATCTGTCAAATATGTCTGAGACATAAAATATTTTCTGCCGACATAAAATATGTCCCACATATTTTCTATCGACATATTTTGACATAATTTTATGTCTGAATGATTTTCTGCTGACATAAAATATGTCAGACATATTTTCTATTGACATATTTTGACATAACTTTATATCTGAATTATTTGCTGTTTGATATTCTTGAAGAAAAAATCAATCTAACAAATTTATTGTGCATTTCAACTTAATTTACAGAGTTAAGTGAAAATAGTTTAATAAATTTGTTGCTTTTTTGCAATCAATTATGCTTCATAAAACTTTTACTTTAAACCCTATAAGCAAACATCAGTTGTTTCATAAAGGTCTTTTTCTGCCCTTTTTAGCGATGTATCATTTGATAGTATTGACTAATATTGGCATTTATTGACTTATTTATTGATTATGACTATTATTGACATTGATAATATTGACTAATATTGACATTTGATAGTATTGACTAATATTGACTAGTATTGAGGCATCATTTGATAGTATTTGATAGTATTGATTAGTATTGGCGCTTTCTCTTATTAGAATATAAAAACCATCTCAAGCTGAGTTTTTATTACTGAAAGTGGTTTTTATTAGTATGACTAAACTTAAAATTATTTCTTTGTTTAAAATAATAATAAAAAAAAAACTTTTTCAGTTATTTTTAATTATTAGTTGATCCTGAAAAAGATTTCATTATGAAAAATTAAATTCAAAAGATTCTATGAAAAAAACGGTTCACAGAATTTCAAAAAATTCGTGCCAAATTAAATTCATTTAAGCTGAAGAATTTGAAATATTACACTAAAGTTATATTCAGCTCATTAAATTCATATTAAGAAGAGTAACCGGTAATAATTTATAACTAATTACGAATAATATACTTTTAGTTATAATAGTTATGATTTATTTAACAATAAAATAATTAACAATTGCATTATAACAGCATAATTAACTGCCATAAACTTGCATAAAATGTTTTGAGTGAAATATATATTGGAATAATTATTTTTTTTGTTTTCCTTACAATTTAAAGTCAAAAATGGACAATAATTTATTGAATGAATCAACTATTAGTTAAAAATAACTAAAAATGTTTTTTTTTAAATATTATTTTAATCAAGAGAATAATTTTAAGTTTAGTCATATTAATAAAAACCATTTTCAGTAATAAAAACTCAGCTTGAGATGGTTTTTACATTCTAACAAGGGAAATCGCCAATACTAATCCATACTAATCAATAATATCAAACACTATCAAATACTATCAAATGATGCATCAATACTAGTCGATACTCTCAAATGATACATCGCTAAAAATACTTTGTCAATACTATCAAATGATACATCGCTAAAAAGGGCAGAAAAAGACCTTTATGAAACAAAAGATATTTGCTTATAGGATTTAAAATAAAAGTTTTATGAAGCATAACACAGGTCAACAAAAACAAAATTTTTTTCTGGTGCCAAGAAAACAATTTGTTTTTTATGTAGGATTTCTAACAAATTTGTTAAACTATTTTTACTTAACTCTGTAAATTAAGTTGAAATGCGCAATAAATTTGCTAGATTGATTTTTTCTTCAAGAATATCAAACAGTAAATAATTCAGATATAAAATTATGTCAAAATATGTCTATAGAAAATATATCTAACATATTTTATGTCAGCAGAAAATAATTCAGACATAAAATTATGTCAAAATATGTCGATAGAAAATATGTCTAACATATTTTATGTTAGCAGAAAATAATTTAGACATAAAATTATGTCAAAATATGTCAATCGAAAATATGTGGGACATATTTAATGTCGGCAGAAAATATGTCTGAAAATATGTCGACAGATCTGCCAGACATATTATGTCGTAACAACTCTGCGTGTATATATATATATATATATATATATATATATATATATATATATATATATATATATATATATATATATATATATATATATAAATTAGTAAAAAACACTTATCTAACTTTTTTCTTCAACTTGAAGTTTCATCATTGCTGGATCATCAGGAAGAGTTACTAAGTTACTAAATCTCAAAAAAAAAAAAATTCAATTTATAGAAAAAAATTTTTTACAGGAAGTTATCAATTATTATAAAAAAATTTTAATTAATATATTTTTTTGGTTAATAGGAAGTTACAGAAAGTAATTATTAAATAAATTTCTGTGGAATGGGGATAGTTTAATTTGGTCATTTGTTTTTATAATTTTTAAGAGGTATTTATTTTCGTACCTACATTTAGAAATTAATTTAGATTTTTTATTTAATAAATTTTCCTGATTTAAATGAGTAATTATTTCAAATTTTTCTTGCAAACATAGCATACATTTTTTGGAAATGTTATTATAGGCAGGGGCAAATTTTAGAATAGACCATTGTAAATTAAAATTTTTCTTTTTTTCTTTTAAATCCCAAATATATTTTGACAGCATAATCTCTTTTGAATATTTTTTGTGTTTAAACGATTGTTTGTGGTTGGCATAACATTTTTTCCATTCCTCCTCAGTTATGCCAATGTATTGTTTATCAGGGTTATTTTGTGAGGAAACAATGCACTTGTAAATTACATTTTTCGAAAGGCTTTTTCCATTTAGAGGGCACTCTTTTTGTTTACAATTAGAATAATCAGTGTTTTTTTCTTTTATATGTTCATTTTTATTAATTAACGTGTAGTTGTAGCCTTTTATAATTCTTTCTAAATTTTTTGTACAACTATAACTTACTTTAATGGTATTTCTGTTAAAAATCTTATGTTATTTATTAGAGGGAGGAAATTGTTTGTCTACTAATTTTAGAAAATTTTTACCTATATTAGTTGAAACATTTTTGCTGTACGGGGGGTTGAACCAAATTATGTTTCTATTTCTATTACGCTTTTTTGCAATTTTCTTTTCAAATTTTAGCTCAAAATTTTGAAAGCCACTTTTTTCAAGGGCATTTTCATAAACGCGTTTAGAGGAGTTAAAAATATTTTCATTAGAAGTTTTGGTTTAGCCTATTGTTAATTGAAATCAGAATTTGTTTTAGAATTTGAGGGGGATGGTTCGAATTCACATTAATATAATAGGGCTTATAGGAACTTTCTGAGAGGTTAAATGTGACATCAAGAAAATTCATTATTTTTTAGATTTATGTTCATTTCATTTTGGTAGCCAATGTTTTTAAAAACTTTAATAATATCTTTTCTAATTTTATCGAGTTCTGACCCTGATTTTTATGCATTATTATTAAACCGTTGTCGCAATAAAGACCTAATTGATTAATTTGGATTATTTTAGCTAGGGTATTTAAAATATATAAACCTACAAATTTGCAAATTTCTGCTCCGTCGTAACATCCCATTGTTACATCAAAGCATTTGTGCGTGGTTTTTTTAGATATAAAATAGAGTAAAGTTTTTCTGCAGTGCTTAATTATACGGATAGTGTCCTCAGTAATTTCTAAATGGGATTTTCCAAATTCTATTGTTTTATCTAAAATTTCTGCTGTAATTGAGGGGTAAAAATCAATAATATCAAATTGTATAAATTTGCATTCATTTTTATTGCCAATTTTAGAAAACCAATCTATAACATCAGTGGTATTTTTCCACTGATGTAAACCTAATTTTTTCCGAAGAGAATTATTAATTTTGTCTAGTTTTATTTTACTAACATGCCCTAGTTCACTTTTTGAAGGTACTAGTTGCCTACAAGGGAGTTTATTTTGAAAATTTGGTTTGTGATCTGTTAGTGAAACAAACGCTTGCCTTGGTACAACTGATTCAATTCTCGCATCTAATTTAATTTTTTTGGCAATGTTTTGAGCTTCTAAATTAATGGCGTTTTCCAAGTTTTTTGGTGCTTTTGTATAATTATTAGAAATATTATCGCACAGTATTTTTTAATGAGTTTCTGAGGTAATTTGGTAAATGTTTCTTGTTTTGTCAGCAAAAACTAAATTATTAAGGTTCAATTTTATATTATTAATGTCTAGTTTTAATTGTTTTAGGAATTCATTATTTATGTTTTGAAATTTTAAAGTTTTAATTAAGTGTAATAAATCATTTTCAAAATTTTCCAGGTCAGAAATTAATGATGGGGCGTTTTTTGTTTTGAATCCATAATTTTCATTCTGTTTTTTTTCAATTAAAGGGTTTTTATTTTTTTCAGATTCTTAGAAAAAATGGGCTTTCCAACAAATTCTTCTAATATAGTGTTCTACTTGTCTATTAAAGAAATAGTATAACTTTTTTTGTCTGGGATCGCGATATTATTGAGAGAGTAAGTAAAATTGTTAGTTTCATGTTTATTCAAAAGAGACTATGCTATCGAAATATATTTATGATTTAAAAAAAAAGAAGAAAAATTTTAATTTACAATGGTCTATTCTAAAATCAACCCCTGCCTATAATAACATTTCCAAAAAATGTATGCTATGTTTGCAAGAAAAATTTGAAATAATTACTCATTTGAATCAGGAAAATTTATTGAATAAAAAATCTGAATTAATTTCTAAATTTAGACACGAAAATAAATACCTCTTAAAAAATTATAAAAACAAATGACCAAATTAAACTACTCGCATTCCAAAGAAATTTATTTAATAATTATTCTGTAACTTCCCATTAACCAAAAAAAATATACTAATTAAAATTTTTTTATAATAATTGATAACTTCCTGTAAAATATTTTTTTCTATAGAATTTTTTTTTTTTTTGTTGAGATTTAGTAACTCTTCTTGATGATCCAGCAATGGTGAAACTTCAAGTTGAAGAAAAAAGTTAAATAAGTGTTTTTTACTAATTTATATATTGCTCTGTTCTTTAAGAAAATTGCGCACTCTATTTGTAAAATACACTAACATAATTTACACACACACACACACACACACACACACACACACACACACACACACACACACACACACACACACACACACACACACACACACACAGATATATATATATATATATATATATATATATATATATATATATATATATATATATATATATATATATATATATATATATATATATATACATATATAAGTTTACAGAAGTTGTAAAGTATTGAAAGTTAATGGTAAACTCAAAAAAAAGATTTTTATATTTTTCTTTTTTTTCAAAATTATTGAAATAAAGCAAAACTATTCAAATGGTAGGTGTTGATTAGACTTACTATGACCAGTAATATATTAATATTCAGTAATGATTATACAGGTCATAATAAGTCCTTTATTCCACATATTTAAGTCATATCATGTTTTTTGAAACTTTTTATACCAATGGTATTTAATTAACACATTTCAAGTGGGTATTCTAAATATTATTTAGACTGGTACTGATACCCAATTCGTTGATAAATAGCAATTCGCGCCATGCCTACCGAAACGTTAAAAGTTTTTAAAAGTTAAATATAATAAAAAAATTATTTTATAGCTTTAAAAAGTAAACAATAAGTATAGTTTATATATATGTATCTAAATATTTTTCTACCTCTTACTAAAATATATTTTAGTAAAAAATAAGTATAGAAAAGGTTGGTGTGAATTTACCAAGACCCGTATTTTACGGGTCATGACAGCTAGTATTCATTATTAATAAATATTACCAGTATCAATGTAAATAATAATAACAATAAAAACAATAAAAATAATAATAATAATAGCAACAATAATAATAATAACAATGTGTTTTTATGATTAGGCAACTCATTCTATTATCTCCTAATGAGAGTACAGCTCTAAAACTCAGTTTTATGGTTCTGAGGTTGGCTGGTAGTCAGCTTTCCCAAATACTGTGGTAGCTCTCAGAGAGGCTGATTCCATCAACAGTTGAAAAATATTAGAGTACTAACAGAGCCATGTTGCGCATGGATGGTGTCCCTGTTCGTAGTTTTTGTGTGCATTGTCGAGACCACATTTAGAGCCTTTTAATTTGGCCTAGGGTTTATTGGTAGAAAAGAGGCAATTGCTAGGACTGTTAGATAGTACTATCTGTGCTTTGAGTCAAGTTCTTTAACCAATTAAAAAAAAAATGACTAAACTATAAAACACAAAAAATCATTTTCATCACCAAATTCTCTAAATCTATTATTCACTAATATTTGTGGTCTTCGAAGTAACTTTTCTTCTCCTGAGTCTTATCTTTTGCAAAGTTCACCAGACCTACTTGCTCTTTGTGAGAATAATATGAATTCAGCTGTTTCATTTTGTGATCTTAATGTTGATGATTATCCTTTAATTCTTCCTTTAATTTCTAAAGACTCCAAAGTCACATTCTTAGCCTGGACATTTACATTCATAAGAATTCACTTGTTTGTTGGAAAGCTAGATTTGAATCCACAAACTTTTTTTTTATGTACTTTTGCACCCATTACTAAATTGACCATGCTTTTTCTCTTTGTCCTTAAGCCAATTTCATTGTTGTTTGTGATTTCAATGCTCTTCACACTAAATAGCTTGGCTCTAGCGTCAGTAACTCTGCAAGCAAAAAGGCCCACAACTTTTGCCTTTCTCAATCTCCAACACAAATAGTCAACTTTTCAACTTGTTTTCCCGACAATCCAAATCACTTACCTTCTCTACTAGACTTGTGTTTTGTTTCCGATCCTAGTCAATGCTCATCCCCCTATCATTGTACCTCTTACAACTACCTTAAAGCTGACTGGGATTCTTTCTGTGATTTCCTTTGTGATGGCTCTTGGGTAGAAACCTTTCGTCTTCCTGCTGACAAATGTGCTTCTTATGTAACTTCTTGGATTCGGGCTGGAATGGAATCTTTTATTACCTCTCAATGATTCCAAGTCAAGCCTCACTCGTCTCCATGGTTTTCCTCTCATTGTGCTGCCGTAATTTCTAATTGTAACTATTAGGGTAACGAGGGGCAAAATGAGACACTTAAGTACTAATTTATCTAATACAAGCCATCTAACAACTTTTGAAAAAAGAGCCTAATATTTTTCAAATCTTTTACCATCCTACTATAAACTTACAAAATATGAGTTGCAAAGCTGCAGTGATTTGGTCGCCAGAGAACATTTATTGACAACACCTATCCTGCCTCATTTTGCCCTGCTATACTGGGCAAAATGAGACAGATTGAAAAAAAAAAATTCAAATAAACAAATATAAACAAAACAGATTTTTAAAAGGTTTAGCGAGATAAACATTTTATAATGTATTACAGCTAATAATAATAAATAATATATAATCAAACAAAATATAATACATAATCAAACTGTCACTAGTCAATCGTATAATCAAACACACTGTCACTAGTCACATAAATCACATATTGCTTCACCAGTATTTTGAAATGAACAACAGTCCAAATGAGCCCAAGTTATACATTTTAAACATTGACTCCACTTCTTTCCTTTTGCAACCTTACTACATAATCCATTAAAATCCATTCCAAATCCTGCTATTTTTAGGTCACAAAATCTTGTATTTCATCCCAAAAATTAGACTCCAGAGGAGAATCTTTAACAGCATTTATAATAAGGGCATATCTGTTACTCCGCCTCTCTTGCATGGTTCAAATTTTGTTACCTCACCTTAAGAAAAAGCTGAATTGTTTGCTAAGATCTTTTCATCAATCTCATCTCTTGATTCACTAATCACACCCTACCTGATATAGCCTTTCTGATCATCAAAATGGATTTCGATCTTCTCGTTCTACTGCTGAATTGTTATCTGTACTAACTGATAGGTTTTATTGTGCATTAGATAAGGCTATTGCTCTTGACATTTCTAAAGCCTTTGATAAAGTTTGGCATACTGGTCTTCTCAATTTAAAAATTCTCAAAATAATTTTGTCAGAATATCAGTAAGATAATCAGTAAGCTTTAATTAGCATTATTGACTCCTTTCTCACCAATCATAGTAGAAAAGTTGTCCTCCATGGACAGTTCTTCACACTCTTATTCATTTCAGGGGCTCCTCAAGGTTCTATACTGGGTCCTATATTTTTTTAAATTTACATTAATAATGTCCCTGAAATTCTCACATCTAAAGTGGCATTGTTTGCTGATGATACTAAGCCAACACTCTCTGATTGCTTGGAGAGGGCATTTGATAAGAAGCCAACACTCTCTGATTGCTTAGAGAGGGCATTTGAGCTTGAAAAGGATCTCACTTTTGCTACAGCATGGGGCTCTCAGTGGCTGGTAAACTTAAACTCAGATAAAACTCAATTTTTTTCAGCTAATTGTTATTGCAACAACCTAGACGTTCCTATATTTATGAACAGTAATGTACTCATTTGAGTCATCTGCACTTCGTCTTTTAGGATTAACTGTTACTTCTGATCGTTCTTGGAAACCATATATCAAACCTATTGCAAAATTAGCATCTGTTAAGGTTGCATCTCTTCATTGTGCTTGCCACTTTCTTACTCCGGATTCTATTCTTTATCTTTTACTATCTCAAAACCACTCTTGTATGGAATACTGTTGCCATATCTGGAGCAGATTTTCAATGACGCCCTTTCTCTTTTAGACAAGGTGCAAAAATGCATTGTAAGTATAGTTGAACCTGCTCTTGCATCTAAACTTCAACCATTGTTGCATTGCTGTAATGTTGCTGCTCTTTCTCTTTTCTATAAATACAATAATGGATGCTGCTCTAAAGAGCTAGCGCCTCTTGTACAATCTACTGAAATTCATTCTTGTGTTACTCATAATTCAGTTAAGTCTCATCCTTATACTGTGACTGTTCCTAAGTGCTCTAAAAATTCTTATTTGTCTAGTTTTTTTCCTTGAATATCAGTACTTTGAAATCGCTTCCTTCATCTTGTTTTCGTGACTCATATAATTTGTAATCTTTCAAGTCATCTGTTAATTGTTATCTTGCTTTATAAATTTCATCGTTTCTCTTCCAGTAACTTCCAACTCCAAAAGTGTCAGCTTGCAGCCTTGTTTGAAGTGAAGATGTATTAAAAAAATAATAACAATAAATGAAGGATACAACCCTTTTCATTCTGTTAATTTCTTGAAGATGAATTTTCATTTTTTTTTTTTTTTTTTTTAAACATCTTCGCTTCCAACAAGGCTGCAAGCAGCCACTAATTAAAGTTGGAAGTTACTGAAAGAGAAAAGATGAAGATTGTAGAGCAAGAAAACGATTGATGGACGACTTAAAAGATTGTAAATTATATGAATCAGGAAAGCAAGATGAAGGAAGCGAATTCTAAAGAGCTGATGTTCGAGGAAAAAAACTAGACGAATAAGCGTTTTTGAAGCACTTAGGAACAGTCACAGAAAAAGGATGATACTTAATTGAATGACAAGTAACACGAGAATGAAACATAGTAGATGGCACAAGAGACGCTAGCTCTTTAGAGCAGCGCCCATTATAGTATTTGTAGAAAAGAGAAAGAGAAGCAACATTACGACGATGTGATAATGGTTGGAGGTTGGCTGCAAGAGCAGGTCCAACAATGTTTACAATGCGTTTTTGCACCTTGTCTAAAAGAGAGAGGGCATCATTAGAAGATCCGCCCCAGATATGGCAACAGTATTCCATACAAGGCCGGATTTGAGATTTATAGAGATAGAGAATAGAATCCGAAGTAAGAAAGTGACAAGCTCGATAAAGAGATGCAACCTTAGCAGATGCTAATTTTGCAACTGATTTGATATATGGTTTCCAAGAAAGATCAGAAGTAAAAGTTCATCCTAGAAGATGAAGAGTAGGTGACTCTTCGAGTACATCACCGTTCATAAATATAGGAAGATCTAAATTATTGCGATAACGATTGGCTGAAAAAAATTGAGTTTTATCTGAATTAAAGTTCACCAGCCACTGTGAGCCCCATGCTGTAGCAGAAGTGAGATCCTTTTCAAGCTCAAATGCCCCCTCCAAGCAATCAGAAGGTGTTGGTTTCTTATCACGACAAGAGTAAATGGTAGTATCATCAGTAAACAATGCCACCTTAGATGTGACAATATCTGGAAGATTGTTAATGTAAATTGAAAAGAGTATAGGGCCAAGGATAGAACCTTGAGGAACCCCTGAAGTTACAGAATAAGAAGAAGAGTGTTGTCCATTGAGGACAACTTTTATGCTACAATTGGAAAGGAAGGATTCAATGATCTTAAAGATGTTGCTGGATACACCATAAGAAGAAAGCTTATGGAGAAGACCAGCATGCCAAACTTTATCAAAAGCTTTTGAAATGTCAAGAGCGATGGCCTTAACCTCTCCACCTTTATCTAATGCACGATAAAACCTGTCAGTTATTACTGTTAGCAAATCAGCTATAGAACGAGAAGATCGAATTCCATATTGATGGTCAGAAAGTAAGTTATTAGATTCAAGATGAGAAATTAAGTGTTTGTTAATTAAAGATTCAAAAACCTTGCTTATGATAGGAAGAAGACTTATGGGACGGTAGTTAGACGAATCGGATCGCTCTCCAGAGTTTTTGAAGATAGGGATAACAGATGCCGCTTTCCAGCAGGCTGGAAAGCAAGACTCTGATATGCACTTGTTGAATAGTTTTGAGAGTATAGACGACAGCTCCGGAGAACACTTCTGCAAGACAATAACAGGTATGTTGTCCGGGCCACAAGCTGTAGAAGAGTCTAGGCAGGAAATCACTTTAGATACAGATGCTGGAGTGATATGAATGTCAAGCAATGGATCAACCTGTTTGTTGGCAATATCAGGTAGAACGCAACTAGTGGAATCAAGAGATATTGATGAAAAGTTTTTAGCAAACAATTCGGCTTTGTCTTTAGGTGAGGTGACAAAGTCTAAACCATACAAGAGAGGTGGAATTATAGATTTGCCCTTATTATTGATATTATTAAAGATTCTCCAGAAGTCACGAGAGCCTAATTTTTGAGATGAGATACGAGATTTCATGAACTGAGAATAGCGGGTTTTGGCGTTAGACAAAACCTTTTAAATTTAAAAGTATTAAAGAACTCCTTTTGCAAATTAATAAGCAGTTCGAAAAATCATTACAATTCTTCACACGTTTAAAAATTAAAAATATTATTTGCAAGAGTCTCTTTTTTAGCTTCTTCTACCATCTTTAATGCAGCAGATATAATTATATTATATATTTATATATATACAATTAAAAAAAAAAAAGATCAAGAAAAAATATATATTGGACTTGTAAAATTGCAATTTTAAAATTTTTTTTTAAAACCAGTTTTTATGCAATAAAATCTAAATAAATAATTTTTGAAATTTTTATATAATTTCACTTCTTTTGAGTACCAGATTGACCTACTTCCAAAGAACTTTTTTTTATGATACCCTGTAAATGTTCAAAGGTCTTGGGGGACTTCTGAAAATAATTTTTATCTGAAAAAAATTTAATATCTAGTATTATTTTATTATATAGAATACATTTAGAGGTATTCTGAGGCATTTTTTAAAAATTGTTGTTTATTGATCTATATATATATTACTCCATATATGCTATAGTATATATATATTTTATTGGATATTAACTTTGAAATCAGCTACATGATTTTAAGGGACAATATGAAACAGTTTGAGATAACAAAAGTTTGAGTTCACCGTTGTTTGACTTGTTCGGTGTTTGGGAATTAACTGTATATGTATATATATATATATATATATATATATATATATATATATATATATATATATATATATATATATATATATAAATATATATATATATATAACTATATATATACATATATATATATATATATATATATATATATATATATATATATATATATATATATATATATATATATATATATATATATATATAACTATATATATATTTTAAACATTAAATACATTTTAGTAATTTTAATTTTAGTAGTTATTAAATGTTTAAAATACTTCAAACAATTTTTAATCTATAATTATAAATACCGTAGTATTTTCAAAATTAAAAAAACAATAATTACGTTTATTAAACGCTTAAGTCTTGTTTGCCTATTTTATACGCCTTGTTGTCAAATAGTTATTGTCTATATATAACATATTATATATTATATAGACAATAAGAAAATAAATACAAAATATTTGTGTTTAGTAAGCGTATTGACTATTATTTTTAATTTTCATATCAATTTAAATATTAACAATTCTGTTCATTTAATTTTTACTAAAGGTTTATAGTTTTCACAGTGCTTCAAGGTGCTGTTTTAATAAAAAGAGATAATTACTAAACTTAATGAAAAATATATAACTAAAAAACTTAGGTTTATCAAATAAATTATATTTACTAAGAGTTTTTTTTTAAATTGAAGATATTGAAGTTTAAAAGTAATTAAAACTTAATAAAAATAATAAAACTAAAAGAAAACAAAGAAAAACAAAACTTTCTGAAAAAGTTTACGCTTGATTTTTTTTTTTTCATAAAGTAAAAAAAATTGCTAGATAAAGATCGAAAATAAAATAAAATAGCAAGCTAAAGATCGAAAAAAAATTTATTTAAAAATTAAATTTGCACGAAATTTTTACTTTTGTTAATTTATTATTAAAAACAGTGAACTTTTTATTGCTAACAAGCTTGGGTTAACTTTATTGTAAATATAGTTATGTAACTATTTTAAATTAATATTGTAAATCGGAAAAATGTAAATAACTAAAAATTGTTCTTTCTTTTCAAAAAAATTAATTTTTCATACATTCAATTGTCTTTAAATAGAGTCTCATAAAAGTTTGTGATTAATTTTTTTTAAATCTAATGTTCTACTAATAATTAAACAACAGTTTTAAACGCTAAATGAATTATAGCACATTTTGTTGTCCTGAAGAAAAAATTAACTTGGTAAAATAAACAGAAAACTAGTTATTTACTACTGCATTTAACACCAAAACTTCTGATTTCTTATTAAAAAAGCAAAAAAATATGTGTATTTATTTAAAAAAAAAAAATTTTGGGGTGCCCATACTGCTCCAACAGTACCTAAATAGGTACTGTTGGAGCAGTACCGCTTTTTTCTTCTACTTTAAGTTTTCACCATTGCTGGGTCATATTATGAATATTTATTGATAATTTTTCTTCAGACTTAACACATTTTATTTATAGGCCTTATATTGATATCAGATATTGAGAGGTATTTTTTTATAGGTTATATAAGAAATGGGTCAAATATTGAGTGGTGTTTTATTATAATAGCCTTTTTTGTAATAGTTTTCTAGGTAAAGCCATGATATTTATTATAACTAAACAAGTGTTGTGACTTGCAAAACGGTTAGTGAAAGTGTTTTGACTTGCAAATAGGTACTGCAAATGTCATGATTTGCAAAATTGGTGCTGCTATTGTGACTAGGAAAATTCATACTAAAAGTGTTGTGGCTTGGAAAAAGCTTTTTTGTTGTATAACTGGCCTTAAATAAAAAAATAATTTATAGACAATTTTTTTTTTAATAACAAATTTAAGCACTAATTGTTTTTTTGTTGTTGGTTTAAAAGCAAGTTACGGCTCAATGCTGGTAAGGTTTATTGCTTTGACAAAGTTTCAAAACAAAGTTCCCAAAATTGTCTCACAAATAGATTTTGAAATGCTTATAAATTTTTTAGTATATAATTTTTAATCAGAAGTATAATTAGTGTCTATTTTTTATAATAACGTTTATGTCTATATTTAGACTTACTATGTGGACATTATATATTTTGCATTTAATAATTTATGTATTTTATTCTTATGAGAAATGAAATCAAGTTATGTTTTATTGTAAGGTTATTGTAAATGACACTAGGATTATATCAATATAACAATCATATTAGTCACAAATTTATACTCAATATTTATTTTCAATACAGTTACAAATTTATTCTCAATATATTTTTTTGACAGTTATTTTATCAAAGAAATTAGGCGATAATAATAGAATTAATAATTGTATTTACAGAATTTGGCATGACAACTTCTAAACCAGAAACAACACTTGAATTAAAAAACCCAACGAAAAAACAATACAGATGATGTTAAAGATGCAACTATAAATAACAAACACATATGCAACTATAAATAACAAACACATATGCAACTATAAATAAATAATGAAAGCATTAACTATACTACAACTTCAAATTATTCCTTAAAAAAAGCATCTCTAACAAACAATATTTGATTGCAATAATTAAAAATAAATCAAATAGAAGCTAATAGAATAGAGTCTCAGACAATAAATGGATAATTTTCCTTGATGCATGGATAAGATAAAAGAATTTACAAATCTAACCAACCCAAAAAGTACAAGAGAAATCTACAATCAACTGCAACTAACTTGCAGTACAACAGTTAACAAGATGTTTTGCAATTATGTTGGTCCAGAAAATTTAAATAACTCTGACAAAGCAGAGCTTAAAAGCAGGAAACCAAACTCATCTTTCAAAGCAAAACACAAGCAAATTAAATTGCAGACATTTCGGCAGAAAACCACACCCCATTGAATAAATGAAATCTCTGGCATATGGTAAAATATGTAGAATCTCAAAAAGAAATCATTTCTATTACTCACGCAAAAGCACTAAGACATCTTGCATAAATAAAGACAGAAGAAATATCATTTATATTATCTGTAGATGCTGACCAAATAAGACTAACAAATCAAATTGTACCACACAGAACATGGGATTAAAACTGCTTTACAGTTAATAACCCTGAGTCATTACCAACCTTATTAGTAAAACTCAAAATTTCATCAAAGATTGAAACTATCATCTACTAACTACGCAAATAAAATCACATTATTTAACATATCAGCCATATCTGATACACATGCAATACTGGCTCAAACATACTAAAAAAATAGTAATTACCAGATTAATTAAATCAAGACATCCGATTTGGGGCATTAACAATGATAGCCTATTTATCAAAGGTATTTTAATAAAAATTTCAACAAAAGGCAACTACAAAACTTCTAAATAGGTTCCAGTTATAAAACGTAACTGGAACCTATTTAGTAACCTATTTATCAAACTGCTTTAAAGCAAGCAATGACAGTTAAGCCATTAAATATTACATTCAAAGCGGGTACAAAACAGTTGAAATACAGAAATTCATACCAATACCACATAATTTGTGAAATGAAGTAAAAAGATTTGATGACATAGTATTCAGTATTAGCCAGTTCTAGAAAGAACTCCAGCTGAATGGTGTTCTAAAATGGTAATCAACTCCAGAAAAGATGTTTAAATAAAGCAACATTAAGGGAAACATACATACAAAATTAACCAACTAACATTGTTAATTAAAATCCAAAAGGTAATCACATCAGAGTGTAGCTTTCTCATCGCAAAATAAACAACCTTTATTACTGAATGGGAATGCAATACTTAAGAGCACCATGATAATTTCATGCATCAAAAAATGGATATACAAAATGATTTAGCGATATAACCCAAAATTTTCCAAGAATTGATGATTCTTTAAATTGAGATAATGTTGAAAATTATTAGGATAATATTGAATCTTTATTTTAGCATACTATGTCATATATTAAACTATACTTTGGCAACAGTTTTTAATCCCCAAAAAATTAGGTTTGCCTTAGACAATATTGAATTTGCAGGATTTGAGCTAACAATAGTAGGATATAGATCTGGGAGAAACATGAATGTATGATCTTAAAAACATTTCTATCTCTGGGATGCTATGCAGATACGATGTCACAAAAAACTAACGGTAGCAACTCTTGCTTTAAAGAAACAATAGACATTGAAAGCAACTTGTTAGGAACTATCTATTCTCTAAATAATAACTTCGATGGCCTAATTAAAATCATCAATTAACTTAATGTATCAAAATATATTTCAGTTTATCCAAACAGGATTTCCAGAAAAATAAACAAAGTAACGCATCTTATGGAATTTTGGTTAAACATGCAGTCAATATGCTATAAACAGTCTTAGATTTTAAGATTTTTTTTTAACACTGATTCACTCCCAACAAGGCTGCAAGCAACCACTACTAAGTTGACAGATACAGTAAAAGAATGAGACTTTGATAAATGACAAGACAAGCAAGAATGAGTTTTAGTTGATGGAAATAGAGATAAAAGCTACTTTGAGCAGCGACCATGATAGTATTTGTAGAAAAGAGAAAGAGATGCAACTTTATGACAATGGAAAAGAGGCTCAAGCTTAGCAGATAGACTGGCTTTAACTATGTTTACAATGCGTTTTGGAACCTTATCTAGAAGAGAAAGAGCATCATTAGAAGAACCAGCCCAAATATGACCACAGTATTCCATAGAGGGATTAATAAAAGATTTGTAGAGGTAGAGAATGGAATCAGGGGAGAGAAAATGGTGAGCATGATAAAGAGAAGCAACCTTAGTAGATGCTTATTTAACAATAGATTGTATATATGGTTTCCATAAAAGGTCAGTAGTAAATGATAATCCAAGAAGACATAAAGTAGAGGACTCAGTGAGAGGGTTGCCATTCATTAATATAGGAATGTTGACAGTACTGGGATAGTTGTTTGCAGTAAATAACTGAGTTTTGTTGGAGTTAAAACTTACAAGCCATTGTGAGGTCCAATCCTTTACAGAAGTGAGATCTGATTCAAGATCGGCTATCTGTTCAAAAAGAGAAGACTTTTTTCATTTTTTTCAGGAGTATAAAGTTGAGTCATCAGAAAAAAGAGCTACTTTAGTTGTAAGGTTGTTGGGAAGATCATTAATGTAGATAAGAAACATAATAAGACCAAGGATAGAAACTTGAGGTACCCCAGAAGTTACTGGAAATGGACGAGTGTTAGCCTTCGAGGATGACCTCAATAAAGTGGCTAGAAAGAAACGATTTGATAATCTCAAAAACTTTCCCAGATACACCATATGAAACGAGTTTATGGAGAAGACCAACATGTCAAACTTCGTCAAAAGCCCTAGATATGTCAAGAGCAATAGCCCTAGCCTCTCCGCCTCCCTATATATATCGAGATATGAGTTTAGCAATGGAAGCTGGAGTGATTTGAATGTCTGTTTAATTGATATGGAAGGAAGAGAATGGCCATAAGATTTGAGAGTCGAATTAGAAGAAAAGTTCTTTGCAAATAGTTCTGCTTTATCCATGGGAAAGGTAATAAGATCAGTCCCATGAATAAGAGATGGAATGTTAGACCTACCTTTGTTAACAATGCTGTTGAAGATTTTTCAAAAGTTTTAAGAGCCTAACTTCTGAGATAAGATACGAGATTTAGTGAACTAAGAATAGTGGAGCTTAGCAACTTTTTACATAGATTTTTTGAAATAATAAATAGCTGTTTGTTCTCAAGAGAGTTGTTCTTTTGAAAAAGGTAAAAAAAATGATTATGATTAGATATAGCAGCTGCACAAGAAGGTGAAAACCATGGAGTAGAATGAGTCTTGACTTAGAACCGACTAGAAAGAATAAAAGCATCCGCTCCTGCCTGAATCCAGGTTACATAGAAGGCACATTTTTCAGCTGGTAGGGAAAAGACATCAGCCCAAAGACCGTCACAAAGAAAATCACAAAAAGAGTCCCAATCAGCTTAAGGGTAGTAGTAAGTAGTGCGATGATAGGATGAGTCCGAAAATGAAGTACAAGATGAAAGATTTAAAGAGATCACTGATTGGTCAGAACCACCTAAGGGAGAAAACGGAGAAACTGAACATAAGCTAGGATCAGAGACCAGACATAAATTAAGGAGTGAAAATAAATGATTAGGGTCGTCAGGAAAACGAGTCACAAAGTTAACTAACTGAGTAAGAGATTGAGAAATGCAGAAGTTATATGCTTTAGTGCCAGCAGGATCAATGGCATTAGAGCCACGCCATTCAGTGTGATGAGCATTAAATTAACCAATAATAACTATTGGCATAGGGGAAAAGAGAGAGAGCATGGTCAATTTGATCAGAAATTATATCTAAAAGAGTGCAATCTTGGGAAGAAGGAGAACAATAAAGTACAAAGAGAAAGGTGATAGAGTGAAGAGGTGCTAAGCGGAAGCACATAAAGGAAGGGTCAAACGATTCAAACCTGATTTCACAAAAAATAGGTGAATTGATGCGCATCTGTACCTCTAAGCCAAGCATATGACTATTGGAGTCTTTGCGAATTAAAGGATAGTACCCATAAACATTGAGATCAGAGGAAGGAATAGCAGAATTTAGATTAGTCTCACTAAGAGCAAGGAAGTCTGGTGAATTTTGTGAGAGTTAAAATTCAACAGATGGAAGGTTGCTTTGCAGACTATGAATATTAGTAAAAGATATATTAAAACAGTTAGGTGGTGGGGATGGTTTATTATGTTTAATATTTTACTTTACTTTTGGCGTGTTTTAAGTTTAAAGAGGACTTGACTCATTCATAGATAGAGCACATCCTACCAAGCACTGAGCTTTGCAATTTTTTCACTCCTGTTAATTAACCCCAAATTGTAACATAGGATCCTTATGTGGCCTCAACAATGCGCACCAAAAGCATTAACAGGGACACCATCCATGAGCAACATGGCGGTATAAATACTCTGATATTTTGCAGCTTTTGATGGAATCAGCCTCTCTGAGAGCTACCACAGAGTTGGGAAAACCTTACTAGCCAGCCTCAGAACCATTAAACTGAGTTTTAAAGCTGTAAGAGGCACAAGCAAAAACCCATGAGAAAAGTCAAGAAGATCTAGCATTCATCACCCTAGGCAGGAAACAATGTAACACAGGTTAACATCTATGCCATCATAATAGATGAAGCCAAATAGATGGTAAAATCGTAATGCTAAATAAACTGAGATCCATTTTACTAAATAATTTGCACAAGGGTCATCAAGGTGTATCTGTTTTGAGAGAAAAAAAAAGAGGAAGATTTATCTGTTAGATAGACCGATCTGAAAAGATATAAAGACAAAAATTGAAAAATCAAATATTTTTAAAGGAACTGTTTGCATAGACAAGAGTCTATGCAAAAAGTTCCTGTAGTGTAAGGTGTGGCATTAAGACCTATCAGGACCTATCATAAAGTGTGATATGTAGACCTATCAGGACCTATCATTAGTTGTGGCATGTAGACCTATCAGAACCAGTAACTTACTGCTAGTAATAATAATAATAATAATAATCTATTAAGTATTTATAAAAAAACTTTTTTTTAAATACAACCTCCTCAGGAGAAACAGACTTAGCATCACAAACAAATATGGATACAGGATCACCAGTTATCTATTAAAAGTAAAAACACATTTAATACCAACTTTTACATACACATTACATAATATTACATATTATATAATACATAATATTACATATTATATTAATAGCAACAACATTACTAATAAATACATATTACTTAATATTACATTTTATATACAATACCAACATCATTAATACTATTAGGTAATTACATATAAAATCATCACAAAAAAAAAAAACATTTTTGACACCCTTATGTCTCAGAATTTGTTCCTTTTTACCTCACTTGCAGTCCATAAACATCGTCAATTAAAATAAAGCTGACTCAGCATTTTAGTGATTATCTAAAGCGACTACAAAGCAACTTTGACATATAGTATCTTCATAATAGGTTGACATATAGTATCTTCGTAATGGGTTCATAAAGCAACCACTAATTAAAATAGAAAGTTACTGGAATAGAAAAAATGAAGATTGTAGAGCAAGATAACGATTGACAGACAACTTAAAGGATTGCAAATTATATGAAATATTATATGAAGGAAGTGAATTCCAAAGAACTGATGTTCGAAGAAAAAAACTAGACGAATAAGAGTTTTTGGAGACTTAGGAACAGTCACAGAAAAAGGATGAGATTTAATTGAATGACGAGTAACACGAGAAGGAATTTTAGTAGATGGCACAATAGACACTAGCTCTTTAGAGCAGTGCCCATTATAGTATTTGTAGAAAAGAGAAAGAGAAGCAACATTACGACAATGTGATAATGGTTGGAGGTTGGCTGCAAGAGCAGCCAACCTCCAACTATTATCACATGCCTAAAAGAGAAAGGGTATCATTAGAAGATCCGCCCCAAATACGGCAACAGTACTCCATACAAAGCCGGATTTGAGATTTATAGAGATAGAGAATAGAATCCGAAGTAAGAAAGTGTCAAGCTGGATAAAGAGATGCAACCTTAGCAGATGCTAATTTTGCAACAGATTTGATATATGGTTTCCAAGAAAGATTGGAAGTAAGAGTTAATCCTAGAAGATGAAGAGCGGATGACTCATCAAGTACATTACTGTTCATAAATATAGGAAGATCTAAATTATTGCGATAATGATTGGCTGAAAAGTTTCATCTGAATTGAAGTTCACCAGCCACTGTGAGCCCCATGCTGTAGCAGAAGTGAGATCCTTTTCAAGCTCAAATGCCCCCTCCAAGCAATAAGTGAGTGTTGACTTCTTATCACGACAAGAATAAATTGTAGTTTCATCAGCAAACAATGCAAATAAGATGGCGAGCAAATTTAAAAGAAAAACATTGTTCAATAAGAATTATATGTTGTTATCATGAGCAATTCTATGGAAAATATTTTGAGAGAAAAATTACAAAGCGTTGTAATCCTTTTGGAACACACAAGGAAAGTAAAAAAAATGCTATAAAAGGTAATCTAACATTAATTACAACAGAATTCATATGGAAATTAAAAGAAAAACATTTTATTTATAAAATTTTTTTTGATATTTTCAGTTATTTTAAAAACTTAAAACTAAATTTGTTTCTTAGGTAATATAAAGATTTCCCTAGACTTGGCAAAAATTTTGCGACAAAATGTTTATGTAACCTTAGGTTGGAAATTCTGCAGTAAATGTTACAAAAAAGCAGTAGAAACAGATGAAGATTTAAATTCACAGGAGGAATGGGAATCAAAAAGTGAGAAAAAAATTAAGTTATATACCACTATAGAATTGCTAGAAATTTCACCAGTCAAACTAAAAAGTCTTTCAAATCACAGCAAATTGTCTGCAGCAAAACAAAAGTTTGAGAACACTATTGACAGAGTTGCAAAAATGGTCTCATTAGCATATAATATTAATGAAACTTCTTTAACAACAGAAATAAAAAGCCCCATTTCAAACAACAACATTAACAATGACCATGATCTAGACATTTTAATGTATGAAATAAAAATTTCAGAGACTGACTCTTATTGCCATAAGGTGCAAATTTTAACACTCGCACCAAAATCATGGACACATAGAAAGATATCAAGCTACTTTGAAAACTGCAAGAAAAGTTAAAAATGAGCATGGAATTCTATCATTGCCAGAAAAAAAAATTGGAAACCCACTTTCACCAGAAACAGTTAATTTAGTGATTAACTTTTATCGGAGTGATGAATTTTCAAGAACAATGCCAGGAAAAAAATTTTTTGTAAGTGTTAAGAAAAACCAACGTGTTCAAAAAAGATTATTGCTACTCAATTTTAATGAATTACATGTTGCATTTAAAAAAGACTACCCTAGCGTCAAAGTCAGTTTGTCAAAGTTTTGTACTCTTAAACCTAAATGGTGCATTACAACTAATGCATCAGTTACTTATGTATGTGTATGCATACATCACCAAAATACAAAATTTCTTAATGATGCTATTATGTGGAATAAAAGTTATAAAGATTTCATGGCATTGATTGTCTGTTCACTTAAAATGCAGAATGTATGTTGCATCGATGTAACCATTGCCCTGGTATTGAACCATTAAAAAGTTTTTTGGTGCAGGAGTTTATGGACCATGAGCTCGAAGAAGATGTAGCATTCAAGCAATGGCAGAGTACCGATTGTACAACATTACATCATTACAATCATTATTATATTACAATTTTATTACATGTTACAATCATTGCATCAATCAACATACAATCATTCAACAACAATCAACATACAATCAACATACAATCATTACATATTAAATCAATTTTATTACATATTACAATCATACAATCAATTTTATTACATATTACAATCATTACATATTACAATCATTGCCACTAGATGAATTTAATGATTTATTATTTGACAGCATCGACAACCTTACCACTTATTCATATATTGCAAAAACACAAAGTAGATACTTGAAAAATTGTAAAAAAAATCTTAACCAAAACGAATGCTTAATTTTAGGAACTTTTGCTGAAACTTATCAATATGTTGTTCAGGATGAGGTTCAAAGTTATCACTGCACAGTGGGCGGAATTTCAAAAAACCTGGCCAAAAGTTAAAAAATGATTATAATTAATGGAAAATTTCTGTAAAGCATTTTTTTGAATCCCCAACTTTGAATTTGACATAAGTGTACCAAAATTCAATAATGGTAGATCCAAAATGGCGGTGTTTTAAAAACATTAATCATTAGAAATGCCTTTGGGCTTTCGTGTTTAACCAATTAGTTCTAATTCGACATTTAAGTTCAATAGACTAATGTATTATTTACATTACATATATAAACATTATATATAATACCGATATATAATGTATTATGACTGTATTATAATGCCGCAATGTTAAAAAAAAAAAATTGAAAAATTCATTATTTATTCTACTTATTTATTTGTTCAAGGAAAACAAGGAAAACTTTTATTTGCATCATTTATCATAATTGTTTCATTTATATTACTTTAAAATAAATCACCACTGTCATCTGAATCATTTATTGTTGAAATATTGTTGATAAACTCAATCACAGACGAATGAGTTTCAGAGTTTTCGTTAATCTCCGGAGGTAATAACATTTGTAAAGCTTGAGAAGACAAAGATCTGTTAACTTTTGCATGAGATTTTAAAAGTGAAGATATTGCAGGATCTGACAAAACCAGAAGTCTGCAAAAAACGTCATGCATTGTATTTTTTCTGGAATTTTTCCTGGACAAATCTTTGCAATATTTTTTTAAGTCTTTGTTTCTTGATTCCTGTGCATCCTCAGATAGTTGTCCTATGGGTAATATTGCTGTTTTTGTTATTAAGGCTCCATGAATAAGTACTTTGTGTACTGTTGTAGGCATGTTGTACCAAGGATACTTTTCAACAAAAAGTAGTGCAGTTTCGGTAGAACAGTTATCGAGTTTGTCTGCGTCTATTGGAAAGCCACTAGATAATACCTGCAAAATTACATGAAACCGATTTATTAGTTCTAAATCCACGCCTAGAATATCAGCAGACTCTTGTGAGTTTTTAAAAAATCTTCGAGCTGTATTTCCGTCATTTGTATTACCGCATCCTGGTTTCGGTCGATCAACTATTAACCCGAGCTGCAGCTTAAAAGCATTCTGGATTAACAATTTTTGTTGTAATATTATACTTTTTTCAATGTCAGAACGTGCTTGCCATTTTTTTATTCCAAGTTTATACCCAAGATGCAAAAAACATTCAAAAAAGCGAATCCATGCGTGCAACGTTGATAAACCGTATTCTAATTTTGATTCGTCAACTTTTATTTCTTTAACAAAATTGATATTATTGAATTGACTCGAAGTAGCAGAACACAAATAACACCGCATTGTTGATTTCGTCAATGTTATTGCATTGCAAACTTTTCCGTCAATCATTGTCATAACCAATTTATAATGTATTTTAATTTCTATTTCATGTTGAACAATGATGAGAGGAACCAGTGATTTAATTTCAATATAGTCTTTTTCATTAATGCTTGTATGGACATTTTCGTGAAGAAATTGAAGTCTGATAGGTCGGCAAAATCGAGTAGATGAGGGTGTCCTATTTTTCCATAGAATAATATCTTGACCTAAAACTGAATTTGTACACAAAAGTTGTAATGGTACAAGTGAAGTCAGAAAAACATTTGCATCTGAGTTTCTTCCATCGGCAAATCTCTGTTTATATTCGCTATGACCGGAACTGCCATCAAACCCCCAATTAAGAATTAAAATAAAATTTGATAAAATGTTTACATTCAAGGAGTCAATTATATTTTGTTGAGTTTTTATAATTCTTAAACTTAAAAGTGTGATTTAATAAAGATTGCAGTTTTACTTCGGTCCTTATTTCAGTTACTGTTATATCTTCAGGGTAACACATTTTCTTGGCTTCTTTAAGTTTTTCGTAAGATGGTAAAAAAGAAGAGCTATTCGCAATTGCAGCACTTCTTATAATGCAATATTGATGTTTAGAAAGCTTTGCTTCCATTAGTATAGAAAGAGCTGTTTCAGCACATAGTTCAGATGTTTGTGAAATTTGGGACAATTTAAGGCTCTCTATATAGTTTGCGACTCGGTGTTGAATTGTGGAAGGTAAATCTTTAACTGTAACTCCGGCATTGCATGCTCCTGAAGCCTGAAGACTCATCTGAGAAGCAAATACTAACTCGGATGAACTCAATGTCGAACGCATTTCCTCTGTTTTTCGCCATTTCGTTCGTTCACTAGCTTAATCAAAATTCAAAGGCGGTCGACCCATTGCACTATGGCTTTTTCTCTCTTTATTTCGTGCTTGAACAATCTGAAATTATTTAAATGTTTAGTAAATATAAAAAAGTTTAAAACTTTAATAGAGATAAGCATTAAATAACTTACACAAATATTTGTTGAGGCTTTTAACCAAGTGTCATGTGTCTTCAAAAATATTTTTTTTGTTCGGTTACTACTTTTCCATTTTATTTTTAATTTTGTCAATACATTTTTTAGTTTCTTTTTATCATCTGTTGAAAATTGGAAACAAATTTTTCTTCTTAGACACAACTGTGATTGCAAAATATTATGCTGGTCATCTAGATCTGAAGATAACTCGTTTTTTAAAATTTCAAAAATTTCAATTCGAGGAATTTGCAAATGATCTTTTTGTGAACCTTAGATATTAATTGAAAATATAATAATTGAAAAAATCATAAAAAAATTATAACTTTACTAAACTAATTAAATATTATATTATATAAATTCGATATATAAGAGAAAGGTAAAATATACTGTTAATCATATGATTGTATATAGATATAGTTATTATGTTTTTTGAGAAACTGATTTTGTAAAATTCAATAAAACTATACAAAAATCGTCGTAGCTGAGGTAAAAAAGACGTCGTAACTGAGAGGGTTTGTCTCCCCCCCCCGCCTACACTCTAACTTTGTCAAAATCTTATTCATGTGTGCTACTAATTTTTTTGTAGTTCTATTGCCCTTAACAAAATCAGTTTCTCAAGAAACATAATAACTATATCTATATACAATTTGACTGATTTTGTAAAGAAAACAAAACACCGCCATTTTGTTTACTAAAAAACACGACTAGCACTACACAATATAAGTTAACGAAGTAATAGGCAAAAATAGGTGCCTTTTCTTTTAATCAATCTTTAGAATACACTTTTATGAACAACATCCAAATTATAACTAAGCGGAATCTCGCGGGTTCACTACTTTTTCAATGCTTGAAAAATAGGTTAAAGAAAATAAATAAACTTTGTTCTGTACTTTTTTGTTCGCACTTTTCGCATAAAATTTAGAGAAATAATATAAAACTTTTTACTAAAATATTATATAAATACCTTGAATAGTATCGCCCATAGTTAGTTTTTTAGTAACGATAAATAACTTTTTTGTAAACGATACTTATTTGACCACATTTTTTTTTTGTTTTTAAAATGCCTATTAAGTGTTTTTAATAACAGATGTTTAACTGCGTAGATTTAGGTAACTTTAAAATTTATACAATTTTTTCTTATACAATTAAATGCAACAGGGCTTTGTTTATGTAGTTTCAAAATAATAAAATCACAATAGTGATTTTTTTTTTTTGACTTTTGGCCAGCGTTTTTGAAAATTAGCCCACTGTGTCAATGTTCACTTTTTACAATTGTACTTTATTTTATAGAGGAAAAAGTTCTCAAACACAAGTCTTTTTGTTACCTTTCAGAAGATGTTCAGGGCTTGTGATGAAGAAAATCGTCAAGCGTGTTATATCGCGCTCGTAAAATTAGAATATGTTTTCATCGAGCGTGATTATGTGCGCTCGAGATAACGTCGGCGAGTGCAATCATGAAAATTGCTGAAGGCGATGCTCATAAAAAGCTTTTTATTTTTTATATCTTTTTTTATTTGCTACATAATTCTTTTGTCAAAAAATCTTTGAATTAGTATCACACTCATGAAACTACTTCAACGAAGTAGATTTTTATACTTCCAAACTTCTTGTATATTGTCAGATCGCGATTTTATTTTTAACTATTTATGTTATAAAAAAATAATATCAAACAAAAATGCAACTTCTTATTGATTTAGTATTAAGTATAATTTAGTGACTTAGTTTTGCTTCGTTGTTTTGATATATGTATTTTAAAATGTTACTCTGTAAACTTAATTAACTGTTAATGGTTTTTTTATTTCTTGATATTTTTTATTCAAATTAATTATTTAATTTTTTTCTAAAATTTCTTTTTTAAATTACGTTTTTTTATCTTAAAAAAATAACACAAGAATAATTTGAAATAATAATAAAAATAATAACTTTCCATTTAATAAATATTGACATCATTACTTTGTTTCCTTTTCGAATGTCCTTGATTGCGAACATTCTAAACAACAGAATCGTTTTAAATTTGAGTTAAAATAAATGATAGTTAATAAAAAACCTATACTATGAACAAAAACTAATTTAAAAAATTACTCTATTATTAATATTTATTTTTATTATAAACGATGTGTGGAATATTACAAACAATAAATCAAATAAATCTTACTTGATATTTTCACAAGATTAAAAATACTCTGCAGTTTCAATTTTCTTACAATGGTTTTCTAATTTTCAATTCTTATTTTATTTGCGCATTTTTGTATTCACATTGTGTTTCCACGTGCACATTCCATTATTGAAATTAGTGACTATTAACAACTTTAAACTGCTCATTCATTACGTTAGTGCAATAGAGAACGACGTTGTGCTTTTTATATTTTATATCAGTGCTTTGATAACAGAATATTTTTAATAAAAAATCTTTTTTAAATATTTTATGAAAATAAAAAATAATCCCTAACTATTGGACGGGCGTTATTTTATACGCTCGTTATAAGCTGAACAAGAGTTGTTTATTGCGCCTAGAACGTTTGAAAATATCATTTACGGGCGCGTTTTACAAGCGGAGCACAATCGCGCTCACTTCATCACAAGCCCTGATGTTGATCATGACACAGGATTATTTACAAGACTCAAGAAGATATAACTAGATATATCAAAGAAAATTTACCTGATGTATCAAGTGTGAAATACTTTTCTGATGGTTGTGTAGCAATTTAAAAATTTTAAAAACTTTATCAATCTTTGTCATCACAGTAAAGATTTTGATTTAAATGCTGAATGGGTATTTTTTGCTACCAGTCATGGTAAATCCCCCTGTGATGGTATTGGTGGGAATGTTGAAAGAGTAGTATGTCAAGAAAGTCTAAAACAAATAACTACTGAGCAGATTTTAGATGTTAATTTAATGTACTCCTTTTGTAAAGCAAAGATAAATGGAATTTAAGTTATTTTCTAAAGAAGAAATCGACCAAACACAAGCACACTTAGAAAAAAGATATTTAGGAATATTTGGAAGAACAGTTTCTGGCACAAGGATGTATCATCATTTTATTCCAATCGCTTCAAACATTATAAGTTATAAATAAACAAGTATTTGATATCATTCCAAAACGTTAACATAATAAAGAGATTTCATTAAACATTAAAAAAATTGATTATTTTGCATGTTTTTATGACAGATTTTGGTGGGTAGAGATTGCTGAAGATGTAAGTGAACTTGATATAGGTAAATGATGAAAATAAATTGTTTCTCAAACTTAACCATGACTATATATGTCCTTAACTAGTCAATAAATAACACTATTTGCTTTTTTAGTTAAAAAAATGTTATAAAAAACATTTTAATTGCTTTCGTTACAAAATTTAAATTTTTCTAAAATGACACAATTTTTAAACGCAAATTTTGATCAAGTAGTATAGATTGAGTATTATAGATAGCTGTTTTAGTTAAAAAAATGTTTTAAAAAATAACTTAAATCAAATTCCATTTATCTTGGCTTTACAAGAGACAATTGATGAATCTAATTTTTTTCAGTAGACCTAAGATAAAATAATGATATACAATTAAAATTTTAGTTGGGATTTTGGGCCACAGCCTTCATTTTACCTCCAAAAATCATGAATTTACAAGTCAAGAATTTTGAACCAAATTGGATAAATGAGGCATTTCCTGAAACAATCAAGTCTTGAAGGTGCTATTTTTGGATTCCACAAGAATCTTTTAGGATAAAAATCTATTAGGGTACAAAATTTTAGGAAATTTCCTCAAGCCATTATAAAGATACTATATGTCAAAGTTGCTTTGTAGTCGCTTCAGATAATCATTAAAATGCTGAGTCAGCATTATTTTAACTGACAATATCTCTGGAACCTATGTTTGCAGTTATTATTTTTTTAATATGGACTGCAAGTGTGGTAAAAATGAACAAATTCTGAGACGTAAGGGTGTCATGGTCTGGAAGATTTCATATGGAATGACCCTATTAATAGTATTAATATTTTTAAACATTATTAACAATAGCAATTTTTAAAGAAACCAAGGCTGAAAATAGCTGCCAGACACATTGTACAACTCGTGGCAGAAACCATCAATCATAAGACATTTTTTCAGAGTACTATTTAAAATCATTCTGAACTTTTTTTAAAATTATTGTTTTCTTTTAACAAGAAGTTTTGAATTCAATCCCCACCACCTGGCAATACTGCACTTGACTTTTTTATGTTTTAACGTGTAAGTCAAAGCTTGTGGTTCAGAGTTAAAAAGTTGAAGGAGAGTGTTGTAACAACAATTAAAAAAAAAGCAAGTAGTCTCTTCAACTATAGGTGCCTCTGCAGTCTTGAAGAGGTGTATACATTAAAAAAAAAAAATTTTTAATTTTTTTTTATAATTTTTTTTGTCCTAGTTTTTTATTTGTTACAACATTACAAGACTTTACCTGTAAAATCCTCCTAGTTTTTGACCCCACAAAGAACTCTACTGGGAAAATATTTTACAAGAAGAGAGTTATTAACTTATCACAAAAACACTGATTTGCTTAAAACTTGCATAAGAAGATAAAAAGATTGCTTGTAAAGATGGTTTTTTTAATAGCTATATAAATCTTTGCACAATGAATGCTCAATTTAATAGCACATAATTTTTATAAAGCTATTCATATGAAGTTAAAGTAAACTCTAAAGCAGTGTTGATTTGTTGCAAATACTTGAAAAAAAAATTGGTTATCATTGGTTGCTTTCAAACAATCTTTAGATTTAGAAAAAATGATTATATAATAGTAATTCGATTGACAGCTTATTTGCAATGATTAGTAACTGAGTTAAAAATTAGTAACTTTAGGTCTTGTTTTGAAGCGTTACGCCTTTAGCGATTTTACATAAGGAATAATTTTGGTTAAGCGACTTTTTCTCATATTTTAACTTTTAAATTATTCTATAAGCAGTAAGATAAAAGAAGTAATTAATCTTTAAAAAAACCACACTAACTTTTGACTAATTAAAAAAACTCAAATAAAATTAAAATTTTTATTTTTTTAATTTATTGCTATGATTGATATTTTCGCTTAAAAAAAGCTAATACTTTATGCTTGAAGCAAAGATGATAATAATATAATTCTATTCTGATAAAAAGTATATGATTTAATTTAAAACTAATTTAATAAAAATATATAACTTTATTCTGATTAAAAATTATGTAATTTAATTTAGATTTAAAAAATATAATTTAATTTTGATTTAAAAAATATATTTAAGTTTATTAAAATTAAAGTTAATGCTTGGTTTTAACTTAACTATCAAATTTATTTAAAAATATTACTAAATATTGTTTAATATTTAAATTTTATAAATTCTTAAAAAAAAATTAGCTCCTTTTTATTGCAATTGTATTTTTGGTTTTTCTTCCAAAACATTTTTTTTTACTCAAAATTAAATTTTAAATAATCGTCTGCATCAAAAATTTGTACAAAACGTAATTACGTTTTGTACAAATTTTTGATGCAGATGATTATTTAAAATTAAATTATAAAAAAAAGTTTACCTTACGTAAGGTAAACTTTTTTTTTTATAATGCAAGTTAAATCGCAGCAATTAAATGATATATACAGTGATATAATTTTAATAAATGATGTTTGGAAAAAAAAATGTTTGCTTTTATAATAAAATCGTTAATAAAATAACAATTCAACAATGGGCGGAATAATTCGATGTGAAGAAGTTATTGCTAAAACCACCAATGCATCCACCAAGCACCCAATGGACGGGTGCTTGGTGGATGCATTGGTGTTATTGTGGATGAAGTAATAAACAAATATGACATGATTATGGGTATGGATCTAATAAAGCCATGTGATGAACTGAAAATTTGCACTGGAAAATTGAAACTCTGTAATTCTTTGATTTAGTTGTCATCAACACCTTGTGTTGCGACAATTGAAATTGGAACATGCAAAACTTATTTTGATAGCAAATAATGGATTGTAAGTAGGGAGTAGGAAAATGAACCTAAAATGAAAAACAGAACAAGTCAGTATAACGTATCTAACCAACATCGCGAGGTGTTCAACAACAAAATTAATGAATGGATCAAAGAAGGCATACTTATCAAATATGACAATAAAATTATGGGAGAAGCTAAAGGATTACTACCAATGATGTGCGTTCAAGATAATAAAAAGAAGATAAGACCGTGCTTGATTATCGCGAACTTAACACCTATGTCAAAGCTTCTGCAAAGGATGCAGATGTCATCAACAATGCAATGAGGGATCGGAGACTCATGAGAAAAAATAGCAATGACTTGGTGGTGGATCTAAAACAAGCATAACTACAAATTCATGTGCATAAACAACATTGGCCTAACCAAACTGTCATTTACAAAGATCAACAATATGCGCCTACACGTTTGAGCTTTGGATTGAACCTAGCACCTGCAATTATGATCTCAATACTACGATATGTTCAGGGTGTTAGCCAGCCTGATGGTGCCGCGTATAACGCGGTTTCCCAATTGGTTTAAAATTCCCAAAGGTTTTTAAGATCATGGTTAAAAAAAAAATTTAATCAGTCTCAGATTTAAATTGTTGCGCTAGACTAGTAAAAAACGCAATTAGTACGTGTGACAAGGAAATGAATTAAGTTAATCAATTAAGAATTAAGATCGATTTTTTAATGTGAAAAAAAAAGTGTTGTCATTAACAAGCAAGATCATTCATTCAAAAGTTGAAAAAAAAATGTTTTTAATTTTTAATTGACGCCAGTTATTCTCCAGTTAAAATTGTTCAATGCGTTTAATAAACTATTTTATTAATTTATTTTTGTTATTCAAAAACTCTTTATTTACATTCTTGCTTTTTATCTTAATTTAGGAAAGTTACAAATAAAATTTGCATATTAATAAATATTATAATATAAAATAAGTTAATAACGTTTTTATATTAAAAGATTTAATAATAATTTTGGTAAAATAAATTAGCTGGTAAAGTAAACCGAAAATAACAACAACAAAAAAATCAAAAATAAAACTTGCAATGAAACGTATTGTATATGTTGTATTTGTGTAAAACATAAAAGAAGACTTACTTGGTGTAGTTAAGGCAATTTTAAAATACTATAACGTCTGTATGATATTTTGTTGACTACTACATATTTCCGCTAAATGATCAGGTCTGTGAATCATGAAAAGACGGAAAAAATAAAATGATAAATTTTGCGGTATCATATAAATGTTTGAAGCGAAAAAACCCAGACCGTAGATTTTTTTTTTTTAAATCTTCTTAAAATCCTAATTCGCTTGTCCAAATTCCTATAAGATTTTAAATAAATACGATTTTTAGGTAAAATGAATATCATAGATTAAAAACTTTTAACTTTTTTTTTTTGTTGTTGATTGCAAGTTCTTTTTTGGTCGGAACTCTTGTATTTGTAAAAATTGATATAAATATTGTATTTTGACAACTATATAAAGCTAATAGGTCAGAAACGATTAGAACTAGGATCTATAGTAAATTAAGGCACTTTTTCAAAAGATTTTAACTAAATTCATGTTAACGCCGATGAGCGAAAGTGATTTAAAGGCTCAAAAATGGTATTCTTTGTATTCACAAGTAGGGGTAGTAAAAAGGATTAGAAAATTATATAAAAAAGAGAAAAATTCTTCAAATATTAAAAAAACCTGAAGCGAAAAAAAATATAACATCTAAAGCTTTTGTTTGGACATAATACACCTTTAAAATCATGCCAATTTCAAATAAATAAATTCGAATAATTTGTAAATCGCCTTAACTACACCGAGTATTTAAATAAAAGTAGCATTATATTTGAGAGAAACTAGCGAGCCAACCAATTTTTCAATAAAAGGTTATTAAAATTTTGGAAACTTTAATTTAACTTTCATTTAAAAGCTATTGATTTAAATAAGTTTTTTACTATTTGAATTTATCTTATGATAAAAATTGTAATATAAAATATGATGAACAATAATACGATTACCTATGTAAGAAAGTTAAAAAAATTTTTTAAGTATTTTAAAATTTTTAGTTTTAAAATACTAAGTATTTTAAATTTGAAATATTTGAAATCTTTCCATATAATTAGGGTTGTCAAACGTCTGGATTTTACAAAAATTACAACTTTACAGATTTTACAAACCTGTAATAATTTTTTTTTTAGTTTTTTCCTTCGTAAAAGCCGTAAAATTCTGGCATTCCTAAGTAAAATGTATAGTTTTTTTTATCGACTGTCGTTAAAAAGTTGTTTTAGCAAGTTAAAAAGTTACAAGAGGATCTTGGAAATCGCCAAAAATGTTTTGTTAAAAATTAAATACTATTTAGCATTTTTTTTACATTTATAATTTAAAAATGAAAATAAAAATAAAAGAAGACAATATATGTAACTAATCGTTTAAACCTTTTAAAACTGTATTTAAAAGTGATTTATGCAATTAAAATAGATCAAAGTTTCAATAAATAAATTTATTAATTCATTAGAACTGCAAACAATTGTCTTTTGTTCTAGTTTTCTCTCAACAATATTAAACAAAGGAGAGAAGCAATTTAAAAATGAAAACTGACAAAAATTGCTCAAAATGAAACAAGTTAAATTATTATAACTAAACATTTATAAAATATAAAAATATTCCTGAAAAATAAAACAGAAAAATATTCCTATGAATAACCCAGCAAAAATAGAAAATTTTTATTGAAACTTAATTGTATCTAAAAAATTGTATCTACTTTTTTAAATGTCAGAATGTAATGACCTTTTTTTATTTTTAGCCGCACCTAAATTCCCAATTTCGCTAAAACGCTGTAGGAATTTTTTTTTTGGCTAACACCCTGATGTTTTCTAATAAAATTCTGCACTTGCAAAATCAACAAGAGGATTATTGATGACATCTTAGCAACCAATTGAAATGGAAGAAAGCTGGTGGCACATATGAAGAAATGGGGTCTTCACTCGAAAACACCTGAATATTTTGGCAAAAACCCAGTTTGTGCACTAGGATTGGAAGTAACAGTAAATCCATCTACAAAGAAAATGTTTTGGAAAAGAAGACGCAAGATTCCCATTATTAAAAATGTGCTCACCAAGAGGGAGATATTCTCATTATGGTAATCTGGTTGCTAATCTACCAGTTGCTGGATGGTTAAGAGGGATGAACCTATTACAAATAAATACGTTAATGAAATGATGCAAGAAGTTATGGATAAAGTCATCAAATGCAATCCTGCAAAAGGCATATGGAATGTCAAACCAAATCCATCTCTAACTGTATGGTGTTCACTGGCAAAAGGAGTTGTGATAATGCAAGGTGACAAAAAAATAGAAGATACGATATGGCTCCGACAAAATTCTGATATAATGCATATCAACATAGCTGAATTGGATGCATGTATTGAAGGTCTCAATATGGCATTGAAATGGAACCCAAGTTATGTCTTTATCAAAACTGATTATCATAGTGTATTCAGTTGGTTAAATCCTGAATTGACTCGTGACAAACCTAAAAAATGTACTGGGCAATGTAAAATGCTAATTCAATGAAGGCTTCATCTATTTGGAAAATTGGTCAAGGATTATACCGTAAATGTAAATATTACATGGGTACCAACAACAAAAAATATCACAGATAAACACAGATAAACAGAGACACAGTGAAACAAGTTGTCGCTGAATGTGATGAATGTAATTCAATTGATCCTATGTGATTTTGTTGGATAAAGGAAATGTTGCTGCCAGCAAAGTGTAGGAAAGAGTAGCCTGCGATGTTACTAACATTGATTCGTTGCTATATCTCACCTGTATTCATTGTGGCCCAAACAGATATATGTGTTGTGGACACCATTAAGCAACGAAAGTGCAGCAATGGTTGTTCAACCATTAAAAACAATATGGTCATCGCTTGGACCTCCTTTCGAAGTTCTCCTAGATAATTCTAAGTTGTTTAGATCTCAGACTATGCAAGCTATGGCGTCCAAGTGGGAAATAAGACTTATTTATTGAGCTGTTGAAAAATTATTGGGAAATGGAATTGTTGAAAGAGTTCATTAGACGGTAAAAAGAATAAATACGAGAGCAAAATGTGGTATACTCATGCCTGTATTCTTAATCAACAATGTTCCATCAAAACATGGCACACCTTTTGAAATCTTTTGCCAATAATACAAATGCGTCCGTATTCCTAGAATTGATAAAGTCGAATTAATACAAAAGTCCCTGACTAAGTTTCAAGGATGGAAAATTGGCAATAAAGTGTTGGTGAAGCCCAAGCATATGACGCCGTGTACACAGCAATGGTAAAAAGGAAGTATAGTAGCACTGCATAATGGTTTAACAGCTGCTTTAAAAGCTTTAAATTAATTAAATGCTTTAAATTTTGTTCATAATACAACAATTTCTTTTTGAGGATTTAAAGAACACTGTCGTTTGCATCATTAACCATTGTTAATCATTATTCCTTACCATTTTGATATGAATAAATCAATAAATTTGTTTTTATAAAAATTCAGAATAACAACAGACCTAACACAAAACTTTGAGATACCCAAGTAAAACATATTAAGATTTGATACCACTGATGGAAACAATTTGAAATACGCAATAAGAATTTAAAATTCTACAAATAAAATAAAGTTGAAAATAAATAAAGTATAATAATAACCCTATTTTAATACCTATAAGCTTATTGTAGAGCAAGGTTATTGTTATCCAGTCTCTCAATCTCTGTAAGATGAAACCTATGTTATCAGAAGCACATTGCTCTAATGGTTTTTATCGTATCTATATTTTAAATTTCAAATTGTTTTTAATTGGAGTGAACATGAAATTATTATTGAAAAATAAAAAAAGCTGAATTAAAATGAGTTATTATGGATGTGTTACAGTAATTTATAACATAAGACAATATATAATTTATATCAAAAAAATATTTTCGTATATCCATATGCATATTGCTCTATATGTTTGAAGACTGTCAAACATGTGATATTTTCGTATATCCATATGCATATTGCTCTATATGTTTGAAGACTGTCAAACATTGAAAAAACTGTAAGTAGCAAGTGCTGTGACAATTAAACCTATATTTTGTAAAAAATATACCAAGGTTATGTGCAGAATTCAGCAAAATCAATAAGAAAATATGCATTTTTTTTTTAGGCCAAGGCCAAAACAATTAAGGCCAAGGCCTCAATTTTTGGCCTTAAGGCAAGGATAAGGACTAACAACTCTGTTTTAAAATGCAAGATAAATGCAATAAATTAAATTTATTAATGAAATGATTTAGAAAAATTAAATCACCTGGTTTAGAATTTATTAAGTAAACCATTATTAATAATATTTATCTGAATTATGTAAAGCTTGACAATAAAGGGAGATATTAGAGTTAACTATTGAATGTAGTGCACAATTGTCAATGACCCATTGCCTCAATTTAAATTTCAAATTATCAAAACTTTGAACACCATTATCAGAATCATCAGTTGTAAGAACATTAGTTATAGAAACATTTATCAATATATGAATTCTTACTGAATGATTCTACAGATTTCACACCACTTTCATTATGGTCAAAATATCAAAAAAAGATTTGTTCTTTGTAAAAAAGAAAAAAGTCATAACACAAACCATGTCATTTTAAATTGAAATCAATTAGATAATGAAGTTGTAAATCCTACACCGAAAAACAATTGTAAACATAAACTTATAAAATTTAATGAAAATTAGTACAGTTAGATTTGTTACTGAAACTTTTTTTTTTTTTTAATTTGTTACTTATTACATATAATTCATGAGCCATTTAAGATTTATCATTAGATTATTACCTAAAAAGCCAGAAATAAAATAGGAGAATATACTTCTTTGTCTATTTTAGTTAGAATGTAATGCTATGTAATTAATTTCGGAAAAATAATAAATGTTCTCTCATATTAAGCTATTTACAAGTATACGCTTTATTTGCTACTTCACAACTATATACCATTGTTAGAGAGGTCAAACGTGTTGAACTGTTCATGGATTTCGTATTACCAGAAATGGATCTAGTAAGAAAATGCTCGGATCTAAAACCAGATCAAAATACTTATTTCAAAACATTAATGTATAAAGTTTGGTTTATGTAAAACACAATTATTTTCATAATAATAATAATAATAAAAAGTATAAGCAAGTAAATTAGTAAAGGAATAAAAAAGGCTGATGCCTATCCTGATAGCGTTTTTACAAAAATTAGCTGATTAAGTCCGTGTATGTCAATCATTATATCACAAGCATAAACATAGATGTAATCCCTTCAGTGAAAAGTCTAATAATCTTTTTTTTTTTTTTTTTAATGTTATTTACCTTTTTAAGGCTAAGGGGTTTTATTATATACAGTTGAGAAGGATTATTCATTTTTTACTTTTTTTATTGTGGTTACAACCCTCTCTTAATTCTATAATTCCAAAACACAAACCTTGACAAATAAGGTCATATAAAGCACTGGTTTCAAAGGTCCTTAGCTTACATAAGACACCATTTTCTGAAGATTAAAAAAACTGCCTTAAAGAAATAATCGACAAAATTTTCCCAACAAAATTTCTAAAAATGCTATTTTAATAAAAAAATTTCAGTTGTCAATTTAAATTTAGATTTGCCATAAAAGAATTATCTTTTAGTATTGTTAACAGCGACATTTATAGCTTCAAAAAATTTAGGACTTATATTTACTCTCTATACATTTATATTCTGAACATGTTAGATATTTTCATAAGATTTAATATTTTTATATTAAAAATGAAAAAAAATTGCTTACTCTTTTTTTCCCTTGATGAAGACCCCATAATGATTTTTCATCACAAGGTGACAAAACTTTATTTTCAATGTCAAAAGCAAAATCCTTGCCAGGTCCTTGTCCAACTTTGCCAATAAGGTTCCATAATCCTTGCATTTTTACTCATAAATATTTTACCTTAACTATAATAATTACTTTATATGTATGTGTGTGTTTATATATTCTTATTGTTATTATTATTATTATTATTATTGTTATTATTATTATTATTTACTTATTCACACCTAAAAATGCTGCAAGTAACTACTACTTATGTTGGGAGATTATAGAAAGCAAAGAAGTGAGTTAAAGAAAGCAACTGTAAATTATATAAACAGAAAAACAGTTACAGAAAAAAGAAGTAACTTAGCTCAATAACAAGCCACACAAGATTGAGTTATGGTTGAGAAAAAAAGATATAATAGCTCCATTGCAACCACACAGAGGTTTTTGTTAACAATAAAAAGAGCAAAAAATAAGCTCAAGCTTAGCAGCTAAAGAGCAGATCTTTACGATTGTAAAGATCTATGTGATTATATATGTAATGTGATTATATATGTGGTTTCCATAAGAGGTCAGTAGTAAAAAGTAACTGAGAAACTGTAAACATAAAGAAACATAAAGGTCTCAGTAAGAATAGTATCATTTATCATTACAGAAATAACAATATAATTGCAATAATTATTACCAGTAAACAACTGAGTTTTGTTTGGGCTAAAAATTACCAACCACTGCAAGCCCCAAGCTGTCACAAAAAAGATATAAAATTCAAGATCAGTTGCCTTTTTAAGTGAAAAAGTAATGACTTTGTGTTAAAGTAAAAAAGTAATGACTTTGTGTTAAAATAGGTGTGTCATTAGCAAAAAGAGCTACTTATAAGGTATGATTACCAGGACGCTTATAATAATGAGGTACAACCAGACCAAGAATCGATAGAACCTTTCTATTATAACAGCTAACAAGTCAGCAGTAAAATGAGAGGTTCGAAACCTGTATTGATTGTGAGTAAGTTGTTTAACTAAAGATAAGATATTAGAAGATTGTTAATTAAAGATTAAAAGACTCAGCTAATAATAGTAAGAAGTGTGATTGAGCAATTGTAAGAGTGGTCAGAGTGATTTCTATAATTTTTAAAAATTAGAACCACAAATGTTTTTTTTTTCAATAGGCAGGAAAACAAAATTCAGTAAAGTCACTTAAATAATTTAGAAAGTAATGAAAAGAGTCATGGAGTGTTTTGTAAAATATAATTTTACAAAACTATAGCAACATAACAAGGATGTGTTTGACGTAATTGGGATGTCTAACAATTGATTAAACTGTTTCTTTGGGATGTCAAGAAGAGTGTGGTCATTAGATACAAAGTGTGAAGGTAGGTGATTAGGGTTGTCAGGCAAATGAGTAAAAATAAGTACTGTCTGTTGCTTTAGTCTTGATAATAAACCAAAAGCCTTACTACTTACCAAGGCACTATATCCTTTAATAAATCAAACTAATTTGATATTGGTATTTTTTGTCAGAGTTCACATTTCTAGCCTTTGCCTAAAAAAGCAAGTCTAAAAAGCAACAGAATATAGACAGTTTTTTCTGTTTGTTTGTTTATTTTTTGAAAAAAAAAAGTATTGAATGTCAAGAAGGTGTAAACAAACAAAAATCAAAATAAGGAAAAAATTTAAACAAAAAGTAAACTAAAAAAAAAAAATTGTAAAAGAAAAAAAACAATTTAAACAAAACAAAAGTATATATTATACCTTTGTTTTACTTTTATTACTTTTGTTTTGTTCGAGTGTTTTCTTTCTTATACAATTTTTTGACTTTTTTTTTGTTAATATATACAATAAATAAATAAAAATAAATAGAAGGAAAGAAAAATTATGTTTTTTTTTTGCATGTATATATATATTTTTTGGTGTATATATATATATATATATGTATATATATATATATATATATATATATATATATATATATATATATATATATATATATATATATATATATATATATATATAAATTCCGCTTGTTTCAATTTTAACATATACATGAAATTCCATAATTTCATAAGTATTTCCATAAATACTTATGAAATTATGTTGATGTATAATGGTGACGTATATATGTTGATGTATAATGGTGACGTATATGTATATATGTTGGTCTATAATGGTGACAAATATATTGGTGACGTAATGACACGCTTTTCGTAACCAATTGATGGCGTGTACCATAGTGAATAATTCCATGAGTGAATTATTCCAATAAATCAAACCTAGAAGTAAGGGTTTTCATTACAACAACAACAACAACAACAACAACAACAACAACAACAACAACAACAACAACAACAACAACAACAACAACAACAACAACAGCAACAACAACAACAGCAACAGCAACAACAACAACAACAAAAAGAGAATAATAATAGTTTGCATGCAACTAGGGCATTTAAATTGTATCTGCTTGTTGTCTAAAATATATTCACAACAGTAATGATAATAATGATTATAATAACAATAATAAGAGGCGATTTTACGGAGGGAGGGCTGTGTGGGTTTGGGTGTCTCAACCCCCTCCCCTTCCCCCTCCCCGCCTTCTCAAAGAAGGTGATTTTTACGTCATAGTCAGTTTTTTGAAGAACATAGTCGATTAGTCGGGTGTTTAACACATTCAGTCGGGTAATTTTTAGTTTTAAGTTGTTTTTTTTTTTCTTTTACCAATTGTTACTTTTTAAGGTTTCCTCCCCCCCCCCCCCTCCTCCTCAGTCAACTTATTCGTAGAATTGCCTCTGATAATAATAACATTAATAGCAATAATAACAACAATAATAATAATATTATAATAATATATACACACAAGGCTTTAAAATAATAAGGCCCGTATACTAGGGTGCGGTGAATTTTAATTTTTTTTTAGAATTGATTTTGCCTGTATGTTCAGAAGTTGTCCATTTATATCAGAATTATTCTTGAAAAATATCAATGCTCTAGCAAACTATCTTGAGATGCCCTAAGACCTTTGAAAATTAGACGGGTCCTTAATATAATAAAAAAAAAGTCTTTCAAAAGTATGTTACGTTGGTTCTCAAATGAAGCCAAATCATAAAAAAATTTCAAAAATAATAGTCATTTTATAAAGAGCAATTAAAAAAACATTTGTTAAAAATAAAATTTAAAAATAACTTTTCATTATTGGTTAAAAGATTTTTGTTGTAAAATCAAAAGTAATAGTTTTTTTTTAATTATTATTATTTTTGAAACTTTAATACTAGGCTAAATGACTTTTGAAAAAAATTAAGATTCACCCTACTGAATACCTAAAATACCGTAATTATTACAATATTAGTAGTACAATATATAAAAAAAAATGAAACAAGTGGATCAAAATTTATGTTGTGTGATATCAAACAAAAAATTTCAATAATTTATTAAGTAGGGGAGACCGGGGCTAGTTGGCTCAGTTTTTACTCTATGAGCTCTGTAGCCCTAACAGTACATTTTTTTAAAAATGTTAAAGTGTAGTCTTAAAGAGTATGGATTAGGGTATCTTATAAAATTTGCATTCATTTACAAAAAAAAATTCTTGGGGCCTTTCCGGACCCTCAAAAAAAAAAAAAAATTTGCGCCAACTTACCCCACCACGGGGTAAGTTGGCGCAAACTATAAAAATGATTATTAATGCACTAAAAAGTGCAAAATTAATAGAAATTTTTTAAAAATTAATTTTTGCTACAATTTTATCCCAAAATTTAATATTACTTTTAGCTGGTACCAAATATTAGTCCGTATAAAAGCGAAACAGTAGCCCACCTTTAATCTGTGGAAAAAAAATTAAAATTTTTTTTTAATTTTTTTGCAAGAATAAATATTTTCAATATTGTTTAAAATTAAAAAAAAAATAATAATAATTTTATAAAAATAAATATTTTTTTCCATAATAAATGTTATGAGCCAACTTACCCCGTGAAAAATTTGTCAACTTACCCCGAAAGCTTTTTTTTAATAAACAGTCTATAGATCCTAAAAAACTGCAGCTTTGAAAAAAAAGTCTGACTGGATACAGTAAACTAATTGTGACTGGAACTTTGAAAATAATTTTTTTTTTTCATACGACTAAATATTTTCTTTGTAAAGTAAGAAGGAAGCAATATTCTAAAAGTTACGTTTTTGTCCAAAAAACGCATAAATCTCAATATCTCCCATGCGCATGCGCGAATCCTGACAATACTACAGTGAATGATGAAATGGTCAATAAGAAAGTTTCTGAGTAATTTTTGTTACTTTCTGATGAAAGGCTCTAAAGATAAACGCAGTTCGTCAACTTACCCCTGCGGCCAACTAGCCCCGGTCTCCCCTACTAAAGGACATAAACAACTCGGAGACAAAATCATAACGCCGAAATTCGGCAAGTGCTACTTAATTTCGATGATTCTAATGCGATATCTGTGACACCAAACTTATCTTTAAAATGGACCTTCAGCAGGCTGTAACAAATTGTATCAAATGCTGCTGTTATGTCGAGAGAGAGGAGGAGAATAAATATTTAACCACCATCTATGTTTAACATGATGTCAATGCATATCTTAATGTCTTTTTAACATAGTATAAAGTTAGGAAAATTAAGGAGAATTCTTTTCAATTATTATTTTTAATTTTTGTATCTTTGAGACATGAGTTAATATTGCATTATCATGTTATAATTACATTTTGTTATTATATGAATACATTAATTGCTTATGTTCATGCTATATTAGCGTAATATTTGTTTAGAATCATTTAAACCAACAGATATGTCGTCGTCAGGTAAAAAATAACAAAAAAAATTTGAACCTTCTGTATTATTTATTACATCTTTTATTTAAGTACTTCAAATATTGAAACTAATCCAATTGTGATTTGCTTTTAGAAAAATAAACAACCACGATCCGGTGGATCGAATAAAAGTATGAAAGTACTTTTAATGACATTTTCTCATCTTTTTTTTATGTACTTTTAATAACATTTTCTCATCTTTTTTTTATGTACTTTTAATAACATTTTCTCATCTTTTTTTATGTACTTCAAATATTGAAACTAATCTAGTTGTGAATTGTTTTTACAAGAAAATAAATAACCACAATCCGGTGGATCAAAGAGAAGTATGTAATTACATGTTGTTATTATATCGATGCATTAATATTTGATGTTAATGCTATAACTGAGTAATGTTTATTTAGAATCAGATAAATCGACTGATATGTTGTTGTCAGGTAAAAAATAACAAAAACCATTTGAATGTTCTGTTAAGTGTTTTGAAATTTTTTTGAAATCTCTCGTGAGTAATTCCACGTCAAAACAACCAATTATTTTTTTAAATGCAACCCTATGTTCTTGGATTTTCTTTATATTTTTACCATAGTTAGTACATTATAAAATAAGATAAATCCCAAAAATTCAAGGTCTAACTCTCAACGGTTCGTGAGTAATGGTTGCTTTAATTTTGGCTACTATTATTGTTTTGGTCATTTTCCGCCATTTTTAAATTTACATTTCTTCTTATAAAACCAAGTCTTTAAACATGTGAATTCTAAAAATAATTGACTTAGTTAATCTTAAGGTGAGGAATTTGAATATATAAATAAAAAACTCATTTTATAATTAAAAAGTACCTAAATATCAATTATAAATGTTAAAACAATGGACACCTGCCCCAGTAAAATTTTTAGGTGTGCGGTAAGTTTTTTAGGCTTAAAATTTCAAATTAGATCATTGTATGTTTGTGTAAAAAAAACATTTCTGCCAAATACATAGTTTAAAAATTAAATGAAAAATATTACAAAAAAAGCAAATATAGCATATTTCGCTTATCGTAGTATTCAAAATAAATAAAAATGATGCATACTTGAATTGATATACAATTTTTTATAATATATCCATTAAAAAATTATTGATTTACAAATATATACTTATTAATTTTGTAAAAATCTTTTTTTAAAAGTTCATATTTGTCTGATATTATTGTTGGTGCACTTATTAATGTTATTACATTAGTGATTGGTATCCAACGATAATCATCCCTTTTAGGCCAGAAAAACTGTTCAGATGGACCGTGTGGATGCATAAACTTTATTTTTATATCATTATATTCTTCATCTTTTTCTTTGACAACTGCAATTCATCAAAACGAGTCATATGTACATGCGTAATATTCGTACTTCTGCATTAGATCAAAACTTATTAAACTTAAATTTTGGTAACTTGATTTTTTAGTTATATTAATAGATTTTGGATTTATATCGTTACTAGTTTTTTTAAATAATATAGATGTTTTCGAAACTGGTTTGCAATGGTGAAATCCTCGAGTTCCTGGTATTGTTTTTCCCTTCTCAAATCATTTATTTTGCGTAGCTTTAACATTAACCATAGTTTCTTTATCAATTTTAAAGAACTTTATTGTGAGCATTTTTTGAGTGCAAAATTCAATCATTGCATCGATTGTTAGTATTTTATTTTTCTTTGGACGTTGTAAACTTTCTCTTGCTATTGTTCGTTTTACTGTACCGCCTATTGCATCGCAAGAAGATTTGCCGTGACTGGTTGCAAAAAATATCCATTCAGCTTCCAATAAAAAATCTTCTGAGTGATGGCATGGATTTAGAAAATTTTTATAACTTTTATACTGTCCTCCACATCTATCAGAAAAGTTATACAATTTGAAAATTAAAGGAAGGGTTTCTTTGATATAATTACATAAAATAGTCTGATTTTGATAGACAAAACAGGTATTGTGAATCGCATCGGCAGACATAAAACAAAATGATTCGTGTAAAATAATGCCATTTACTTTATAGGATAAAACAACTGGGTGAAAGGTGCATCCAGATTTACACCAATGATAACTTTGGATCTCATCTTGCACAACAAATTCATAATTTTCTGAAAAGTCACACTTTTTCATTCAATTTGAATTTTAAATCTTTAAGAAACTTTGTTTGGCAATTAGAAATATACGAGTGAGCTGTTAGTTCATCAATACACTTCACTACTAACTCTATATGTTTCAACAGTTTCAGTTTGTGTGACGAGTTGGGTCCTGTCAGTACCTTGCCATTGATTAAAACTTAACTCGTCATCAAAATCAAGTTCTTCAAGCTCTTCAAGAAGAAATAATTGTAAGACATCTGTTCCTGGGCAACTCAAACATCTATGAACCATACACTCATTTTTTGAAATGTCACAAACCACCTAAAAAACAAGTTTATTTACTATAATTTACTATCAAATTTTCTATTATAATCATTAAATAATCATAATAATAATTAAAATCATGATAATAATAATTAAAAGTAAAAGTAATATCAAATTTAATTTCCGTATAAACTGACATCTTTTTTTAGATTTCCTAACTTATAACGTACATTAAACACACTTATAACTGAAAACAAACCTTTTTTATTAAATGTTTTTAAGTTATATCCCATTTCATTGCATATAAAAGAAGAACTGCATTTTGATGATAAACATACACATACACACACTGAGTGAGCAGCTGAGGCTCCAACACTTACACATCACTTAGGACGCAGACTGCAAAATTTAGAAATTCCAAGATTCATTCCTGGATTTATAACTTTAAATTGGCTGTACAATTCTTTCAGGTTACACAACAGCAATCGTTTTTGTACTTGTATTCTGTTATTTTTTCCTTTTCCAACACTTACATAATCTTTTTTATTAGACATTGTTCGTGAGTATTCATCATCTTCATAAAAACTTTGAACAATGGAGACAACACTTTCTCCAATTTTGTCCAATGGGAGTAAAAGTATGCCACTCTCCTGTTTCATACAACGTGCTGTTCGAATAGCATTCATATTAACTTCAAAGTAGTTAGAAGCATAGTCTCTAGACCAAGATTCAGGAGTTAAAGTGAGAATTTTTAATTTATTTTTATAGTCAGAAGCATTTATCTTTTCTTTCATCAATAGTGTCAGTTTATCCAGATCAGATGCTTTACTTTGATCTGTTTTCGAATAAGACGCAATAGAATTATCTATAAAATGCAAATTACTTATTCCATAATGAGCTGCTAAATCTTCACCAATCTTTTTTATTGGTTTTTTATATTTTTTCATTGCAGATGCAACACGTTGATGTAAAGCAACAGAATGTAAATTAATAGGAGGTTCTCCTAAAACTTCCAGGGATAAATTAATATGAGCAAATGGTTTATCTTCTCCTATCGATATTTCATCAACTCAATTTTCACTAGGGTGTTCTACTGATAAAACTGCCTTTGACTTACAGCTAGTATATAACTTCCACCCAGGTAAAACTCTTAATCCTAATGACTCAAAGTGTCTAGCCAACATTAAAGATATTGTAAATTTACCTTTAAAAAAAAGGATATCTAAGATACGTGTTGTATACTTTTACAGATAGCATTCATATATTTGAAATCAAATTACCTTTTATTTATTTTTTTATGCACTTTATAAACATCACAACAATTGCCTTTTTTTTTTCAAATCTTTTTTCAAAGTAGTGAAAATCGTGATTACAAATGCTGAATAGTTCTTCACAAGCACGCAACTCACATCTCCATAAAATGTTTTGACGAATATCGGTGTCTAGGTCAAGTAGTAAAAAAATTTCTTTACTTCTAGAATATGAGACATTATGGCATTCTGACTTCAATTCTTTACCAATATCACATGAAATCATTTTGATAATGGATTAAAAAATGTTATACTTGCAAATTTAAAAATGCACAAGTACTAATTACATTATTTATGTAGGATTAATTGCAACATTTACATTAGATGAATATGTCTGAATTCAACAATTAAACTTTAATAATTTGGAAAGACAAGGAAACAAAAAGGAAATATAAAAATATATTAAAAAAACTTAAGAAACTTAAAAAACACTTCGATTTAGATAGGAACTATCTTTTTTCGTAAGTTACCATGGCAATATATATACATTTATAGTACAAAAAGTAAAATATTTGCAAAACTGTGTATTTGGCAGAAATGATTTTTTCACACAATGTTCTTCAAACATACAATGATCTAATTTGAAATTTTAAGCTTAAAAAATTTACCGCACACCTAAAAATTTTACTGGGGCAGGTGTCCATTATTTTAACATTTATAATTGTTATTTAGGTACTTTTTAATTATAAAATGAGTTTTTTATTTATATATTCAAATTCCTCACCTTAAGATTAACTAAGTCACTTATTTTTAGAATTCACATGTTTAAAGACTTGATTTTATAACGAGAAATGAAAATTTAAAAATGGCGGAAAATGACCAAAACAATAATAGTAGCCAAAATTAAAGCAACCATTACTCACGAACCGTTGAGAGTTAGACCTTGAAATTTTGGGATTTATCTTATTTTTTAATGTACTAACTATGGTAAAAATATATAAAAAATCCAAGGACATAGGGTTGCATGGCCTGATTGTTTTGACGTGGAATTACTCTCGTTGAGATTGACTTATTTTGTTTGGATATGCTATGAAAAGCGTTTCGTAGCATATCCAAACAAAATACATTTAAAGCTATGACAATCAGGGTATTCATTAAGGTAGAGCTGATCTAATATCATAAAAGATAAGGTAGAGCTGATTTTTAGATTATTTTTATTATTATTATAAATTTATTATAATATATAACTATAACACATTTTAATTGATTGGAATAAAAAGTACTTCAAGATTAGTTGTGGTGCAAAATTCTTTAAAGAATGGAATCGGACGTTAGTCTTAAGATTTACAGTAGGACGAAGGACAAAGAAAGCACTAAGAAACATTAAACAAACATACTGTTTTTTAATTATACCTTTCATCCAAATTTTATCTTTTTTGGCGTTTTTCTCATTACGCGTGTTGCTCTTTTAGTAAAAGTATTTTAAAGGCCGCTGACCAATTTGTATGACATTTTTAGGGAGCGCTCCTCCCTAAAAATGTCAAAATGTTTACAATTACCAAACAATTTTTTCAAAACATCACTTTAAAAATATACAGTCAAGTAATGTTGCTTAATTTTATAAAATGGGTAACAAGTTGAATACGTATTAGCTTGTTTAAGTGGCGGTGTGAGTACCAATTGAATAAATTAGACAATACTTCTAAATGCAAAGAAAGTATATTTAATACTGTACAAATAATAATGTGCAAATACAAGTTTGCGAAAGATTTTTACCAAAGGCTATAAGTAATTTTTAAAGTTAAATAATATTATATGGACCCGTGCTCTAAAAACTGGTTACGTTTGTAGAAATATAAATGAGATTGCTGTAGCATCAGCAGTTCTTTTTTTCTTTTTCCGATGGATCAAAAGGTATTTTAGAAGTTTTTAAAAACATTCATACTCACAAAGTTCAATTACAAAGTTAATTGAAAAAGGCAAACTGCGTATAAATTAAGTAAACAAAAAGTCAAGCGATTCAGGAAAAAGACAAAGAAAAAGTTAAGAGTCAATAGATATGGGTTCGAAGATAAGAATAATGAAGAAGAAAGTGACATTTTTAGAAGAGGAGACTTTTGATTTATTTTATACATTTTATTAATATTTTTTTTAATTTACTGTTTTTACAAATTGCCTTTTTTAATTTTCTGTCGAAGATTGTAAATTATGAACTCTACTAATTGTTTTAAAATTTTGCACAATTGCTCTTTAGATTATTGTTTTCGTTTTGACCTTTAAAAAAATTACTTTTATATGAGCTATTTTTAAAAATTTGCCTCTCTTTTCCAATTAGTTAAAAGTTCAAAATAACTTAAAGCATTATGGGTAAAATATTTATGATATGATACTTTTTTGAATGTAAGAACGTGCTATTCAACTTTAACATTTCGTGTAAAGGCAAGTTGGGCAAGAGCACTAAACTGTACTGGGGAGATGGCTGCAGGCCACGTAGGAAAATATTTTTTTATGACAAGTTGCTTTTTTAGCTCAGCCTCAATTTAAAAAGCTTATCGTCGATTTAATTTTTAACTATTCTGGGACTTTTTATATTTAGTTTTAAGTTTTTTACATTTTGTACATTTATATAGTTAGTTAGATTTTTATTTTTATTGGAAGTTTTATTGTGTCAGGTAATTTTTGCTGACGTAACAAGCCAATTGCACCACAAAAGCTGCCAATAACATTAAAAATTTGATTATCTTAAAAACAGAGAATGGTTCGCAAGACTATTGTTCATTATTGGCTGAATAAAGGAAGCTTGGTAAACATCTCGCAGAGCAAAATACAGAGCGCCCTGCCGTGCTTTTATAAGATAGCCGTTCGTCACAATTTGAATTTCAAATTCTTAATTTTTTGCGTGAAAAGTAAATCAATTTATTTGAGCCTCCACCTGGTACTTTTGGAGTCACACAGCTACTTGACCAAACACAAAATTAACAGCTATCGATGCTACTTTATCACACAAGAGGAACTCTTTTCCTTTTTCCAATTCAATAAATTGAGAAAGGTATATGAATATATTAGGAATAATGTGGATTAATTAATGATCAGCTGAAAATATTATAGCAGCTGCTAAAAGAGTTGGTATAAGTAAGGATGGTCTTAATATTGACATTATGCAACAGGATAAGTTCAACAAGCAGCTTTCCTAATGAATAAAACTGGTGATGTTGAACCTACTAGTGTTTTTCTTCAATCTGCTACTCCTAAGAAAACAAGAAATGTGACCTCAAAAGAAGGACACCTAGCAACAACTCTAAGATCGCAATCCAAAGTGGCACAAACAAAATATAGTATTGTTCTCAAAATATTGGAGATCAATGTCTCATCATTCATTAGGAAATCATATTAGAAAAGCCTAAATTTAGCAGAAGTGCCGGATTTACTGTCAGTTAATTGAGTTAACCCTATTGAGACTAATCAAAAAAGACAAAAAAAGGTTACTAATGTGCATGGATCTATTGAGTCTCAAAATATGCTTTCAAAAGCGTCCACTTGAAACAGAAAAAAAAAAGTTTCATAAGAAAAAAAAATTAACTCCAACAAAAGGAACTGTATTATAGCTGCAAACTGCAACGTTCTTGTGTAAAAGAAAGTCTCACAAAATCTTTAAAAGAATGTCCGTTAATCTATTCTATTCTTATGTCTGAATGTACTAAAAAACTAATAACAAAAAACCAACGATAATTTCTCGTACACCTGCATAATCATCTTATGGCCCTTTAAAAAAGAAACTTTATTCTGTTGATTTTTATATGATGTTGATTTTTTTTGTGCCGTTGATTTTTTTTTGCTGTTGGTTTTTTGTTTTTTTTGTTTGTTTGTTTTATTTAGGTGTCACTCCAATGACTAGTTTTTAACTATATGAGTGACACCTAACCTAATTTTGTAAAATTATAAAAAATATGTAATTTTCAATTTTCGGTTAAAAAGAATAATAAATAAATAAATGAATTTATATTCTGATTCTGAGTTATTTCAAATCTTAATGGCTCAGAGATGTTTTTTTAGATAAAATGTTTGTCACGGTATACCAATAACTGGCATGGATTATTGTGTATTTTAGAACTTGCATTTTATTTTATTTAAAATATACATTATTATTCAAATCTATCAAAAATTTTGTTATTCAAAATATATTACTAATTTAAACATAGTAAACTCTTTAAACTACAAGAAGGCAAAATAAAAATCTTTTAGTGAGCGAGTTTATATTATATTAGTGGATTAGAACAGATCAAGTATTTTCTAGAAATGAAATGATTCTAAACCTAAATTAACTTTTCACGATCATGGGTAGCTCAGATGATTAGAGCAGCAGGATTGCAGGTTCAAATCCCGCCTAAGCCTATTGAGGGTGTGAGTAGTATCTTGACACGAAGGGAACTCGTCTCAATTAGCTGTGCTATTACAATATTTTCTTCTTGACTAATAAATAAATAATCTTGTCAAGTATCAAAGAAACTTTTTTTAAATCTAGTCGATATTTTTTTGATCTAGGTGAGATTTTTCAATCTAGTCGAGCATGAAAGAGACTGCGTATTATGCATATATTATTAAAGGTTTTCGAAACCTATTTGTTTGTTTTTCTCTTTTCTGATTCCGGTAGAGCTTTGTATTTCGGTCTTAAACTGTTTTTTTATGCACTGCATAAAGAAAACAATTTAAGGCGGAAATACGAAGCTCTACTAGAATTGGAAAAAGGAAAATAAATTAGTAAATAAATAATCTAGTCGAGTAAACAAAGAGTAAGTAAACTAGTAAATAAAAAAATCTAGTCAAATAAATGAACATTATTGTTATTATCGTTTTTTCAAACATTAGGGGTCATATGAGATAAAGTCAACCATTTATAAAAACAAAAAAGTTTAATTGCGTTGACTTTTTTGAGATTATTAGGATATCTAGAAATACTGATTTAATATTTGCTTAAAATTTTTAACCGCATTAGTGGAACACATAGCTGAAAGTTTATAGGTGTAGTATTTAAAAGGGTACGTGTTTTTAATGGAAATCTACTAATATATGCTTAATCACACTCCACATTTATTGTGTGTCCATGAATTTTTTCCGACATCTTTGCATAATAAAGCTTTTTTAAGTGTTTCTTCTTTTTCTTTTTTTTAAATTACGGTTTTTATAGTTTACTTCATTTTTACATGTTTTTTTAAAACATTTTTCATAAAGTTTTTGTTTCTTCTTTGATGAATAAGCCTTTGTTCATCCAAGGCTTACAAATTAACATAACCCCTAATCATTCTCCCCTAATCATTAACATAACCCAAATCATTCTCCCTCAAAATCTGAAATTTTTGTGAGACAAAATAATGAAAACTTTTTAAATTATTTTTAAAAACTATTATCAGAAAAAATGATTGGAATCTTAAATTACAATTGCAAGAAGTAAATATTGCGTTTGAACTATTTTTGGCGCCTATTGTAAACACTATGACTTGACATTTCCAGTCCAAAAAAACAAACTATAAATACTCATTCTATTACCATTGGAATAATGCAAAAGTATTTTATGGAGTCGAAAATATTTTAAGAATTTTGATTGATCTATCGTATAAGATTGTAGGTTTTAAGAAAATATGATTAAGGGTACTGTTATCAGTAATTAAGAATATTGGGAAATGATTTGTTATGTTGGTTTTAATTATTCCTGATTCTAATAAGCAATTGTGAAAATTATTAATAAATATGTTGTCAAGTAATGTCGATAAGACCTTTAATTAATTTGGTTGACTTGTTTATTGTTGGAATTATATCATGTTGAATAAAGGTATCTAAAAAACATTGAACATTTACATTTGAAACATGATTCATGAATTTAAAGTCACCTAATGAGTACGCATATTTATTTTTGGTTAGTTTTGCTTGAAAAGGGTTTTATATAGACATTATTAAACTAACAGCTGGTTTTCTATTAGGGATGTAATGGAATTTCGTTTCGTCGGAATTACGACCGGAATTAGTGACTTTTAGGCCATTTCGGTTCTGGCCGGAAATACTATATTTCAGACTGGAATGCCGGAATTTATATTATCCCTTTTTTTAAAACATGTTACACAGACTGTGTTAAATAAAATCAAAAAATCATTGTCCTACAGGGTAATGAAGAACTATAGGTAAACTTAGGTAAAAATACAAAATTCTTAACAAACACAATGTAATTTTATTTTCAATTATCAATTATGTAAGGATTACCAGAAGTTTAGGAATATTGTGGTGAAAAAAGAGTTGCTACCCAGTTTTGGGCAACGAACTAGCTCTTTTTTCATCAAAAATGTTACCTGCCACTGAGAATAGTCTTATTTTAAATGTTACTTAAATTTTAAACAGTTAAAAAGTATAGGATACCTAATATAGTAAATATTTCAATTTTAACCTAAATGAAAAAATAGAAAACAAAGAAACACTTTTAAGTATAAATATCATGCAAATTAAAACTTTCAATAAATAAAATTATAAGAAACAAATAAAAACAACATATTAGATTAAAATGAAACAAGAATCAAATTAATGAAATAGATAATATATGTATTTATAGGCTATAAATATATATTATGTAGCCACGACGCTGAGGTGCAGGCTTGCACTTTTAATCTTGAAGGTAAAAAATTACTCGTTTCGGCCGGAATTTTATTAACATTTTCGACAAATTTGGTTTTGGCCGGAATTCAAAACTTCCAATCGGGTACATCCCTATTTTCTATAAATAAAATTCATGCTAATACTTTTTAGTTTTTGCATAACGACTCGCGATCTGTTTCATTAATATTAAGGGCATTACGTAGAATAAAGTTAATAGATTTGTGAACAAAAATAATTATACTACTACTAACGCGGGTTTGACGTGATTGGTGACCTGATATGTAATTACTTCATAACCTGATATGTAATTATTTTATAATAATAAATTCTTTCATAGTTTTTCACCCACATTTCCGTGAGACTAATTAATTTAAAATCGTGCTTCAGTTTATGCAACAATAACTTTAAATTAATAAAATTTTCCTTAATACCTAAAATGTTTAGACTCAGAATTGAAGAATTGTTTGTTGTTGTTGTTTGTGTATGGAGTACTGTTTTCATATTTGGACTGTTTTGTTTAATGATGCTCTTTTTTTTTAGACATGGTCCAAAAACGCATTGTCAAGTACGTTGACAATGCATTTTTGGACCATGTCTAAAAACGCATTGTAAACGCAGCGGACCTGCTTTATCTGCCAAGCTTGAGCCTCTATCCCATCGCCTGCACCTCTTTTCTACCAAAAAAAAAAAAGTACTACAAATTCTTTGCTTGCTTTAATTATTATTCGTTTAGTTTTTCCAGCACTTCAAGCCATTAGAACACTCTTCTATTTTCATGTTTTTCTGACTCAAACAACCTCCAAATTTTCAATTATTCTTTCAACTGTTTTCTTGTCCTTTAACTCTATTTTTCGTTTTCTAGTCACTCCCAACTTAAAAGTGATTGCTTGCAACCTTGTTGGTAGTGAATTGAAATAAAAAAGAAATTAAGAAAAAAAAATTAAGAAATTAATAAAAAAAAATTAAGAAATTTTTGAGGTCAAAGCTCTTTAAAGATTTACGATGCCATGCTAAGTTTTCCACATCAGAAGAAAAAAATTTTAATACAGCTGGTTTGTTGTTAGGTTACGAACTAGTCACAATATGTTTTAAGTTGACACTGTGTTAATTTGACTCTGCGTATCAAGTTGACACTATGTGCTAAGTCAACAGTGACAAGTTATGAGCTAGTGATACGAACTAATGACACTATTAATATATATTCATATTAAAATATTCATTTTTATGACGAATAATAATAAATAAAGTAATACTTTATAATTAATACATATATATATACATTATATATATATATATATATATATATATATATATATATATATATATATATATATATATATATATACATATATATATATATATACATATATTTACACCTGATGATGCTGACCTCAAAAGGTCAGCGAGAATACACACACACACACACACACACACACACGCACACACACGCACACACACACACACACGCACACACACTCACACACACACACACACACACACACACACACACACACACACACACACACACATATATATATATATATATATATATATATATATATATATATATATGTATATGTATATAATGTATTACATCATTTACATAACAGGACTATAGATGTCAAAAGCTGTTTTGTCTTTAAATAACTTTTTTACTATTAACCATCTGAATTTTTATTTAATTTTGTTTTGATCAGTGACGAATCCAGCATTTTTTGGTGTTTGAGATAGCTAACTTGCGATGATTGGAGGCTAGGAACAAAAAATCCCTAAAATATTATTCCCCCCCCCCCCCCTTGCCACAAATATGAGAGCAACAAGTTGATAAAATATTTTTTTGCTATTCTTAACTAAATTTATATTTATCGATAAATTTTTTAGTTTCACAGTATGCCTCTAAGCGTTCAAAAATTATGACCATATAAAGTTTAAATCCCTTCAATTTGAGGGGGTTACAAATTTTATATGGTCATAATATTCGAACGCTTAGAGATTGTACAACAATACTTAAAATTTATCGATGAATATAAATTTATATGAGAATAGCAAAAAAAAATTTTTATCAACTTGTTGCAAAGCATCATTATTTGACATAAGTATAAACATGCAAATGTTTGGAGTTTGCTACATATCTGGAAATCAAACACCAAAAAATGCTACTGGTTTTGATATTACGGTGAAAAATGCATTTGGGAACCGTGAAGCAGATGAATTAGCTACTTATTTGATCTTTAAAATTGTTATTATAATTTTTGACAGAAAAAATTTATTTGAACTTATTGTTAACAGAAAGTAAAATTAGTTTGTTTATATACACAATTTTTAAATTTATAGTAAATTCCCGGTAAGTTGAACACCGTTTAAATCGAACTTTTGTTAACTTTAACTGTGTCATTTATCCCTTTGAAATCGTCTATTTGATTACTATTAAAATTTTCTGATTAATTTGAACCTCGGATATCTCGAACTTTGCAAAGTCGAACTATTTTTTCGTCCCCTTTCAGCAAAATTCTTTCCCATACAAAAAAGTTCGGGTTAACCCGAACTTTTTGTATGGGAAATTTTGTATTAAGAAATTAAAAAAACTTGAAAAATGTTTTTTAGCCATATGAAGCACAAATAAAAGTGCCCTGATATTTTTTATGTTTTGTTGTTATTTTTAGATCTGAATATATTGATCTGAATCGTTATATTTAGATCTGAATTGTAATTAGATCTGAATAGAATTGATTCTTATCAGACGTAAAATAATGCTAGAAAAAAAACTGTTACAAAATAAATCACAACAAAATAACAATAAAAAAACAGTTATTTATAGTTTTAATAAATTTCTTGATAAAAGATCTTTAGCTTTTAAACGCAATTTTATTACTAAATATTAAGGAAGTCATTTTGTTGCTATACTTTTTTCAACGATTTCTTTTGAGTGTACAGCGTGAATACAATATGTAAATTTTTTACTACAAAAACTTGAAAAACCTTATAGTGTATATTTACTGTTCATACTTTAATATTCTGAAGAAAACTTTTTTCGATGTTTGAGCTTAGCAACTTTAAAACATGAAGAAAACTCCATACTTAAGTATGTTCATATATATAAGGAATGAGGATGCTATGCAAAAAATTGAGGTGATTGGAGACTGGGAACAACAAAAACCCTAAAGCGTTAGCCCCTCAACCACAAATAGGAGGACCATGAGTCAAGTTTGTTAATTTTGTTTTTCAATCTTAATCTTAAAATATATTATATAAAGTTTACAGCCCCTCTCAAATTAAGGGGGCTGTAAACTTTATATAATATATTAAGAATAAGATTGAAAAAAAAAAAAAAAACTTGACTTATCGCTAGCCTATTTGGGGCTGGGGGGCCAACGGGTGTCGTCGGCTCTGATTTCTTTGGTTCCTTGGAGGTTCGAGTTATCGGGAATTAATTGTAGTTTATTTACAATTATACTCCCTCTGTTTTGTTTTTTTCATAAAAAAATTATTTTTTCTTGGACATTTTAAACGTTTAATATTTTATTAGTATTAAATGTTCAAAATGTTCAAATAAAAACTAGTTTTATATTAAAAATAAAAAAAATAACAACAGTATATTTTCAATAACTCTTTACGTTGAATTAAAATCGGAACGGTATTTCGGAACGAAGGTACTAATAATTTATAACTTATAACTACAATTGATAAAAGTACTAGAAGTTTCTTTAGAGTATTGATATTTTTTGAGTTAAAAACTTCTTTGAATTGTTTAACTTGGCATTAATAGAAGTATTATTATTTGGATTTGACATAAAATTTCATTTTTTATTCGATATTAAACTACTGTTTAGGGGGTTAATATCACGTTTATTTGATGTTTGATCTACTTTGTAGAATGAAATCCATGTTCTAAATTTAGATTTTTTTAAAAAATTTTTAAATATTTATAACGAAGTAGAATTATAATTTTTAATTTTAAAACTACAAACTTACTGATATATATATATATATATATATATATATATATATATATATATATATATATATATATTTATATATATATAAATATTCTTAAAATTATTGAATATTAATGAAATGCAAAACCTTGGCTAAAAATAGTATATATATATATATATATATATATATATATATATATATATATATTCTTAACGCAGTATATATATATATATATATATATATATATATATATATATATATATATATATATTATATATATATATGTATATATATATATATATATATATATATATATATATATATATATATATATATATATATATATTCTTAACGCAGTATATATATATATATCTATATATATATATATATATATATATATATATATATATATATATATATATATATATATATATATATATATATATTCTTAACGCAGTATATATATATATATATATATATATATATATATATATATATATATATATATATATATATATATATATCTATATATATATATATATATATATATATATATATATATATATATATATATATCTATATATATATATATATATATATATATATATATATATATATATATATATATATATATATATATATATATATATATATATATATATATATATATATATATATATATATATATATATATTCTTAACGCAGTTTTTAATATCATATATTATTAACAACCCCATTAAATTTACATCAAATGCACATTTATTTATTATTTCATTTATTTGCATTGAATTGTATCTTTTGAAATAATAAAATAAATACATTTTTTTTTTATCTATTGATACAGAATACTTTTAGTTGGTTGTGCACCAGTGAATTGTGGGGTACACTTTATCTAACCCAATTCAAAAGAAATATCTTATATTAAAGTATGACTCACTGTGCCCCAACAATCTTGCGTCTGTAAAGACTTAAGCATTACGTATAAATTAATATGTACAAACAAAAACAAAAGCAAAACAGTCTGTAAAGTGTAAAGTAGTAAATTAACCAAAATTAAAATAACAAAGTTCATAAACATTCTATAATTTGGTATGTTGGCAAAACAATTCAAACTTAAAATAAATTTCAATGATTGAAATCCTTTAAAACCTCTAAATCAGTTTTTAAGTTTTTGTTATCGTAACTAAATTTATATTTCAATCAAAACATTGCTAGAATGCATGTACTCAAACTATATTCAAAAATGACTCACTAAATTAACAAACTTTGTATTAATGTTTTTCAATCTATTAATCAGCTGACTTAAAAAAACGCACCAATAAAGTTACAGTTGAAAGAATAGCTGCATTGACGGGAAACGCTCTTAACATTGTAGCCCCAAAGCCTCTAAAAAACCAAGCTAAACCTTCTTCCCGACAACTTACCAAAAAGCAATCGTAAGTAGATTTATATTGTCCTATCGGAATTATTCCTTTGGCTTGAATTCTTGTTTTAATAACATCAACAGGATACACTATTGCCCATGACATAACACCAGATAAGCCTCCAGTTAAAAACAACTGATGCAAGCGTAAATCATCTACAGACTTACCGTCTGGTATTAAAAAAGCATTCATATAATGAAAAGAACCAAAGTAAATAGCAGTTGCGGGAATATCCCTCATTAAAACAGTAGTAAAACCTCGAAAACATCCACGAACACCTTCTTCCTCAAGAATTTTTAAAATTGTTTGTATTGCTCCTTTGTATGTAGTATTATGAAGTGAAGTCTTGCAATATCTACCTTGTAATTGTAATTTTATTTTTGCAAGCTCAATTGGAGTGGTAACCACAGCTTGTACCGCACCAGTAACACCTCCAGCTGCTATTTCTCCGGTTGTGTCATTTGCTACATATGAACGAAACTGACCTTGGAATCCAAATATTATTGCATTTTGAAAACCAACACCAAGTAACGGTGGTGTAATACCTTTGTATAGTCCAATAAACTGCAAAGAAATTAAAAATTTTATATCTTATTTTACATACATACATACATACATAAAAAAAATTTATTTGTTTTATACATACATGTACAAAACAAATAAATTTTTAAATATAAGTAAATATAGTTTCTATATAAGGAATTAAATTATTAAATGCATGTATTTTATTTTTCACCTTTTTAGAAATTTTTAATAGTTCCATTTTGTGTAAAATATTTAAATATCAAAGTTAGGGCAAACAATTATAAACGTAATTAAAATTAAGTAATTACTCTATAATTCATATTGTTGTTTTAAGAGCATTCGAAAATAAAATTTGATGGGATAGACTTAATGTAACCTTTTGAACTATTATGGTCTTTTATGGTTAAATATATTTATAATGAGTAAATTTACCATTTAAGCAGTATTAGTATCATGACCCACATCAACTATTCCGTAAAAATAGTATTTAATGCCTCGTATAGTCTACATTAAATTTTTTTGGGATGATATTTGAGAATCGAAAAATGTATTAAACATAAATATAAACCAAACAACCCTTGGCTTTAACTCTAACCCGCAATGGTCAAGTCTTTAATGAAAATAAAATCAATTGAAAATAATACTAATTTTATCGAAATTTATTGTTTTTTTAATTTTTGGTTTGTTAAGGTTTTCTTTTTGTTGCAATGTTTACTTTATATACCCGTAGAATAAATTTCCGCCGTTAATTATTAATTAGAACACAAACCCCTAATATTTAACCGCCGTTAATTATCAATCAGAACACAAACCTCTGAGATTCTTCACTTTTATATAACTACACTATGACTAAATCTATTTAATATTTTAACTTAAAAATTAAGCTTTTTTCTATATAATGGGGGATCTGGTACATAATAAACTTATATGAATAAGTATTTATAGTTTTAATGTTTCAAAAGTTTATTGCCAGTTTATTTTAATAGAATTTCTATAGACAATGTTTCAAAAGTCTATTGAAGTTCTATAGAAACTTTTTTCCTGGGATGTTATTGCAGTTGGTACAAACGACAGATCAAAGAAAACTCAGTACTATAATTAACCAACTTCATGAATAAGATTTTGTGCTTCCATTACATGATGCAAAGAATGAATAATAGCTAAGAAACTTTACAACTTTTTTTTATTCCTAATGTTGGCTCAAATTTATTAACAAAATTTTGTTTAGCTCTTTGACGTCTGCTTCCTATCTAAACACTTCTAATAAATAAATAAACACTTCTAATAAATTTATGAATGAATCAAAACTTGCAAAACACCTTTTTTTAGTCTAAATGATAATAAAAACAAAGGTTTTGACAAAATTTTTGTTAGTAGAATAACTAACCAACAAAGTAGAATAACTAATCTTTTCAACTCAATTAAAACTGAGATCTTTTTATTTTATCCGCGGAAAAAATTTAATTTGAATGTTCAAATTCAGAGAAACTTTCACTTCGTAGTGCGCCAATAAAAACACCAAATGAGAACCATTCTATATAATTTGATAAAAACAAAAGTAGTTTATTGCCACACCAAACTCTAGATAAAATTTTTGTCTGTTTGGTTATTTCGTTAAGGATTTATAGCAGTTTTAATTTAAATTTTGTTAGTTTTTTTTGCTACTTTTCCTCAAAATGCCACTTGTATGGAAAGGTAGCGTAAACATCAAGGTAACATTTAGTTTAGTACCAAATACTCAGATATATGGTTACTACTTTCAAAAGGTTACATGAACCCTGTATTACATAGTAGAGCACTAACTTGTGACACCAACACCAACAGTTTTATTATAACAATTTTATTGGTACATGTACTGTTTCCGTTTTAAAGACCGAAATACAAATTTGCAATTTAAAGTGTGGTTTGACTTTGCTTATATAATGCGTAATATATTGCATAAAAATCTCATTTTCTGCAAGGCCTAGAGCCGTTTAGTTTCTTTTTTATAAAAAAAACAACTGAAGTCTAAAGGACGCCTTTTTTTTTTGAATAGAATTTTTAAGATATAAAAAACCATATTTTAGAAATTAAGGAATATGCCCCCCTCCCCATCTCTCCACTTTGAAAGCTTTGTCGTTGGCCCTATTCTGAGGTATAAACTACTGTCAAAATACTAAAAATGGTTGAAAAACTTTTCTAGGGATACCTTGAAATAAAATTTGTAAAAAATTGATGAAAATAATTACCGAGGCACACAAAGAAAAAATCTCGATCAAAAGAGAAAGATGAACATTTGTATGTATGTTTAGTGGATTGTTATTTAATATAAATTGAGGATAAATTTTGTAAAAAGCAAAGTTAGATTTAGTGAGTTGTCACAATGCCAAATCATGCAAAGATTCATTATAAAAATCAAAAGTTTGTGTGCTTGCTCTTTCTGACAAACCATTTAAGATCTGCTTGGAAAGCAGTAAGCTTTCCAAGCAGATCGAATATGCTAACCGTAAAAGAACAAGATCAATATCACTGATTCTTGTGTGAAAAAAAGTAAATAAAAGTGAGACTTGAAACAAGCGGCACGATAAGTTGTAGCCTAATCTGGCAAATTGGTCATTCAAAGCTGCAAGACATCCTCTTGAAGAGCAAACCGCAATTAAGGGTGGAATGCAAGAAGCAAACTTGAGTCAAGTTCGACTTGAACTTTACATTGTAACCAATAGCGACAGAGTATGGGTTTTTCCCTCAAAAAATACTCTGCCGCTATTGGTTACAATTTAAAGTTCAAGTCGAACTTGACTCAAGCTCGCTTCTTGCATTCCACCATAAGAAATAACAGAGTGAGCGTTGCAGCACATTTCTCAGCCCTTTAGGAAAAGGTTCCACCTTTTGCTCTCAAATAAATTTAGGGGAAGTCTTCAATTTTTAGCAGCAAAAGATGCCTAAGCAGCCAAGCAAATGACATTTTGAGTTGTCTTTAATAAAGAATTATCTCCAGAATAGACTATTCAACTTGCTAAAGCATCCGGCGGGCCTCCACTAATAATTACTACCAGTAAATATTTATACTTATAATAATTGTTACATATATTGAAAGACATTATTATTATTTAGAAACGAGATTAGTCAAGAATGCCTTTTAACATATATATAAAAATTATTTAAGTATAAATATTTATTGGTGATTGTTAGTGGAGGCCCGCCGGATTAGCAAGTTGAATAGTTTTGTATACTATAAAGTATATATACTTCCTAAAATTTATCTATAAACTAAGTTTCTCATCACTTTAAAAAACAAGTAATTTGAAAGTTTTACACAAACTTTCTAAACAAAGTTTAGAAAGTTGGTGTAAACTTTCAAATTAATCGTTCGTGTAAAAAAATATGGTTTTAGGTCAATGTAGTGCCCAGCCATTATCAAGCGCTCCAAAATCAAATATTCAAACCCTAGTAAATCTAAAATTAAATACGGACCTGTCAAACAACAGATTTAAGAAATTTCTTGAAAATGTAAACCAATTACAAAATTACATACTTAATTTGCCAGAAGACGGTGAAAATTTTGGATGCCTTACAACCAAAATTTTCACCGTCTTCTCACAAACCAAAGATTTCATCAGTCACAAAGGATCCTTTTGGGGTTCTATAGTGAAAAAATTGTCGAATCTGCTCATCAGGATTTTTATCAACATTAGTCAATTTATAAGCGAAACAATAATCATCCACAGAGTACAAAGAAATACTGTTGCGCTGTGATCTTTCCATACAAGTGGCGTTCTTGGGTCAGCTAGATAGGCATTATATTGGAATTAGGTTGGCATACATGGTAACCGTGAGCCATAAAGTTACGATATATCAAGGTTGTTTAATTTTTGGTAAAGTCTCAGTTATGAAATTTATTTAAAAGTTGTTTGATTACTCGTAAAAAGGGTAAACATAATATATATTTTAAATTTCAAGCTTATTTCAAAAAACAATTGTTATAAAAAAAAAAAATAATAATAATAAAAAACGTTGCTACGTTGGTAATGATAGAAATCTAAAATGTAACACTAAAAATAATTTTAAAAAATATCTTAAATATAAATTTATGTTAAATTTTCTCATTATTTTGTTCCACATTATAGAAAAACTTTAGAATTCTTAATTTTTTTTTTAAACTATCCGCCTCAACAAAAACTTTTTCAAATAAACTAAAATCCCGGTAACTTCAAAGGGAGCAAGATGAACGGTTTAGTTAAACGTTTGAATTGGGTGAAGTAAAACAATTGCTTTCTAGGAATATAGAAACAGTTCGAGAAGAACTTAACTTCAAATTAACCTGTGTTCGAGTTGCCGAGGTTTTACTGCATTACATTTAAAACTTTTAAAGCTATTTTTAATATTAAGCTTACCGACTCATTTTTTATTATAGTTTTAACACAATCCATAATTCCTCTGCCAGCATTTCCATTTTGGACTTGCATCCGAACCTAAATTTTATGCATAGTTTTTGTTAGTTTATTGATCAAATGCTTCATTTTTTTTATTTAAAAATTCTTTCTTTTTGCCTAATTATTACAAACTTGTGATTAAATAATTATTACAAACTTGTGATTAAATAATTATTACAAACTTGTGATTAAATAATAGAGATTTTATTGTGGCTATACAAATAAAAACAAAAAACTGCGAACGATTTTACATAATAAATAAACTCCGTAACACTGTAAAACGAACGAATTTGTAGAAGACCAAATGGTCTTCTGCAAGAACCGCTTACATTGTCATACATATAAATCTATATTCATGAAAACTTTATATTAAATCATGACATTTGATTAAATCATGAAATTATGATAATTACATCATTATTAAATCATTACATTATAAAAGTTAAAATGTAAGATAACCAGTATATAAATGTCTTTTTTTTTTTTAATGTTTACACGTATATTGTTAATTTTTTTAAATATATTTATATATCGTCAGCTCGGATTACAACTGTCATATCGATAATTTTTTGAAATTATATATAAAAATATAATTTATAATTTATGTAAATTTAAAATTATGTAAATGAAAAAATTTTTTTTTGTATAACGTTATATTGTAACGTTATATAAAAAATAACTTTTTACATTTACATAACTTTAAACTTATATAAGTTAGATAATTACATGTTTATTATTTTAGTAAGTTTTCGATACCAGACTTGTATTCCGAGCTGATTATATATTAAAAAATAAGAAATTTAAGCAATTTAAGTTTTCAAAATCAATAAAATTGTGATAGAAACTTCCATGTATGATAAGCGATTTTGAATTACTCTAATTTTTGCATGAAGCCTGTAACAGGGTACTATTTGCATGAAGCCTGTAACAGGGTACTATTTGTGCGCAATAAGCATTTTATATAAAATATTATTATTACAATAAATATATTACTCTGGCTTTTGCTTATAAAGACTGTAAAAAATTGAAAGATATTTTTTTCATTTTGCTATTAGACATGAGACTTTAGTTTAAACACTGTTAGTAAATATGGAACCCATTTACTGTATTTTTATATTTATGCAGACTTAGATTGATAAAATCAATTTTAAATAAAACGAAGTTAGCATTTTACTTTTTCACTATTCTTTTAATAATAACTTATCAAGTTAATAAAAATCTTATATGCTTTAAAAAAAAAATTACCTTGACAGTATCAAATGGTTGGCCAACAAAAACGCCAGCAGCCCCTATATAAAAAAAAATATTTGTAGTACTCAAGTATTATTAACTAATTTTTAGTTCTTTAAAGTGTAAATACAGAACACTTTGTAAAGTACCATATATAAATCTTTGTAAAGTGTCAATACAGACAGGACCACCCGGAGCTTTCATGACGCCTGGGGCAAAGCAGAAATTAGGCGCTTCTATAAGCACGTATATTTTTAAGTTAAAAACATGAACAATTATACAAGTTAATTACTTTGTTTTTATTTCTAATACCGTTACTTTACACTCATATTTTCATGAAACGCATCTTAAGAATCATAAGATTCATGCCTATAGGCATGAAGCTTTTAAAGAAGTCGTTGCGTGACACTGTGCTGGATGTTGAGACGTTGATATTAGATTTTGCTCAGTTTTTTTATAATGCTTTTTTTAATCTATGACGGTTCTCCCTTACACGGTATAAGTGAGAGACACTAGCTCGTAGTTATAAGTCTTGACTTTGAGAATAGACGATATTATTTGCGTTGAGATTTTAACATTCTTTAAGGATTTGTAAAATCTTAGCAAATAAAGTTTATTATATAAGTTTTTTATTTTTATTTTGCTGTTTAAAACCATGAATAATTTTTCTTTCAGAATAATCATAAAAGTATTTATGAGATTTTTTTCTGAAATAACCTGACAAAGCTTATCATTAACAAGAAAATGTTTTGTTTGATAAGATCTAGTGTCTACTTTAATGTCGTCAATATAAAAAACAGTCAAAAAAATTTTTTATTTTGTCTCCACCAATCAACGAAATGGGATGAATTATATAAAACTATAGTTCTTTGGTAATATAAATAAAGCAAAGTTAATTTACTTGATTATGCTATGCGCATAATCAAGTAAATTAATTTTATACTTCATCAATAAAAACAATTTTTTTACTTTTTTGTTACCAAAATCTTATCAAGTTTCATTTTGTCTTTCGACTTTCTGGGACTCCTACTATCTTGGCGCCCTGGGCACGTATGCCCTTTTTGCCCCTCCCTCTCGGTGGCCCTAAATCTGTATTTATACTCTTTGTAAAGTATCATTGCAGAACCCTTTGTAAAGTGTCAATATAGAAATCTTTGTAAAGTGTCTAGACAAAAATTTTCGTATAGTGCCATTACAGAACTCTTTGCAATATTCAACTTTTTCAACAACCAATACGATAAAAATAAAATTGTTGTTTACTAGACTTTATTTTAAACTATTGTTTTCTTGTCCTGACTATAGACTTTTTTTATTAATTTTATATTTTTAGATTACAATTCATTGTAGCAGTCATTAAAACATTTTATAAAGTATTAATAAAACAAAAAAAAAAAGCTGAAAAGAAAAAAAAAAAAATTGTTGCTGTTTTTTTGTACAAATTTATAAAAAAATTAAAAGATTAACTTAAAATACATTATAACACAGGTTATAATTCACAGCTTATAATTCTACTGAATTTTTTGTTTTGAAAAATTGATTCCATTAACACTTGAAATAAACTTTTTTTCGAGTTTTTTTTTTAATTTATAGCAAATCTCAAATTTGATCTTTTTTTAATGCTACCCATGATACCTCTTACTTGTTTTTGTGAGATGATACTTGATTATTTGTAGAGTAAGGTAAAACCCTTTTGATATAAATATCGAATTGTTATAAGAAACTCTTCTGTGGCATTTCCAATGCTTATCCTGGTTAAGTTCCACATTTGATTTTAGTCTTGTAGTAATATTTGCATTTAATTTTTATTATTTCATTTCTTCAAGTGTACGATAGTGCCGTAAACTCTTGTAAACCGTAACTCCATTAATTCAATTTTCTTCAAGTTCTTATACCAAAATTCCTTTTTGTGCGTTTTTATCTATTTCATGAATATATGTTTTTAGAAACTCTTTTTTATGTCAGCTAAAACTCAGAGTTTATTAAACCAATTTGTATGAGAATGACAAATATAAAGCGTTGCAGCAATGGTCCCACTTCCCCACAACAGTTTAATGAAAGTGAGTGCATTTATTTTACCCAAACAATCATAAATATCTTGCTTATTTCGTGACTTGGCATTTGATTACAACTTGATGAAGAATGTAGCAAATAATAATTCCCATATGTTTATCTAGTGTTACTTTTGATATTCCATTATTGATCTGTTCCATCATAATATCATTATACTGCTCTACTTTTTCCAATCAAGTCGTTGAATTTTTTATTTTTTAATATCCAGATCCTTGTCGTTTGGCAGTTTAACAACGTCTTTTTTAAAAGCATTCTAGTTTTATAATACTCTTTGTTGGTTTGGTGCAGTTTTTCAATAAAGCCTTGGTGGAACATTTACTGTGGTGTGGTGATTGATTCACTGTGTGTGTCTGATAATTCAAATACTAAAATATATTTTTACTCAAATTTATCACAACCAGTATTCAATAATAAAAAATTTTCAATACCAGAATTAATTTGCATTTATTTCCCAGAAAAAGTCCATCTCAACATAGTTAACTCTTCAGCGTCTTTATCCGCACATTCGTTATTTTTATTTGTTTATAATCAACTGCATTGAGTATTATGTCAACAGATTGCAATTTTTAATTTCCTTCATCACCGCAAAACTTTAATCTCCTCCCTTTTTTTTAAAATTATTTTTTTGATCATTGGGTAAGAAGCTAATTATTTTATTTTTTGCATCTTAATCTAAAGTTCCAGTATCGTTAATCTAAAGTTCCAGTATCGTTAATCTAAAGTTCCAGTATCGTTAATCTAAAGTTTCAGTATCGTTAATCTAAAGTTCCAGTATCGTTAATCTAAAGTTTCAGTATCGTTAATCTAAAGTTCCAGTATCGTTAATCTAAAGTTCCAGTATCGTTAATCTAAAGTTCCAGTATCGTTAATCTAAAGTTCCAATATCGTTAATCTAAAGTTCCAGTATCGTTAATCTAAAGTTCCAGTATCGTTAATCTAAAGTTCCAGTATTGTTAATCTAAAGTTCCAGTATCGTTAATCTAAAGTTCCAGTATCGTTAATCTAAAGTTCCAATATCGTTAATCTAAAGTTCCAGTATCGTTAATCTAAAGTTCCAGTATCGTTAATCTAAAGTTCCAGTATCGTTAATCTAAAGTTCCAGTATCGTTAATCTAAAGTTCCAGTATCGTTAATCTAAAGTTCCAGTATCGTTAATCTAAAGTTCCAATATCGTTAATCTAAAGTTCCAGTATTGTTAATCTAAAGTTCCAGTATCGTTAATCTAAAGTTCCAGTATCGTTAATCTAAAGTTCCAATATCGTTAATCTAAAGTTCCAGTATCGTTAATCTAAAGTTCCAGTATCGTTAATCTAAAGTTCCAGTATCGTTAATCTAAAGTTCCAGTATCGTTAATCTAAAGTTCCAATATCGTTAATCTAAAGTTCCAGTATCGTTAATCTAAAGTTCCAGTATCGTTAATCTAAAGTTCCAGTATCGTTAATCTAAAGTTCCAGTATCGTTAATCTAAAGTTCCAGTATCGTTAATCTAAAGTTCCAATATCGTTAATCTAAAGTTCCAGTATCGTTAATCTAAAGTTCCAGTGTCGTTAATCTAAAGTTCCAGTATCGTTAATCTAAAGTTCCAGTATCGTTAATCTAAAGTTCCAGTATCGTTAATCTAAAGTTCCAGTATCGTTAATCTAAAGTTCCAGTATCGTTAATGATTCTAGCATAAAGTTATATATTTCTATACGCTTATCCATCTTTCCATATACCTGTTCAATGCTTTTATTTTCCTTTTGCGTTGGTTTTAACTTTAGTTTTGTTAACAGAGTAGTTCACATATGAGAACTTCTAGCACCAAACGACGTAAGAGTTATCTTGTTCTATCTCACATTTTTGAGTTTTGAGATAAAACGAGTTAAAAAAGAAAGGAGGAGACGGCATATAAAAAATATTTTATCACTTAATTTTTCTATGCAACTTTTTTTACATATAACTTAGGTTTCAATACAGTAGAAAAACGTTATTCTGAGGTACTCAACACAACCAAAAACTTAATTTTTTCAAAAAATAGAGAACAGGATAACTCTATCGTCCCGACCTGTATCTAAAAATACATAAATAAAAAATTTAAATAACCGGGGAAAAAAGAAGGTTATAGTTATTTTAGCCCCATAATGTATCACACAATAATAAAGTTTATAAAGATCGTAAAATAAAAACTTTTTTCACATTTTTGGATTTCCTTGTCTTGTTATTAGATTGAAAATAATCAGAAAAATAAAAGAATAGATTATAAGAAATGAAAAAAATATGAGTCGAATGCGCAAACACATACATAAACGTAAATTAGATGTCATACCTAAATTAGAAGTAAACGAATGTATATTTTTTTTTTAAATAAAGTTCATAAATATGATAATAATGCTAAAAATCCATCAAAAAAGTATTCTCATTTAAACGCCTTAGAAAAAAATTCATTGTTATTTATTCAAAGATTTTGCTTAAATCTTGTTTTAAATTGATTAAGTGAAGAAAGTGTTTTAAGATCATTATTTAAAAGTGTATTCCATACATAAAGTATATACAAAAGGGCCTCTGTGATTGAGTATTGAGAGGCTGGATAAAAGGTTTCGGATTGACTATAATTATTTTTTAAGAATTTTGACAATCTTTTTTAAACATTGAATTAAATAATAACGGAACCATTTTTTTAAATCAATTTTAAAATTAAGTAAAGTATTTTTGTAAGGGAGAAACAATCTTCATTTATGTATATATATATATATATACATATATATATATATATATATATATATATATATATATATATATATATATATATATATATATATATATATATATATATATATATACATATACACACTATATAGTATGTTTTTGTTTGCAGAAAAGTTTACTTACTTTTGAAGCGTTAGTGTTGCACGAAGCACCAACGTTAATACACCATTATTTGCATTGTTAATGTAACAATAAAAATATACTTAAATAAATAAAGATATACTTTGTACAATTAATTTGATATTCCAATATTTTTTGAAATTTTATTTTCAATTACTTTTGTATGTTCTCTCAAGTTCATCGAGATTTAACTTGATCAATAATGCCATCTAAGTTAAGTTTCATTAAACCCTTTAAAATATATCATGTATTGTCAACTCCTATACTTTTTTATAAATAATTTTTTCAGGGATTAAAGAAGACTGCGTTTAATAATTCATTTTTTAATAAATTTATTGTTAGACATAACAAAAGTATCATTATTTAAAAACTTTGGTATATAAAATTTGCCGATAGTCACACACGAGCAGTGAACGCCTTAGGGAAGAAATGAAGTACATTAGAATAAAGGAGAATTGTTTTTCGATCAAGGCATATTTTAACACTTGTCAAGACAAAATTAAAGATTAACAGAGGAATATTTAAAAATGAATGAGACAGACAATGCACCTAAACCGTACTAACAATAATAATAAACAATAAATTGTTTTATAAACACTTTTATGAACGAAAATATACAAAAAATATGCAACCAAACAAAAAAAAAAAATAATTAAAAAAAAAAAAAAAATTGATTACAAAAATAAAAAGTATGCATACAACAATAAAAGGCCTTAGAATGGAAAAAAAAGCATTAATGTTAATGTGTAAACATAATTTGTGTAGTGATTAAGTAATAAACATCTCCTCAGAGTCGCGTCTAGTATTAGTGGCATTTCGATTAAGTAATAAACATTTTTTCAGAGTCGCGTCTGTTATTACTGGCATTTCGATTAAGTAATAAACATCTCCTCAGAGTCGCGTCTATTATTACTGGCGTTTCGATGAGGATCAGCACTAATAACTAGTTTATCCCGTCAGACAAACGTCATCGCAACTTATGCTTTACCCCGCGACTCATTTATTACTAATTTTTTAGTAAATTTATTGTTAGACATAACAAAAGTATCATTAGAAACTAACTCATCAAAGTTAATTTGGATTTCAGTTTTTGATGCTAAAGATGGACATTAATAAAATCATTGTTTTAGCCACTAATTATTTTTTTATATCATATTTACTATCTAATTATTTATAACATATTTATTATCTAATCTTTTATAACATATAAATTACCTAATTTTTAATAAAATAATTTTAACCTAATTTTTTATAACATATTTATTATCCAGTATATTTATTATCTGATTTTTTAAACATATTTATTTCCTAATTTAAGAACTTTTTGATATTTTTTTGTGTCTGGATTACTTTTACAAATGATTTCCTTTATAAAACGCCGCGTAGTTTGATGGCGCTTTTTTATTTGTTCTCAATAATATTTTTTTCGATCTTTTTAAAGTTGAGTTTAAAAAATCGTTTAAAGTTTTTATAATTAGTTTCATTACAAAAATTTTTTTTTTTTTTAATTTGTTATGTTATGTGGAAAAATACTTGAAGACAGAGAAAACCTAAACTTGTTAGAAAAATGACTTTCAAGCCCAATAATGGAAGTTAAAGCATAATTGCAATTAAAAACAAAATGGTGGACTAATTAAACACGATTAAAAAAAATAGACATGCTGCAAAAAATTGTCAATTAAGACAGTGGTGTGATGAAAAGCATATATTCACTAAATCTAATTTAGTGAATATATGTTTTTCATTGCACCAGGGAAAGTAGACAGGCGGGAGTTTGTGTATTTTTGTTATAAGCTCATTATTGTAAAAAGTTCAAATTTCAGTTTAGCCATTTTTTATGAGTTTTAGTGCATTGAACATGTTAATTAGTATATTAGTTAAAATAATTTTAAAAGTTCACAACCGGGAGGTAACCTACTATTATTTAGCGTGGTAGCCCTGCTCATCAAAAGCGTTGAAGTTATGGCAGATAAAATAGTCAATAAACAATCAGCATTGGCATCTGACGAGTATGAGTTGGTTGGTTTTGGTCCTGGGAATACAAAATTAGAAAAGCTTGACTATTTATTGAAAGCAGAGTTAACAGTACTTCGTGACGAAATAATTTATTTGAAGGACAAAGTCAACTCGCAAGCTAAATTGATCAGTGAACTTTAATTTAAATGTGATAAAACAGTTGCGTAAACAGTTGCGACATCATCAGATAAGAAAGTTAGTTATGCGTCTCTATTCAACAATAAATCTGCTGATAACATACGTGAAAGAAATATTTAACTAAATAAAAAGGCTGCAGAGCAAAAGGAGCGTCAGATAAAGACATCATTGTCAAGGTAAATTGTTTTCGTCCTAAAAATGTTAACTTAGTGAATCATAATGACCATAAACCAAGCATAATTCAAGTAACTTTGAAAGATTCATTAGACAGGATAAGCGTACTATCAAAGGCGCGTCATCACGCAGTGTCATGCTTATAAGAATGTATACTCAAGAGAGGACCGCACAGAATAAGAACAAGCAAACTTTAATGAACTATACCGAGAGAAGAAAAAAAAGAATGACAAATTAAATATACTTGGCCTTCTTGATCAGCCTTTTTGTTTTGTCATCCATCGACAACTTAGCCGTGTCAAACCGATTAATGCTACAGAGTCAGCCAAAGAATTGCGGTCTATCTTCACCAATCAATCAACAGTTGATAAAGCTATTACCGAAGCGAAGGCAAAAGCCGAATCAAATAAAACAATTTAAGTCAAAACAGAGTAAAAACATACCTCCTAAGTTATCTAATTTAAGAATCTGGTCCACAAATGCAAATTCACTTCAAAACAAACTCTACGAACTTGCTGGCCGAATTTGTAATGCAGCCATACAAAAAAATGTGCCCCATATTATAGCAGTTGCTGAAACAAAATTTGGCCCTGATAATGTAGCGTTGTTAAGTGGATATCAGCTGTTTCGACAAGATCGAAACTTTATTATTCGAAACTAAACAAGAACTGAAAGCTGTTTCATGCTGTTGGTGGTGTTTGTTTTTATATAAAAGAATGTATCAATATGCTGGAAGTAAATAACATACATCTGAAAAGTAGTGTGGTTGAACAATTATGGAAAATATTACAAGCGGGACATGATAAAATATTATTTGGATGCATTTATCGACCACCAAATAGCAGCTTAGATGTTAATGCTTCGTTTTGTAAACCTTTTACAATTGCAAAGCAATCTCTATCAAGTCTAGGTTGTTCAAGTATGGTAGTTTTTGGTGATTATAATTATAGTCACATTAGATATGATGATGTGGACATTAGTGGAGGAACGGCAACAATAGCCAACATCGAGGAGTCATCTATAGGTGATAAGCGACCAGATAAAATATTCCTTAGTTTAAGTTAGTTTCTTCAAAATAATCATCTTATGCAACAGTTATCTTTCGCACACTTCGAAATTCTCTTGAGGAAGAGCCAAAAAATACCCTTAACCTTCTCATCACAGATGAGCCAGACCGTGTTCTTGCACTAAAAACAGGTGAACAGGCCATACACCACAAGGTCGTACTCACTTTATGATAACCTGTGAATATGCCATTGCTAGTACTGATACAAATCAATCTACCAATAAATTACCAAGACTTGTTTGGGCAAAAGCAGATTTTGAGAAAATTTCAACATATTTTGAATCAGTAAACTGGAGTAATTTATTTGCTGGCTTATCAGCAAATGATTGCTATGAACTTTTTATTCAATAATATAATTTAACATGAGCTCAATATATACTAACAAAAATATCTAAACCAATTTTGGATCATGAACCGTGGATGACTACTGATGTAAAAGCTGCTATTTGTCTAAAACGAGACCTTTGGACCAAATATAAATCTGCTGAGAGATATGTTCACACCAAATTAAAATTAGAGCATAAAGCTGCTAGAATATCAGTAAAAAAAGTTATAAAAAAAGCAGTCCTGGAATATGAAGAGATCATTGTTCAGAAATCAAAGCTGATTCCAAAAATACTCCATTCCTATGTGCGAAAAAAAAACAGAAAAAGACTCTATACAAGCTCTGAAAAATACTGATGGAATAATCATAAATGAAGGCCAAATTATTTGCAATGCTTTTAGTAACTTCTTTTATTCTGTTTTTGTTGTAGAATCATCAGATGAGCTGCCTTGTTTTAAAAATCCTACTGAAATTCAATGCAGTGAAATTCCTGACCATTTTTTTAATCACAAGCATATTAAAAACAGACTAATAGCAATTGATCCAAATTAGTCCGTTGGATTCGATTGCATCCACCCACGAGTTCTCTTAAATTGTTGTTCAAGTATGGCTTTATCTTTAAGTATAATCTGTAATTATTCATTTAGTACTGGTGTTGTGCCTGATAGATGAAAAACAGCAAATGTTACTCTAATTTTTTAGAAAGGTTTTAGACTTTTGGCTTCAAACATCAGACCTTAACATCAATTCCTGGAAAAATAATGGAAGCAATAATCCGAGAGGTTATCATGCACTACTGTGAAGCTACAGATATTATCTTGAATACGCAACATGGATTTGTATTTAAAAAATCATGCGTGACTAACTTGTTAGAAACTCTTAACATCATCACAGAGGCTTTACACCAAGGATACCCTGTTGACGTTATTTTTATAAACTTTGAAAAAGCCTTTAATAAAGTGCCTCACAAAAGACTACTACATAAACTTTATGCATATGGTATTCGTGGTCAGATTCTTGCATGGATTAAAGCATAGCTAAATAAATGGCAGCAACGGGTCAAAATAGGACCAAATACATTGGAATGGAAAGATAGTTAGTGGAGTCCCACAGGGGTCAGTCCTTGGCCCCCTTCTTTTTGTATTGTATATTAATGACCTACCAGATAATTTGACACACAATATAAAATTATATGCTGATGATAGCAAAATTGTTGGGACAATCAGCTCACCATCAGATGTGGATTTTTTACAAGCTGATATCAATAAAGCTGTTGAATGGTCAAGAATTTGGCAGATGAAGTTTAGTATAACAAAATGTAAGTTAATGCATATCGGTCAAGGATCAACTAAATTAAATCAAAATTACTATATGTCTGATGACAATGGCACACAAGTCACATTAGCTGATACCTATATTGAAAGAGATTTACGAGTACTCATCTCTGATAACCTTAAAGTTAAGATGCAAGTAGATTCTGCTGATATGAAAACCAATCAAATACTTGGAATTTTTAAAAAAGCATTTCAGCCCAGAGGTTTAAATCTGTGAAAATCTCTTTATATAACCTATATTAGACCACATTTAGAATTTGCAGTTCAATCATTGTCACCATATCAAGTTAGAGACATCAATGTTTTAGAAAAGATTCAAAGAATAACTACAAAAGTAATTTTTTTGATATCAAAACTGCCTTACAATGAAAGACTCAAAAAACAAGGGCTTACCACCCTAACTGAGAGAAGGATCAGAAGTGATATGATACTGAATTTTAAAATAATAAGTCACATTAATGTCATTAACTGGCATCACCCGCCAATGTATCTTTCCTTCTTTCTTTGCGATGGACCAGCTGGTGGTATTCGTGGTCATGCTATGCAATTAAAGTGTCAACTGGTGAAGCATTGTGAACAGAGGCGATATTTTTTCACCAATCGTATACTGAAACACTGGAACTCTTTTCCAGAGCAAATTACTGATGCTCCAGGATTGAGAAATTTTGAGGAGCTATATGATAGTCATGTTATAAGCCTGATTTATGATGCTAGTGTAACTTTGGTAGTGCAACAACTTGTGAAGGAATGCTAATATCATTCCTCCACAAGTCTTTTTATTTTTGTAAAATAACTTGTACAGAAAATATCTAATAAAAATATGGCTTGAAAAATAATATATTATAAAAGATAATAGATAAGAATTTTTAAAAGAAAAGGAAAACGAATAGGGGAAAGGCGCCTATGATGGCATACTTAACTTTGAAGCTTCATTATTCAGTATCCTGAAAACCAATAATAAAAGTTTTGATATGGATACATCCCTTGTTATATCTAGAACAATAATTACCTTGGGAGTTTTCATCAGTTTTATTTTTTTTATAAGTTATTCTTATTGTAAAAAAAAGCACAAGTATGCCATCATAGGCAACCACTACTCCTATGATGGCATAGGGGAGGATGGGGCTAGTTAGGATCGAGGGTAACTTAATGATTTCATTTAACCTTAGAGTCTTCTCTCAGAAAAGTCAGAAATTACTCGAAACCATCCGAATTTACCATTTCATGCTACACACCAGCATTGTAAAATTTTGCGCATGCGCATTGAATATATTGAGTTTTACGTATTTTTTGGACCAAAAAAAAAAGTTGGAGCATCGCTTTCTTTTAACTTTACTTGAAAATAAGTTTTTCTTATAAAAAAAAAAGGTTTTCCCAACTCGTCAATATTTCAACACCCCCAACTCGTCAGTAGCCATCATGGGTAAAAGTCATCATTTTCATTAAAACAAGCTGTGTCTGCTTTGTTCAAAAGATAAAATTAAAGCAACTATTCCACTAAATGCACAAAACTTGAATATAAAATGCATGAAAATTTCATTTCTGCACAGTTAATAGTAAAATCACAATCTTAAATATATGAAGGAAATAAAACTACAACAGCACATCCCAATATCGATTTTTGTTGATTATAAAAACAATATTTGTGCACAAGGGACCTTTTTTCACTATAACTAATGTAAAGTCAGTATAGTCATGTTGGTCTAATCATTTTTTTACCAAAACCAATTTTAATGGAAATATGACCGGTATGCCATCATAGGCGCTATGTCATCATAGGCGCCTTTCCCCTATTATATTCAGTGACCGAAGTTTTATGAAGACCGAATATGGTCAAATTTCGTAACAAAATTTCAATTTGTTCAAATTCGATTAGCGAAGCTAAACGAACTTCACCGGAGCGTATTTAATGAAACAATTTTTTTGAAAAAAAAAAAAAGTTACTATAGCAAAAATTAATAGCCTTATTTGCAAAGCATTTTGAATTAGTTTTCTAAAAAATTAAAAAAAGTTAAAAAAACTTTTAAATAGGTTAGATGCAATACCAGCTTTTAAAAAATTTGCAAACAAATTGAAAACAAATGATTTTTAAAGATTAATAAATTTTTGTTAACATTTTTTATTTCAAAATGTCGGCGTAGAAACTATATTTAAAATCAATATAAAACTTAAAAATAAGTTTAATTAAACGAAATGCTTTTTAATACCTGAATAAAGTATTTGGAGATAACTTACCACCAATACATCCAGCACCAAACTCTAAGACCATATCAAAATAAAACTTTTTACGGTTTTATTATTTTCAATAATTTTTTTGTAACTATTTTTATCTAAAACGTTTTTAAAAAAAATAATCTGCGTTGTTTTGTAATATTGTTTTGCAGTTTCCCAATAACATTATCTTAATTACATTTTGAGCCTTTCGTTACGACATAATTTTCAATTTGAAAAAGTTGGCTTAGAAAACTATTTTTGAAATCAGTATAAGTCTTAAACATATATTCAGTTAAGCGAAAAGTTTTTTAATACATGAATAAAATATTAAGACAATAAACTTACCACCAATGCATCCAGCACCAAACTCTAAAACCATATCAAATGACTTAAAAATAATAATTAAATCAATAAACTTAAAAAATTTAAAATCCTGAAAAATCCTAATAATAAAAATTCTAGGATCAATCATAAGCTGATGGAAATATTGACCGTGAATTTTTATTGAAAAGGTATTTGTAAGAAACAAATGTTTCTCACGAATAGCTTTTCAATAAAATTTCACGCGAATGTTTGCACCTTTACATTCCTGTTTGCACCTACTTATTTCCGATCATAATAACTTAATTTTATGATTAAACAAAACAAAAAACAAAAAAAAAAAACAAAAAAAAACTCTTTAAAACTATAACTGCCTAAAATATTGCATATTAACCCGAAGGTTTCTCAATAAACCAATCAATGCCAAATAATATTCAATTAATAACCAAAAAATAATAAACCGCACTTTTATTTTTAAAATTGGGTTATTACACAAATGCATTACATCAATTTATTACGTATTTGCTATATTTTAGGCGCAAGATAAATTAAGGTATATTAAAAATGTGCATCTTTCGTCAATGCTAATCCGTATCTATTTATTTAAAAAAAAATGTATTCAAACAGTATATCGTTTTCAGGCGCTTTAAACAGAAGCTTAAGTAAAAAATAGGCATCCTAACATTAATTTTAAATATACTAGAATGGCTTGTAATTGATGACAATTTTTTTTTATAATGATGTGAAGACCACAAAAGAGATTAATAAGTCTATATTGATATTACATCTAGCACGTTACAATAGGTACATTGCAATGGATACATTGCGATATGTACATTAAATAGGTAAGTTGCAATATGTTCATTGCAAGAGGTACATTGTCATATGTACGTTGTAATATGTACATTGTTTAATTTTAATTATTTTTAATTTGGCAACTTCTGTATAAGCTAGACGTAAGTATTATGTTTTATTTTATTAATGCTATACGCTTTTATCAAAATATATATTCATATTCAGCTAAATTTATTTTTGTCATTAATTCAATGTTTTTTTAAGTTTATCAAGGTTTTGAATGGCCTATAATATTATTGTTGTTATTATTCTTATTATCATTATTATAATTATTGTTATTATTATTAGTGCTATTATTATTATTATTACTAATATTTAAATTTATTTAACACCCAGTTTAATAATATTTACATGGTAAAAAAAAAAAAAAAGTACTTTCCAGTGATTTTCGCCTAATATTTATTTCTTCAAGAATTGTTTGAAAATGGCTCTTTGCTCTTATACATTCCAGCACTCTATTGCGAATTTCACATTTTTTTCAAGGTCTTGGATAATTTTATTCTTCGAAAGTGTTATTTTCACTTTCTTTTTGTTTTGTATTAAATAATATAGTATTACCATACAAAAGATTATCAAAATTGAGATAAGGGGTCATCTATGATTTACGTCATGCTCTAGGCAGGGGTAGGGGTTAGTGATTTTGAGACAATTTGTACAGGACTTATTACTAAGGAGTTATGATATTGGAACGAGGAGGGGAGGGGTCAAAAATTGCGTGATGTAATTTATGGACAACCCCTAGCGTATTTTTTGTCGATAAAGATTCTTAAGATGAAACATAGTTTTTCTATGACCAATTTTTATAAATTATATCATAGATTAGAAACCTAAAAACTCTTTTATTTTGTTTTATTGATAAACACTTAGTAAAACTTTTAAGGTAAATTTATTGATAAACACTCAGTAAAACTTTTATTTAATTTTATTAATAAACACTCAGTAAAACTTTTATTTAATTTTATTAATAAACACTCAGTAAAACTTTTATTTAATTTTATTAATAAACACTCAGTAAAACTTTTAAGGTAAATTTATTGATAAACACTCAGTAAAACTTTTACCTCATTTTATTGATAAACACTTAGTAAAACATATAGGGTGAATTTATTTATTGCTTTGCTTTGTGGAAAACTGAAAATTCAACGTTTATAATTACAAACTATATTGTAAGATTTTATAATTCAATGTTTATAATTACAAAAAGAGCCTTTGTGGTGGTTAAGGTGTAACTTTTCTCGCATACAAAAACAAAAAATGAGTTTTTTAAAGAAATACAAAAAACTTATTTTTTTGAGTTTTTTGAAAAAAAGTTTATTTGTAGGTTTATTCTTTTAATTATGCATTTTGCATAATTATTTCAGGAAGAAAGGGTAGTTCTTTGTAGGGGTTGTGTATGTTTTGTTATAATTAACTGATTCCCTAGTGACCTCCGGTTTGAATAGACTTTAAGTAATTTATAGTTAAGTATGTTTTTAGAACATTGATCGTTTTTGTTATATGCCAGTGCTTATTTATCATTTCCATAATTTCTCACCCTAGTAGATTGTTAAGCTCTGTTTACTTAATGGTTTATGGTGGTTAATGGTTATCCTTTGATTTCTTTGATGTCATTGCTAATTAACGTGGCCTATAACTGAAATTTCTTAAATTGTAGAATACGGCTACTTTGATCTTCAATCGACAACTTTTGATTCTTTATACTTACATTTAATTAAAACATGATTTACTAATTTTTTGACAAAATAAGATTTCAATCGACTGGATTTTCAACCTATTGTGCTTTTTTCAATCGATTTTTATAACTATGTCTTTTCCGGTATGTATTTTGTACATTTTTTGATGTTTTGAATTAGAGCTGAATTTGATTGGTCGTGGCGTGGTTATTGGAGCGTTGAAATTGAGAGGTCAAAGGTTCGATACCATGCAAAGCAGTGGGAAATTCTTTTCTAAATGCTCTTCCACGTTGTTTTGCGACAAACTTTTAAAAAAAATATTTTCTAAAATTTATAAATGGTGGTATTTTTTTTCCAAAAAGATATGACGGACTTACCACAAAGCATTGCGAAAGAATATTTAACAAGAGAGTTTACGCCTCCTATACATAATTGCAGATTTCTTGTTCTTGCAAAAATTGACTTGCAAATCAAAATTTTACTGTTTGCAATAGTTTATTTTAGATGCTGTAAATTATTTATACATCTGGTAAGTTTGCGTGAAAAATAGAACTTAAAATAGAATATATATATATATATATATATATATATATATATATATATATATATATATATATATATATATATATAATGCCGAATTATCATAAATATAATAATGGCGTGTTATTTGGTGCTTTGTGTAATTAGAGTGGGAGATTAGGGTTGGTTTCCCAGAGTTTAAAACCTTTGATGTCATCTATATTCTTTTCAAGAATGACATCCATAAAGTTTATGGTAAGCAGCTAAAGGTAAAGCATATGTTCTCACGCAGGTTATGGAGTTTATGGTGCAGGCTATTCATGATTTTCTTGAGGTTTCCTAGATTTTTAAAGGCGTCATTAAATATTAGGAAGATGTTATCTATAAATCATTTATTTATGATAATATACATTTTTAAAAATGATCAAATTTTCTCGTCTAGCACTTCCATAAATATATAGACATAAGGGTGATGGAACTATTCTTGTACCCATTGACGCTAAAAATACTTTGCAGAAACTTCTAGAACCAAACTTAAATACGGTTTGAGTTAATCTTAGAAGTTTGTCTAAGTATAAGATGGGTAAAATGAGTGGAAGTTTTTTCGGGAGTTTAAGTAGGTACTAACAATTGTTGGTGTGGGATGTTAGAGTAGAGAGATACCACTTCGGCTGTGTCCATTTTACAATCGCTTGATCGTACCAGATTATTTTATAGGACTTCTTTGTTACTTTCGATAAGTTTTATTATATTGCCTATTATTATATGTCCCAGGCTGTAAGGTTGAAATTTTTTATTTGGAATTTCAAAACGCATTTCCTCTATTTTTTTTATTTAATTCCAAAATCATTAAATATTATTGAGATTGGATAACGATAACCCGTGCCGGCTTGACGTCAAAGTTTAATTTGAAAAGTTAGTATGGAGCTAAAGGAACATTCTAGAGTTCATTGTTTATATTCAATTAATAAAACACATTTATAATATTTATTATGTATTTATAGTAAATGACACATTAAAAATGACACATTAATCATTAAATTTCCTTTTCAAATTTTTACTTCTTACAATCCGGATATATTTGTCTGTGTTCTTGTACGCAACGTAATAAAAATTGCTTTTTTTCCTCTTTGACCATAAAAGTCTTGCATTAATTTAACCGCTTTATCTGCCGTATCACTAACTGCTATCAGTATTACTGTTATTGATAACTTCCTTTTAGTTTGGTGGAACGAATCATCATTTGACCATAAAGAAGGACTCTTCTTCAGAAAACTGTCATCAATGTTTATCTCTGAAACTAAAAAAGAAGGGGCGTTTATCAACCGTATAGTAAACTATAAAATATAATTGAAGCATAATTTACATATAAGACTTGTGGCCAAAAAAGTCACAAAGTTCTTCTTTGGATGTTATGTAAAGTTTATCGTTTTTTCTTTAGATAAGTGAGTAACCATTTTTATTTTAGTTTTAACAAGACAAAACACTTCATCTGCCAAGAACCATAAATGCTAGGAAAACTTCTGTAAAGCTGCTTTGGAAATGCTTTTGTTTTGTAAGCTTTCATGGACTTCAAAAAGCATAAGTCCTGATAAGAAGCTTTTACTGTTAAAATGCATTGGAGCCAGAATTTGACGTATGATGTCACGATAAACAGACAAACATTCAACAAGCTTTTCTCTATCCAATTTTTGTTCGAGAAGCACACATGCACCATTAATATGGCTTGTATTTGAAGTTTTAGGATCACAACAGAGAATCTGCACTCTTTCCACTCATTCCAATTGATAATGCCTGTGCCTGTTCGCTTTTTGATGAACTGTCCAATTTTTGCTCAGCGATAAGTTGTTCTTTATTATCGTATGAAATAATTGTTCGGAGGCGTTTTTCTTTAGATTTACGTGAATCTAGAGCTAGCAATAGTTGCTCTTCCCAGTGGGGAGTTACCGTATCCGGGATATTGTTTTGAAAATTAACTTTTATGGCTTCAGCCCGCTCTCTTCGCATTTCTGTAAGAGTTCTATGGATTTAGGACATGTTTATAGAAAAATCATCCGCATTATAGATCCAAAATCTCTTACACTTCACTGACATCTATCTAATGTGGTAACCAACTTCGGAGTTATGAAATTTATTTACATAAAAATTTTATCGGGCTATAAGGAAGCACCACTTAGGCTAGGTCTTATTTTTGTAAGTCTATTATTTCAGGATCAGAAGATAAGTTTTCTAGTGGTGGTTTATAAGATGATGTTGATGGAGCTAAAGATGCATGATATTTAGCACATTACTTTACTTCCTTAATATTTCTAATATGCGTCTTTTCTTCTTTTTCTGTAAGTTTTTTTGTCCACTCCAGCTATGTGACCAGGCCAACCTGGTTCTCTTTGGCGCCACGAAAAGATCCTATTTTTATTTATTTAAATTAGCTGAAGTGCATCGGCATGAGCAATGTCATACAAATTGTCTAATTTGGAAAGAAACTCTTGTCAACGTTGTTCAAACATTTCTTGTGTTTTTTTTATCATTTCTTTGCAAATCTCTTAACTTGGTTGAAGATATTTTCTTAATACAGTTAGGTAATGATTTAGTCGGTATGCATGCCTTTTACCAGTAAATAGTAAACTGATGAATATTAAGATTTACACTTAAATTCGCTTTACGAATATTTTAGAGCAAAACTTCCAGTACTTGTTCATTTGAGGGAAGTTTGGAACCAGTGGTTTGATGTTTTATGTCTCCAATAAAAAATATCTTCTTTTTAGAATTTTGTAACACCACTGATATGTTGATTACTTAAAAGTAATGCGTTTACTAAAAAAATAAACAAGTAATAACAAGCAAGCAATACGAGATTTCCGTTGCGTTGTACCGTGTAAGCACACATGTTTGCTGCATGGATTGTAGTGATCCGACGCGAAATTTTATTTTTAAATTTTTTGAGAGCATTCAAACAAAATAAAAGGGTATATATATATATATATATATATATATATATATATATATATATATATATATATATATATATATATATACATATATATATTTAACCACTTTTATTTCAAATGTTTGGATTGTTAATTTGTTACAAACTACCTGTATTATTTTATATTATATTTATATAGTTCTGGCAACAAGATCGATTATGATCTTCTTCCAGATTCCAAGTTTATATGCTTATATTACACGTCATGTAAATAATGTAAACTAAAAAAAAACAAAAAAAAACAACATATATATATATATATATATATATATATATATATATATATATATATATATATATATATATATATATATATATATATATATATATATATATATATACAGAGGCGATTCTACGAAAAAAAAAGATGGGAAAGAGGGTAAACCTTTCAAAAGTACCAACTGCTTCCTAAGATTAAAAAAAAAAGGTTCTCAAAACTAAAATTTACCCGACTGTAATGAGTCAAATACCCGGCTAGCCGAGTATATTCCTCAAAAAATCGACTATAACTTGAAAATCAACTTTTTTTTTGGGTGACTATAATTTAAAAGTCACCATATATGTAATACAAATTTATATATAATATATAAATTTATATATTTATGTAAATGAATAAATTTGTGATATATTAAAACTTATTAAACGTAACAAACAATTTTTGATAAACTGAATATACAGTATTGGACAAAACATTTGCAACCAACATCGAACAATGCTAAAAAGTGTTCCTAATTTTACATGTCTTAAAAACGAAACGAACTATACTACCACAGCTGGAGTCATAGCATGCCATGATATGAGCAATCAGCTGACAGGTGACAGCACACAGGTAGAATTTTGTTGACAAGTGCTATTTTGCAGCGGACAAAACAAGTGCAACTTTTTTGGTTTGTTTCATTTTCTTAAGTCTGGTCCGTGTCAACGTCACGGAAGTTTTTTAATAATTAAAGGAAGTATCCAGATGTTTCCAAAAGTTTCCAGAAGAAGCATCTGGAAGCATCCGGTAGCATCTAGAAATATCCAGAAACATTCAGAAGCATCCAAACGCATCCAGAAGCCTCCAGAAGCATCGAAAAGAAGCATCTAGAATCTTCCAGAACAGGTTCACACAGGTTTCCTGTGGGCACCCAACGTCGAACCAACGTTGGATTTAGGATAGGTTATGTTGGGCGACGTCGACCAACTATATTTAACGTTGCAATAACGTTATTTTCACTAACGTTATTTTTCATCAGAGTTTTAACGTTGTACTAACGGTACTTTTGTAACGTTTGTGTTATAACGTAGTAATGACGTTGTAATAACATCGGCAACACTAACTCCAATTATCATCGGAAATACAACGTTGTATTAACGTTGGTTACACTAACGTTTTTTTTCATCCGAATTACAATATTGTGGTAACGTTAGTTACACTAACGTTATTTCTCATCTGAATTACAACATTATGGTAACATTTATTACAATAACGTTTTGTTAACGTTGGATGACGCGGACTTTTTTTCGTCGCAGTTACATTTGGTAAAATAAAATATTTTTTGTCAACATGCGTTTCCTCTTAAGTCGCATTTTGCGACAAATGAGGAAATCAATATATAATTTTAATTCATTTTGGTAAAACTAATTACATTATACGAAAACACGCGAATAAATGTTTACATTTAAAAAAAAAATTAGATTACTTTTTTTTACCGAAAAATGTATGCTATGTTTGCAAGAAAAATTTGAAATAATTACTCATTTAAATCAGGAAAATTTATTAAATAAAAAATCTGAATTAATTTCTAAATGTAGGCACGAAAATAAATACTTCTTAAAAGATTATAAAAACAAATGACCAAATTAATCCCCATTCAAAAGAAATTTATTTAATAATTACTTTCTGTAACTTCCCGTTAACTGAAAAAATATAGTAATTAAATTTTTTTTTATAATAATTTATAACTTCTGTAAAATATTTTATTCTATAAATAGAATTTTTTTTGAGATTTAGTAACTCTTCCTGATGATCCAGCAATGGTGAAACTTCAAGTTGAAGGAAAAAGTTAGGTAAGTGTTTTTTACTAATTTATTATTGCTCTGTTCTTTAAGAACATTGAGCACTCTATTTGTAAAATACACTAACATAATTTACATTTATATATTTATATATATATGTATATAAATATATATATATATATATATATATATATATATATATATATATATATATATATATATATATATATATATATATATATATATATATATATATATATATATATATATATATATATATATATATATATAGGGGAGAGTTACCTTAATTGGAACACTTTAGGAAAAAATATTTATTAACCAAAGATGGCTTAACTATGAAAACATTTATGAATTAAATATTATAGTTATACAACCCTACTATGCTTTTATTAATGATTCGACTCTATTGATCGCACCCTTATTGGATATAAACTTTGATTTTTCAAGGCACCATTTTGTTCCAATAAAGACAACTGGTCTCCTTGAATGGAACACATATATTCTTTAATTAGAACAGTTCTAATATTTGAATAAATTACAGCTATAAAACTTATGGCTCAAAGGGAAAATTAATTGATTAGCTTTTTAATAACAGATATTTAAAAGATATAATAACAAATAAAAATTACAACAAATATTTAATCCTTTTTTCGCAATTCATAAGTCTTTTTTTCTTGCAGCTTCTGCACTTGGGATGGTAGTGGTGATATGTGGTGTGCTGTGGTGGCGATGGTGATTTTATTTGATGTGCTCAATTTCATTTGGTCCATGGTGATTGAGTCAAGTGCTACTTTGCTTTCCTGTGGTTTTTGCAATAGTTTGGCAGTTATTGGATTTAGTGTGAGCTTTTTTTTTGTAGATTTTTTAATTTGTTTGGAGGCTATTTGATTTAGTGTGTGCTTTTGATTTCTTGGTGTAATTTCTAGAGCACGTCTATATGGGGAGCTTGTAAGATCAGCCGCCTGAGTTGTTCGTGATCTTCTTTTTTTGTTTTTTACTTCAAGTGAAACCACTGGCAAAAGAGACAAAGTTGAAACTGAAACATGACATTTTAATTTTTTTTCACTTGATTTATCTGTAGATAGTTTTGTCATCCCATCTATACTTTTAGATGACTGAAGATTGTTTGAAGGGCCAACATCAGTAAATGAAGAGGCTGTAAAATCAGAATCAGTGAATACATTTATGTCCAAAGGCCACAACCCACTAGCCACTAGCCTTTCATAGCAATTCTCAATGATGCTGCCTGACTATATGCATCACCAAATAATTCTGCAACTTGCCAAGTTGTTACTGGTTGTGATATATGTGACCGCATCCATTTTTGCATAGCTTCATCATAGTATGTACCAAGTGGTCCAAAGAACGCAACGTCTTATGGTTGCAGTCTGTGTGTAGTATGGGGAGGTAGTGATACCATACGCACTCCAGCATTTCGTGCTAGATATATCGCTGCCAAATTTTTTGAATGTGTAACATGACCATCAAGTATCAACAAAACTTTTGATTGTTTTAAAGGTTTAACAACTTTAATGAAATGATTGAGCCATCTAAAAAACCTTCATTTGACATCCATCCTTTCTCTTGAGTACTAGATACACCATTTGTTATTTCTGGCTTCATTCTTTTGGGTTTATATATTAACATTGGTGGAACATAAAATCCTGCTGCAGATACACAAACTACAGCTGTTACTGAATTTCCTCGTTCACTACTAGTCATAATTCCAACTCGTTTTTTGCCCCTTGCACTAATAATTTTTATCTGACCATCTTGTACTGTTGATAAACTAGTTTCATCCATATTATAAAGTCTGTCTGGAGTTAACTTTTCTTCCATGTATAACTTTGAAAGTAAATTAAAGAAAGATTGCACTTGCTCTTTATTAAAACCTTGTGCACGTGCAATTGATGTTGATTCAGGCCCACCAAGCGACAGTTGTGGGTGCCTTTGCATAAATGCATAATACCACTTTTTTCCTGCCATTCGTGTTTGTTTGTTAAAATTATGTGTGATGTTGTTAGCTTCCGCAATATCAAATGCTAGACAACGAAGATCATCAATCCTTAATCCAAAGTACATCGATTCTAATAATAAACAGTGATCAGCTAGTTCTGTTTCAATTTCATTAGGTAAGGTGGTAAGTCGACCATGAAATTTCACATTTGCAACAGCAAAGTTTTTTTTATTTATATGCCTTGACAAAGTTGCTTTTGGAATACAAAATTCATAAGCGGCTTCATTTAAGCTGATTTCTCCTTGTTTTATTGCTTCAACAGCCTTTTTCAAGTTTTCTACTTTCCATTTTCCATATTTTCGTGGTGTTTGCATCTAAAATAAAAGCAAATTACTATGAAGATACTTAAGGAGATTTTTATAATCTTATTACAGGCTTATTTTTTCATATATTTATTTGTTATTCATATATGATTAAGTTAATTATATACTCATTATATAATCATTATTTTTCATCGTTTTTGTTTAGTTAATCATTAACTATATAAATCAAAATCTATATAAACTATATAAAGTTTGCAACTTTATATATTAACTTCTATATACAGTAAAAAACTTATGCTGGGTATATAATTTATGTTGTCTTACAAGTTTATCCGTTAAATAGAAATGTATAACTTTTGTAAAACTTTTACATTTTATTTTTTACTAAAAGATAAAATGATTTGTTAATTAAAGTATACGATGTTTACAATCAACTTTATATCCTAAGACTATGACCAGACTTAAGACTATGAAAAAAATTTTGTGAAAAATCATTTCATACTTTAAAGCAAGACTAAATACCAATTCCAAAAAAGCAACAAATGTCTAACAATAATACTATGTCTATAAAAGAAATTCGCTTTAAAAAATATTATACAGTCGGACTAATGAAATTTTCTGATAATTCGGACGTCAAGTAGCGTGTTATGAGATGACATCGTTTCAATTACGGCAACTTTTGAAGTTCCATTCTGGGCGACATAGGACCATGGTGTTGTAGCAAAATATTTACATACAAGTAACAACTTACGATATAAGCTCTTAATATCACATAGACTTGAAACCCTTAAAATTTAAAATTTAAAAAAAATTATTATCAAACTCAATATCGTTAAGCTTCTGTAATCGTTTAAATGCAACGATAAAATTAGATCGCAAAAATTTTTTTCTTTAAAAAAAAGTAATTTTATTCACATACGTGCAGTTTTTAAGTTTAAATACTAGAAGTTTCAAAAAATAAAGAAAATTATTTTCTTTACAAGAAATAATATTCATGAAAGTAGAATAAGTTCCAGTTTCTAAATAAAGCTAAGTGTTCCAATTAAGGAGCTGTTCCAATTTCGGCAACTCTCCCCTATATATTAACCAAACCTAAAAAGCCACGTGAGAATGATGTTATACCAAAGTTGCTTGATGTTAATAAAACATTAATTAATGTTGGAAAAACATTTAGAAACATTATAACATATCGGTCTTCGTTCAAATTATAACGTTAGCTAATGTTGGCAAATCTGACGTCGTCCATCCTTTCCATTTCCAACGTTAATCCAACGTTAATCCGACCAAAAAAGCAACGTCATTTAACGTTGTATCAACGTTGTTGTGCCCGCTGGGTTCATTTTACTATATAAGAGACATGTAAATCGACATGTAATTCAGTCAGTATATGGGAGTCAATCAGTCAGTATTATCAAGACAGTTTATCGAAGTGAGTTTTATCAAAGTGTTTTATTGAAGAACATCAATACAAGAAGTGAAATACAACAAGTGTTTCATTACATCAATACAGTCCACATCCAACCAAGACGTTGTGTTCCACAGAGCATTATTGTATCATCACAGGTAAATGTAACACGGTAAGCCTTGAGAAGTGTGATTATTTATTTTTATTTGTTTTTATGACAAGTGCAAAAATGGCTCCCGACAGTCTCGGATTGGAACTAAGAAAGAAAATTATTGGCGATTACGTAAGTGGAATGTCACAAAAAAGTATTTGTGATAAATATCGCGTGAAAAAATGGACCATATCAAGACTATGTTCCAAATATCGTTCTACGGGGAAGTTGGCAGCAGATAACATAGGTGGAAGACCACGTTCCACCACTTCTAGAGAGGATTCTATGATCATCAGATCCGTCAAGAAGGATCCCTGGATTGGACCAAACAATCAGGATGCCTGTATCGGACCGAACAATCAGACGACGTGCTGTTGAAGCCGGATTGTTTTCGACGCCCTGCAAAGAAACCGCTGATTTCACTAAAAAACCAGAAGAAAAGACTCCTGTTTGCTACATCTCATATTGACTGGAATGTGCAGAAATGGCGAACTGTCCTGTTCAGTGATGAATCGAAGTTCAACATCATTGGGAGTGATGGCATTTGCCGTGTACGTCGACCGGCCGGAAAACGCCTCGATTTACGTTACTGCCATAAGACCGTGAAGCATGGCTGAGGCAATGTAATGGTCTGGGGGTGTTTTTTTGCTAACGGTCTAGGTCCAATACATCGAAACGATGAAATAATGGACTGTTTCATGTATAAAAATATCCTGAAAGATGTTATGTTACCTCATGCTGAATGAAATTTGCCAATAAAATGGGTTTTTCAGAAAGACAACGATCCAAAACACACTGCAAAAGTAGTCAAGCAGTGGTTTCAAGACAACCACCTATCGGTGATGGATTGGCCGCCTCAATCTCCGGATCTCAACCCTATCGAGAACCTGTGGGAGATCGTCAACCGCAGAATTATTCGTGAAGGTGTTCGTAATAAGGATCAACTGTTTGAACAAGTCCAAAAGACCTGGGCAGCGATTTCACAAAGTTTCATTGATCACCTGATCAAATCTATGCCTCGAAGATGCAAAGCTGTGATCGACAACAAAGGATTCGCCACGAAATATTGATAGGGAAATACAGCTTGGTCAACATTTTGTCGAGTTGTACTTGTTTTGTTCAGAAGGAAATCAACTTTTTTTAATACTTTTGATTAATTTATTAATTTTCGTGTACAAATAATGAACTTTGTGATGAATAAAACTTGAAGAACTTTGTCTTTAAACAGTTACATAGTTATTTCTCTAAATTGAAAAAATGCAGCACTTTTATATAAAGAAACTAAATTAGCATTATTTGTTTGCACTCGTTTTGTCCGATACTGTATATCAATAAGAAGTATTATTTAGTAAACTAAAAAAGAAGATTTCGTAATAAGATATTAAAGAATGCGGTAACTTGAAAACGACCAAAAATACCCTTGAAAAACGTGTCTTTGTCTTGTTATTCAATAATTTTAGTTTTATTTAATGTATGTATCTATATATATATATATATATATATATATATATATATATATATATATATATATATATATATATATATATATATATATATATATATATATATATATATATATATATATATATATATGCGTATATTGACGATGTATATATATCAGCCACTTAGACAAAAAAGTAAAATCACTTTTTTACATTTTTCAGATTTTACCATATTTTCAAATTTATAAATAAAAATTGGTTTCGTATAGTCTATTTTATATAAAAATAAAATACAAATTTTGGCTCTATATTTAATACTGTTCTCATAAATATATGTAGTGTATAAAATAATTGAGAACACTTAGAAGTTTAAAACAAAGTCATTTCGCTGTATATAACTAAAATAGAGTTTTTTTGTTTAACACGCTTCTTGTTTTGTATAATATACCAATTATCTCCTGCTCAAGGTTTTCGTCAATATACGCAAGTCTCCAAAGTAGATTTTACCCACCATAAATGTTTGGTAATTTGTTTTTTAAAACTCTGTTTAAATTGTTAATCTTTTTATATTTAGAATAAAGTTGATCAATACATTATCATCAAAAAGTTATCATGAGTTATAATTTATACTAAAAAATTATAAAAGTTAAGTTTTTATATATTGGTATAAAGTTATTAGAAAATACTTAGCAAAACATTACTTTTCGATAATATTTAAAAATTTTCATTTATTCTATAAAATATATCTTTATGGTTTATTTTTAAAACACTTATTCACCTTCACACACATTTTGGTGATAAGCTTACTTTTGTTGTTATTGTGAATAGGCTTACTTTTTATTTTTAATGGTGATAAGTTTACTTTTCTTTTTTATAAATATTAATATCTGCGCAATGTGCTTTGACGTAATGCTCTTTGCTTTACCAAATATAAACAAATGCAATTAGTAAATTTTATAAAACTTGTATTTACATGATAACAGATACAAAAATTAATTAAATAATTGTCTTTTTTTTTTTTTTTAGTTTACAATTATTAATCGTAATATAACAATACATAAACTTGGTATCTGAAAGAAGATCCAAAAGATCTTGTCGTCAGAACCATAAAAAATATATCAAACGTGTATATATAATATAATAAAAATATAATTGATTTAATAATTATTATCAATGTAGAATAAACAAAAACAGAAAATAATTTTACATTTCAAAAATATTTATATATATTGTCAGTAGAAAGAATAAAGTTTTTTTAATTTAGTTTTAAAAACAGTAAAACGAAATTGACAAATCAAAATTTGGAACAACAACTTTGTTCCATAAATACGGTGCTCGATAGTTTATGCAAAATTGATTTAATCAATTTAATTAATTTAATATAATTGTCTAATCCAATTATACAAACTATTCAGCAATGATAAATATTGCCAAAAAATATGGCAAGAATATGGCGACATATGAAATTCAAAAAATTTTTATTCAATTAATATGTATTAATAGAATGTAATTCCATGATCTGACTTTTATAAGGTAATTATTTTATTTTAAGCCAATTTTTTTTTTTTTAATGACTTTTTCATAATTCACTGTGCCACAACTTGTCTTGTCTTGCCATTCCCATAATTATTTTTTCATGGATATTATATACTGCTTGGTTTTTTCATTTGATTGTACCATGCATACTGTCAGCCTTCAGATTAGAATAGCCTTTTTCAATGAACACTTGATGGATTTCACTTGATAGATTTCACTTGATGGATTTCACTTGATTGATTTCATTGGTTCCTGTAAGTTCAGTTGGATACATAAATGCTGTCAAAGTATAATGGTTTTGATATCCACCTTATGTGTCACTACCAAGCAAACATTTTTTAGCGGAACTTCAGTGGACCTATATAGTCATTTTGAACGTTCCACTAAAGTTTTGCTTATTGGTTACTTAGTAGACCAATACTTAGCGGCTGCCAAAGGTGGCTAACCGATGACTAGACATTATTAACATGTCGGAAATTGATTGGATGGCCATTTATAGCGGCTGCCAATAATGGATCATTCCACCATGTAACCGATGAGTAAAACTCCAAAAAACTAATTAAAATTCCTATATAGGTCCACTGCAAATCCACTTGAACAATGTTTGATGGGTTTATTTGGTGATGCTATTGAAGCAGAATCTATTTAGTTACAATAATCCAATAGACAAAGTTCTATTTTATTAGATCCACGTTTGGCATAAAATTTATCCCATAAGTAACAATATCTAATTGATGTTTCTTCATATACAATAAAGTCATAAACCTTGAGTTTTCTTTTATAGATATAAGAAAATCAGCAGCTTTGGGTGTATACAGAATAGATGGCATATCATAGCTGAATGTTTTCTCGGTTTTTATTATTTTTTTAATTTATGTTTTTAATTGGGTATTTATTATTTAAAGCTTTATATCTTTCAAATGAACCTTTTTCTCTGTTTAAGGTATGCAAAACTCTGTGTTAATTCTAGCCGTGGCGCAGTGGTTAGAGCGCTTGCGTTACAAGCAGGAGATTCAGGTTTGAAATGAGCTCTGGACATATTTTCGCGTCACGGTAAGGAAGGAGACGTGAACTTCTTGGTTAAATGCACCTCTGCGGTGCTCTGTAAAAGGACCTTTTTTCTTGGGGCACCTAAAAAAAAAAATTTTTTAAGGATTCACCCTCCTTCTCCCTCATCCCCTCATTTTATTCGTAGAAACGCCTCTGGAGGTAGGTATTGTTTAACAAAACCCTATTCTTGTAAAATTTGTATCTATAAATTTGAATAATAGTGCATGTATTCCGTTATGGATCTAATACAAATCAGAAAGTTTTCCAATTTTAAAAGTTTTAAGTTTTAATTCTGCATAATTAATTAATAAATTTATTTATTATTTTTTTTCATATAAGGAAACTATAGTTTCCTTATATGGAAAAGTTTAGTTAATTGCTTTGATAACTCTTTAAAGTTTAAATTGAAAAATTCTATCAAAATTAACTTTTTGGTAACACTTAGAAACTTATCAAAAATAAAGCAAGTAATGATCAAAATAAAATGTTTTACAAGTTTTTCTTTTACTGGTGATGCGACACTAGTTGTAGTGTTATCAGATTTTTAAAACTTAAAAAATTTTACAAATATTTTTTGAGTGCTTGATTTTATTTATATTTGTGATGCCTACTACTGTATTAGTTAATATTAATATTCAAATGAACTTAGTGCAGAATTCAGCAATACTTTTTTTGGTTTCAAATAATGAAAATTTCACCTTAAATTAGCAGCTTTAAGGTGGAAAAAGAATTTTAAATTGTTACCAGATCATCAAAATATCGGTGAAGGCTGTCTTAAACTATGTCTTAAAGTTCAAATTATAACAGACATTAGAGTAGCGTTCTATTAGTAGTTTACCAATAGCCAAAAAACTTTTTGCCCTAAAAAATTGTTAGTGGCCTTTTACTTAATTTTTAATCAATTTTTTTTACTAAAAAAAAATTTGAGAATCAAAAGGTTTGTGGGTAAAAATTGCTTTGGCAAAAGTTACGTACACTCATAATTGTTTGTTGATTTTAACCAAGTTTCTCATCAGCCTATATTACTGAACAAAGTTGCAAAATTAAAGTTTTCTCTCCCTTCATTTATCAGAGTATTAAGACGCTTCACAAAGAACGGTTGCATTACAGAGCACCGCGGCGAAGCATTTAACTAGAGAGTTTACGCCTCCTTCTTTACCAATGTCGCAAATATGGCCAAAGATAGCATTAAACCTCGTTTCTCTTGATTCTGAAGCAAGGGTTTTAACCACTGTACCACTGCACCACTGCTTTCATTAGTCTTATTTGATTCATCAAGATTCATTAACTCCAAATACATTTTTTACTCTGCATACAAGCATTATTTAGATTTGCTTGGAATCCCAACAGTTTTGAAAGTCTGAATTGCTGCAATTTAAATATAAATTAAAAAAAAATTTCGTTTCTTACATAATATTTCTGTAGCATTTGTATTGTTCTGATAAATCATTAACGCCCAACTTTCAAATCAGTTAAATGACAACCTTTTAAGTATATCTTTTTTATTATTAGTTTTTTTATTAGATAATTGACAACCTGCACAATTACTTTTTATAAAGACGACGTTAATGATAGTTTAACTTAGAAGTGATAAAAATCAAAGAAGAAATTTGTCAGATGAGTCAAGCAACTCGGAGTTAACAATACTAAAGTGAAAATGACTGCTTTTCAAAGTAATTATGTAATTGTTTATGAGAGCGATACATGTTAATTATTTATAAAAAAAGCTTCAAATATTTATTTTTATTGTTTTTCTCAGATTGCAATTTTAGCAACCCAGGTCATTTTTTTAACCACGTCACTGAACTTACGTAACCATGTTTATAAAAGTTTAAATTAGAAAATCCTGTTTAGTATGTAAATTTAAAAAACATTGTTAACATTTAAAATATATTTATAATTTAAAAAAAAACCCTGTTTATATGATTGTAAACTAAAATAAATTACCTGCTAATACTGAAAATCATTTATAAATTACAGTAGATATTCATATATTACAGTAAAATATTCATATATTACAGTAGATATTCATATATTACAGTAGATATTCATATATTATAATATATATTCATATATTATAGTAGATATTCATATATTACAGTAGATATTCATATATTACAGTAGATATTCATATATTATAATAGATATTCATATATTATAGTAGATATTCATATATTATAGTAGATATCTATATATTATAGTACATATCCATATATTACAGTAGATACTCCTATGTTATAGCAGACATTCATATATTATTGTAGATATTCATATATAAACAGATTATCAAGATAAGTAAGAATTTTGGGTCATTTTATATTTGATTATTTTAATATTTGAAACTTTTTTTCTTAATATGTATTTTTTTCCCAATATTTATTCATTCATTAATTCAATTTCTATATTGCACATCAGTATACGAAGCGTGTAACATAATTTCGAAAGAATTTTTAAATATTCTAAATTACAGTTTGATGTCATAGCTCTAACAGAGACATGATATGACTCAGAAACTTTTATTAAATCCAATTCAAACTTTAACCTACTAAATTACCGCATAATTAGTCATCCACAAGGAAGTAGTGAAAAAGGCGGAGGACTTTGTATTTATATTTTAGAGAATTATTTATTTAAGATTAAAAAGCAATTATGCTTAAGCAAAAATGATTGTGAATGTTCAACAACAGAAATCATTAGTGAAAAAGTTAAAAACATTGTCATTGTATGTTTATACCGGCCTCAAAGATTTTATTTGTAATATAATAATTAACAATAATAAAGTATAAATAAAAAGCAGCAATAATAACCGCGTTTGTACGAATACATTAATTAGCTTATCTAATTAATAGTTTGAATTGCACATTCTAACATCTAGTGTAGTTATCTGTCCGCTTTCTCTATGCTTTTTTTCTAACTCGACTTCTTCTGAACTTTTAGTTACTCGGGAAATAAAATTTCAGCAACTGCAAAGACAATATTTTTTTAAACCCTTTTTAGAAACGTCATTTGAAAAAGGAATTTTTAAAACAGACATTAGTGACCACTTTCTTATCTACATTAAAATTAATAACCTTAAAATAACTTCGACTACTCTTCCGAAGATAATCAACTTTAAAAAAATGCAATCTATCAACGGTAAACACTAATAACTTCTCGTAAAACTATACGAAGAGAAATGAGATAAAGTCTATGAATGATGACTAATGATACTAATGATACTAATGAAGCATGCAATGCCTTTTTCAATAAGTTTTTTAAATATATATAATTAATCATTTCCATATGAAATAACAAAAACGGAAACAAAAACATTTGCTAACCCTTGGATGAACAAAACTCTGATAAAATGTTCGAAAATAAAACAAAAGCTCTATTACAAATTTATCAAAAATAGGAGTATTGAAAACGAAAAAAAATACAAAAACCATAAATACTTTTATCAATACTTACTCAAAAATGCAAAAAAACAATTGTATAATAAAAAAATTACTGAATGTAAATTTGATATAAAAAAATTATGGAATGTAATTAACAATATAATGGTTCGTAATAAAAGTAGTTCATCACTTCCTATCAATTTTACTATTAATGATGCTAATATTCACTATCCTATGCAAATCTCCAAAGAATTTAACAATTACTTTACTAACGTTGCACAGTGTATCGCTTCATACAAGCTAGGTGGAAAAAGTCATATCAAGAAATCGACTAACTGATAATATTTTCACAATCCTACATTAGTAATAACTTGCGGTGTTAATTATGAAAAACATTCCAAAGCAATGAGTCATAAGCAATTAAAAAGGCGTTAAAATGTAATTTTATTTTTGAAAAAAATTAATTAAAAACTTACAATGGTTGCATTAACATTTAACAAGAATTAAAGAAAGCAATCATTTTAATGCAGCGATGGATTTTACTTTTGAGGGTAAGTACTATTTAATTACATCAAATACTTTATTTAAAAGTTAAGCAATATGTGTTAAAATATGGTTTAAAAAACTGGGTTAAAATTGTAAAATATTTTTTGGCTTTTAATTTTTAAATTTATACAACTTTTTGTATCCACATGTATCCAAGCTAATTTATTAACAGTGTATAGCTTAAGTCCTAAGGTGTACAACAAAAGAAAAAATTTTCTTCACATAAATCCACAATTTTTTGTTATTAAATTTCATTTTGATCATGTGCGCTCTTTTTTAAAAATGGATTTATTTGAAGAACGGCGAAGACATAATCAAGAAGAAAGAAATTCTCGTTTATTGGATTTTATTTTGCAAAGATTTTGTGTTACTGATGTAACTGATTTGACTAGAGATTCTGAGAGATCTTTACAGTTAAAAATTTCATGTATGGCTTCAAAATTCGCAATAAAATGGTCTGCAGCACATATAATGATGGACCGTTTTTTAAACAAAAATAAAATTTGGTTAGAGGGGGTAAATGTAGAATTTAAAGTAAGTATATACCAGCAATGTAATTTTTCATCATCTGGAGAAGTTCAAGGACGACCAAAAAAGAACTTTGAAGACTCGTCTTTTAAAACCAAAAAACGAAGGGTTGAAAATTAAGTAAAATTGCAAAGTGCAACTGAGTTGACCACTGCTGCTGAAGTAGCATGCCGTGTGTTGGGGCACAGAAGCCAAGCTACTTTAATCAAAAAAAGCCTGGAATCATCAGAAAAAATTAAATCAAAAGACTTTATATGTGGTGGCATGCAGTTAAATCGTGACGAGGCATTAGCTTATTACATTGACTCTAAGTGTCGTTCTTATAAACAGACGAGAAAGTGGTCTTTAAAGGCAGGGCAAATATTATTTCCATCTTATTATAGTCTAAGCAAGTCGAAAAAGTTATGTTATCCATTAGATGAACATATTTCTGTTACAGAAACACGTGCCGAAATTAGCCTACAAGCTATACTTGATAAAACTACTGAACGCCTAATTGAAGCCAATGCGAAGTTCTTAAAAGTATTACTTTTACTACGCCATTCACACTAATTAGCAAATGGGAATGTGATGGGAGCTCCGGTCACAGCACATAAAAACAGAGATTTAAAAACTCTGATGATACTGATAAGTTTCTGTTTGTATTTTCATTTGTTCCATTGAGACGGTCAAAATATTATTTGGCAAAATCCACGACCTTCATTCAAGCATTATTGCGACTAATTAAATTTATTTTTTCAAAAGAAATAAATCGTTTAACTACAACAGAAGCTAACCAAGTTTTAAATAAAGGTTTCTCAACTTATTCCAACATCTATAAGACTCAACGAATCTCAAACTACTATTAAACACGACCTAATACTATTAGGTGATAGATGAAATACTATTAATGATAGATGAAAAAGTTTGCAATGCCTTGACTGACACAAGTTCCCAACAAAAATGTTACATATGTGGTGCGACTCCTAAAATGATGAACGGTGAACTAAAAGACTTAGTTGTTAAAAAAGAACATTATGGTTTTGGTCTGTCTACTTTGCATGCGTGGATTCGTTTTTTTGAGTGCATGCTACATATTAGCTATCGTTTAGATATAAAAAAGTGGCAAGTTAGAAGCGATGAAAATAAATCTAGTGTCCAAAAACGTTCAGAAGATATCAAACAAAAATTTAAAAAGCATATGAGCCTTATTGTAGATAAACCAAAACCTGGCTTTGGGAATACAAATGATGGGAACATAGCTCGCAGGTTTTTTATGAAGCCAGAGTTGAGTGGCGAGATTACGGGTTTAGACATCAATCTCATTAAAAATTTCAGTATTTTATTAAGAACACTTTCCTCTGGCTATGATATTAACTATTATGAATTTGAAAAGCTTTGTTCTGAGACCAAAACTCTTTATATTAATCTGTATCCGTGGTACTATATGCCTGTTACTGTGCACAAAGTACTTGTACATAGCACGGAAGTTATAAAAACATGCCTTCTTCCAATAGGTCAACTGTCGGAAGAGTTTCAAGAAGCCCGCAATTAAGGTTTTCGTCGATTCCGCGAACACGAAAAAGTTCACGTATTTGCACAAATATAGATTTGCTCAATATGCTTTTGATAATATCAGATCTTGTCATCAACTCACACAGAGAATTGTCAAGTAAGAAAACTGGTAAACTACCGTTGGAATTTGATTATCGTTTGATTACGTTTTGAATTTGATTATCCCACCTATAATACCACAACAACTTGTTGAAAATAGAATTATGTGTGACGATGAAGATTATTTAGAGTCCGATTCATCGGGTATTGAAAATAACAATGATTCATCCAATAATAATTAATTATTAATAAAATACTCTTTTATTTTACTTAGTGTAGTGAGTATATTTTTATATTTTGTATATTTGTAGTGAGTATATTTTTATTTTAGGCAAAATTTTATTACATTATTTATGTGTTGAAATTTAGTATTTATTTTATTTAATTGTCTTTTTCAAGACAAAAACTTTTAAAAACTTAAAAGTAATTAAAATATCGCCTTTTTTACAATAAAATTAAAAGAAAAACACTTTTTATAATAAAATTGACTTTTTGGCGCCCCTTTAAGCTTAAACGCGCGGGGTAATTGCCCCCTGCCTTCCCCAGGCTACTCTACTGCATAACTAATCAATAAAACACCAAAATATTGTTAACTACATTCTTAGGAATGAAATTACAAAACAAAATATTTTTGTCCATCTAGCTTGTATGAAGCGATACACTGTGCGTTGGTCTAAATTTAGCTAGTAAAATCGTACCTCCAATTGGTTCATTTAAAATCTATTTAAGTTCATCTAAAAATAATTTATTAATTAACAACGAATTAAAGGTAGAAGAAATTGAGGATGAATTCTAATCTTTGAAAATATATAAATCTCTAGGTTTTGATGGAATATCAGCTAATGTAGTAGTTTCGAACAAAAAAATACCAGCAAACCTTTGTTTTATATTCTTAAACTTTCAATATATGATGACATATTTCCTGATATATTAAAAGTAGCTAAAGTTTACCCAATATATAAAGGCAATGATAGTTCCGATATCTCAAATTATATACCTATATCAGTATTATCCGTTTTCTCAAAAATATTTGAACGCGTTATGTATAATAGAATTTGTGACCATTTTGCAAAAAACAAATTCTTTTACCCCAAACAGTTTGGTTTCCAGAAAATTACTTCAACTGAGCATGCAATTATTGAGTTAGTTGACGAAATAACCAACGGGTTCGAAAAAAATCAGTTCACACTTGGAATATCTATAGATCTGTCAAAAATATTTGATACAGTAGATCACTCCATACTTTTAGAAAAGTATGGAGTGATCTACTGTATTTTGTGTAGAATTCCACAAGGTTCAATCCTTGGCCTCTTCAATTTCTAATTTATATGAACAACTTTTGTAATGTATCTGCAAAATTAAATTCAATTATGTATGCTGATGATACTAATTTGTTTATGTCAAATAATGATATTAATCATCTATATGAAGGTATGAGCATTGAATTGATGAAAGTAAATAAATGGTTTAGAGCTAACAACCTCTCAATAAACACAAATAAAACTCAAAATAGATTATTTTATAAAAAAACACAAAAAGAAAATCTGCCACTTAGATTAACAGCTCTCTTTATAAATGATAAACAAATTAAAAAGCTGGAGTTTTTAAAATACCTAGGAATTTTTGTAGATAAAAACTTATCTTGGCTTCCTCATATAAAAAATATCTAATCAAAAATAAACAAAACAATTGGCATAATGTGTACTTTATGTCAATGAATTACCCCATTCATAGATACTCAAAGTCTTAAATCAATATACTTTAGCCTAATTCATAGCTGCATTAATTATGGTTACATTGCGTTGGCTAGCTTACAACCTGCTAAACTTAAAAAAATATTTAGTGTGCATAAACATGCTTCCAGAATTATATACCGAAAAGACAGATTTAAGCATGCAAAGCCATTAATAAGGGAGATGAAAATGTTGAATGTATATGAGATAAACAGATTTTTATAAAATTTTTATAATGATTACACATAATCTTCATGTATAATCATTATAAAAATTTTTCACCAAACAACTTTGAAACAAAATTTAAAATAGATCAAAACAATAACTATTCTCTAAGATTTAATGAAAGGCTCACGTATACACTGCCTCGTAAATTAACAAAATATAGAGAGTACAGCATAACATACCGAGGGCCTACACAGAGCAGCTTTTAAAATAGTCATTTCAATATGGTGAAATCAGTAAATTCATTTAAGTTTCATTTAAAAAGAGAAAATTTGAAATCAAATGATAGCCTTAAAATTTAATAAACAAACCTTTTTGAAAGATTTTTTTGTTAAACTTAATTTCTTGTTTTATGTTATATTTATTACTCGACTCAACTTATATTTAAAAGAGTTTATTCTATTTATTTCCTTTTACTCTAAATATATAACGGGGAAGCATATTTTTCATTTTTTCATATTTTAACGAATTTTTATATAACTTTTTTAACAATTTTATTTTACTTTAAAACTTTTTAAAAGCCTAAATAGGGGTTCTATGAAAAGATTGTGATGACTTTGGTCATCCATATCTTCTTTGAGTCCCAGTCTGTTTATATAAATTGTTTTTTGTTTTTTTTTAACTTTATGTAAGCGTTTCTTTGTATTTTTTTTTTTTTTTTGCATGAACGGCAAAATATACGTGAATGTTGCAAGAAAACTTTTGAAGGTTAGTTGGGAGGTGAGTCTTTGACGTGTAGTTCGTTTTAAGACGTTGCAACTGACAGTCTATATAATAGTACTATAAAAAATAATGTTATATATTAATATTATACCTTGTTTTAGGTGATATCTTAACTTTCCTGCTTTCAAATTTGTATAATTAGTTATATGTAATTGACTTTGGCAACGGGGTACTTAAACATCTGATACTTCTGAATTGGTCACTCAGACGCAAATGTCTCTTAAACTATTTGTTCAGACATTCCTTCGTTCGTTTCCTCAATACCATACAGTGCCAACTTGCCATCAATCTTTATTTAAATATCTTCAGAGAAAGCAACTAGTCCGACAACGACAAAGGTATTGAAGATATAAATTACAGTTTTGCCGGTGCGGTTGAGTGAGGAGCCTATACTCCTCTAACCAGAAAGATGTTATCAATCTACTCAGGTTTTCTCAAGTTAAAACTTAGCTTCTAAGCTCAAACAGCGGAAAGTTTGAGTCACAAATATCAAAGCCAAAAAAATCACGACTATCAAACATCAGCGGAAAGTTTGAGTCACAGTTTAAGTCAGAGAAAATGTCAACAAAAATATACGAACTTTTTCAGTCAGAAAGATGGGCGTGTTTTTGCAACAATAAGACCGATCCTTTAAAAGCTTATTAATTGGAATCTCTGTGTAATTCGAGTGAACTGTGTCTCTCCAGGGGTCTTAAAAGCAGTGTTAATGACTCTGAACATCTCAATATGGCGACTACGGGAGGTTATCAGAGTCATCAAAATAGTGTCACTCCTCATTGGCCTTTAAGGCGGTTTCACAAAATTTCCGAATTTTCTTTATCTCTGGGACAAATTACAGAAAGAATTTGCAACAACAGACCGAGTTCACTTAACAAGACTTTTAAAGTATCGTAAAGATCTTTTTTCGGAGCTATTCGAGGCTGAGATTAGAACTTATCTCTTCAAAGGACTATATCTTATGAAGATCACAGATTGTGATAAGTTAATCAAGCTCATTAACAGAATAGAGAGAACGGCTAGGAACAATTTTGTTGCGGTTGTTTATGGCTTCCTAGGTAACCGAAAAGCTGAAAACATGTGAAGTTGATGCAGATTATCATTAAAGAATTAAGCCAAGATGAGATGCATAAACTCACTCTATATACTCGAAGCACATCTCGAAGGAGAACGTAGGAGCTTACTCAGATAAGCAAGGCAAACGTTTTTATTTAAAATAATATATTTTAAACGTTTTTATTAGGGACTATATAACAAAAACATGGTAAGGTACTGCATTTTAGGTGCTACTTCGTAGCACCTAAAATTTACACTTGCGAACCTATAAAATTAATTTATTTCTGAAGCTTTTAAGTAGTTTTTTAACTCTCTTTGTCTATTTAATATGCAATTATTATCTATTCAACATGCAATTGCTGTCTATTCAATTCAAATGTTGTCTATTCATTATGCAATTGTTTCTTAAAAAACCGAATAAAAAAAAGTTTTTCTAGTTTTGTTCTAATAAAAGCGAATTTACTTTGTGCTGAGGTAATAAAATCAATGCTTTTGCATAAAATCAAATGTAGTCGCTTTTTAAACAGTCGTTAGACGTAAGCAATTAAAATAATACATTTTGAATCCAAAGAAAAATATAGTGTTACATAATGCTATTTATAGTTGCAAGTAAGACATGATTCATAATTTGAAAAATTATGGATCATGTCTTACAATTGCTGTCTATTCAAGGTTACTGTTGTTACTTTTTTTTTCAATGAACATAAATTTAATTTTTAAAAAAGAGACCTAATAATGCTTTTTTTTAAATACTTTATTAAAATACATTATGAAGTATAGCAAAATAAAACTTTAAAAAGATCTTTTTTTTTATATTTATTTTAAATAACGTAGCGAGAGAAAAAAGATTGGTTAACGCTCCACCGTTTGCACAAATGTGAATACCGCCTGAGATTTTTTATATTCCTAAAATGAGGCAAACCTTATAAAACATAAAACCTATAAAACAAACAATATTATATACATATATATATATATATATATATATATATATATATATATATATATATATATATATATATATATATATATATATATATATATATATATATATATATATATATATATATATATATATATATATATATATATATATATATTTGTTTTTTAAATGTATTCTACAATATAGAGTGCTCAATGTTCTTAAAAGAACAGAGCAATGATGAATTAGTAGAAAATCACTTATCAACAATTTTTGTTAAATAAAAAAGTAACAAAATCAATAAAGACTCATCAGAAATGCCATTTCTGATAAGTCTTTATTGATGAAACATATTTTTAAATGAAACATTTTTGATAAGTAATTTTCTAGTTTATATATATATATATGTATATATATATATATATATATATATATATATATATATATATATATATATATATATATATATATATATATATATATATATATACATATATATATTAACGAAGAAAAAACAACTTTTTCTATGGTACTTTAAGTTTCATGCCAATACGGCAATCATCAGCCATTGAATATGAAATCAAAAACAAAAATACCCACTAAAAATTACAAAATGCTGTGATCTCCGGTGTCTAAAAAAGATTAGAGGAATTTATTCTTGTACCTGCATTTTGAAATCAACTGATTTTGTTTATTTAACAAGTTTTCACCTTTATATGTTAAAATAAGGAACTTTTCGTATAAGCAAAGATTGCAAATTTTTGACGAGGAGACAAGGATTTTTGATGAGGATTGTTACGTTTCACAATTATACCACTTAATTATACCACTTAATCAGGGACATAAACATTTCGTCTTTTATGTCCCAAATTTCTCTAGACAACTCGGTATCATTTTTATATTTATTAATGTTAAAAGATTTTAGTTAATTAGCATACCGAGATTTGAATGGAGTTTCGCATAAGCCAAAATATACTTTTTCTTTGTAGTCAGGTTTATTTGACGACCCGGTGGCTTGATAAACGATGGAAGGCTTTTTAGTATGCTAGGGGGTGGTTAGAATCAGCATTTATATAATTAATGGAATTACCAGGCTTGCAGTAAGGTTGGAAAAAATTGTCATTAAGATTTAACGTTAAGTCCAGATAATTAACAATTTTAAAAATAAAGCTGAGGAATATAAGAAGATAATTCTTTTAAAAATTTTTCACATAGAGCTTTTTAATTTTTTTCCATTTGTTAGCCACTCGGGTTCTTAAACACTGCTAGACTATCATCTCTATACAATCCGAATTCATCTTTATTGTAAAACTGCGATAATTGAAAAAAGATAAATATTCCAACTGACTCACAAACTTCTGCGCCATCAAAGGCACCCATGGTGACATCAAATGAAACTCCACATTTTTTAATCTAGGCTTCACCATTATTAAATAATAATGATTTCCTGGCGTGATGTATTAACTTTTTTCATCTTATTGTATAATTAAGTATTTTTCAGCAAAGGCTATAGCATTGTTCAGTAAATTTTCATTAATTGAAGGATAAAAATCAGTTATATCAAAAATTAAGAACTTGTATAGATGCTTTTCTTTATAACTTTGAAACCAATCTATAATGTACTTTGAGTTTAGCCATTGATTGATGCAAACTTTTTTTCTAAGATCACTATGGTAGTGTCACAGTTATTGGCACCTTAACGCTATTTTTGATACTAATTTCTGTACAAAAATCGTAACAGTGAATGAAACTTTTTCAAATTTGGCACAATATTAGTTAAATACCTTGTAAATGACCTGACACATTTAATTTTTCATTTGCGCAAAAAATCTAGTATATATTCACATTATAAGTAAGTTGACTCGTTGTCCCGAGTTATTGGCACTTTGACTCAATTATTGGCACGCGCGACTCAATTATTGGCATCAATTTGAATCCAGATCTAGAGAACCTAAACATCGATTATTTTTTTTCGTTTTAAATTTTTGTTTTTGTTTGTACAATAACTAATAAGTATATCGTATATTAAATACATATATATAATAAAAGTGTTTTATCAATTAAAACCACAAAATTAAAGAGAATTTAAAGAAATAAAGTTATTTATTTAAGTGCATTCTTGGCACGCAAAAGGAAAGTTCTTTCTTTTAATAATTTTTTTTATGTTTGTCAGCCTTTTGTGCTCCTCAGATATTCAGTTTAGGTGCACAGCACAATGACATGTATCACAGTTCACCCGCAACTTTGATCTTATTTCTTTATCATAATTTGCCTTGCCAAAATTACAAATCCAATTTTCATTTTATTGATCTATTGACTATTGATCTATTGACTTTATTTGTTAGTGTTTGTCTATACTCTTGTGTAGATAGAGCATACACTAGACGTTTCTTTCTTTTATTTATAGGTTTATTAGAAATGGAACTTTTAGTATTTTTTCCTCGACCAACATTTAAATAACTCTTTTAAATAATAAAGGAAAGTTTTCCTTGGTGACACTGGACCGACCTAAAGAGTGATGCTCTGATGTTTTAGACTTCAAGTTAGGGTGCCTTTTTAGATATCTGTATGCCCAAGTTCTAGAAAAAATACCATTTTTAAATACAGTATGGTGCGAGCTTTTATGTAATATTTCTAAAATTATTAGTTGTAAGTCATTTGTTTTTAGAGGAAATCCTCTTCTTGACATTTCAATAAGCTACTTCTCACTTGCATCTTCTATAAATAGTGGCAAAGTATGTTCTGGTCCAGGCCAACACATTAGACTGCTTAAACCAGATAATTTTGTTTGTAGAGTACTGCGAGGAACATTATATTTTTTTGCAGCTGATTTGATAGACATCTCCAATTTTTTAAGTCAATCGCTCGCTCCATGCTTCTATTGTCATACTGCTTTATCTTAACTTGTCTGTTGTTAATAGAATTCTTTGATTTTTGTATTATTTAGTAAAAACTTAAATATAATCAATATTGAAAACAAAAGCTAGAAAAAAAAAAAAAAGTTATAAACATATCCAATTAAAAATATTGCCATGCCAATGTTTGAGTTGTTGTCACAATTATTGGCACCCAAATTTAAAAAAAGAACAACTCAGGAAATTTTTATTGTAATATAAAAATTACTGTGTTAACTTTTAAACAACAATTCATATTACCTTTGGTGCCATTTTGGACTTTTTGAATCAAAATAATATTCTCATCTTCTTCAGAAACGAAAACCGTATCGAGGTTAACGTTTTCGGCAAATTATTGCGTTTTTTACTTTCTTAAATAAAAATTTTTATAAAAAAATTGACAACCAGCAAAATTTTTTAGCTCAAAGAGTAGACGATAGGTTATTCTGTTTATACGGTGATAATTTTTTACTTATCAACTATAAATAGCTATAAAATTTTTTGAAAAAAATGAAAAGTGCCAATAATTGAGTCATGCTAATAACTGTGACACTACCATATATATTTTTGATAGAACTTTAAAAATTCTTCCCACTTCGTTTTTTGCAGGGTTTAGTAGCCGAACTGTAGGATTGTTTAAAAAATTATGCTTGTAGTCTTTTGAAGTGACAAAACAATTGGAGGTGCCATTTAATTCAATTCTGATGAAAACATCATGATTAGTTAAGGTGTCTACTTTAAATATTTTATATAAGGCCTTTTTATATAAGGAGCTGGTTGTACTCTTCTTTGAAAATTCTGTACATATTGAAGGTTTTGTCGGCTTGAGTTAAAGTTTTATGTGATAAGCGCCAAGATTTTTTATCGCTAGAAAGCTTTTCTTGAAACTTGTTGCTCACTTTACAAAATTTAATAATTTTAACTCGATGAATTAAATCATTTTCAGACATATAATAATAAACAAAACTCATTGTCGTAAAAGAGTGACAAATATATAAATATGAATATTAACGAAGAAAAAACAACTTTTTCTATGGTACTTTAAGTTTCATGCCTGTACGGCAGTTATCAGCCATTAAATACAAAATCAAAACAAAACAAAAACCCGCTAAAAATTACAAAATACTGTGTAGTGGGATCTTTACATCGCTAAAAGACATACTTAATAGCAAAATTGTTAATAATGTGGACATCACCTTAAATCTTAATGAAAGTTCTTTCCAACCTTACTGCAAGTCTGGTAATACCATCAGTTATACAAATGCTGATTCTAGCATACTCCACCCTCCTAGCATACTAAAAAGTCTTCCTCAAACTATCGAACTAAGATTGTCAACCAATTTCTTCAAACATAAATATTTTTAAACAATTCATTCCTCCTTATCATAATGCATTATTTAAATCAAGTTTTATCTTCAAATTTGCTTACCATTCAAATAAAAAAACCGATCCCATTTAAAAATCACAAGCGAAATATAATCTGGTACAACCCACCATTCAGTACCAATGTTGCAACAAAAATAGACAGTCGTTTTTTAAATATGGTAGACCTGCACTTCCGGTTGGTCACAAACTTTGCAAGATATTTAATCTAAATACCATTAAAAATATCATAAGCTACTCATGTATGCCAAATATCAAGTCCATCATTAATTCGCACAATCACAGGATATTATATACCCAATGTAAAGATGAGGGAAAAACATGCAACTGTACCAAATAATCCATCTGCCCCATGAACGATCAGTGTTTGACGAAGAACATCGTTTAAGCCACCGGGTCGTCAAATAAACCTGACTACAAAGAAAAAGTATATTTTGGCTTATGCGAAACTCCATTCAAATCTCGGTATGCTAATTAACTAAAATCTTTTAACATTAATAAATATAAAAATGATACCGAGTTGTCTAGAGAAATTTGGGACATAAAAGACGAAATGTTTATATCCCTGATTAAGTGGTATAATTAAGTGGTATAATTGTGAAACGTAACAATCCTTATCAAAAATCCTTATCTCCTCGTCAAAAATTTGCAATCTTTGCTTATACGAAAAATTCCTTATTTTAACATATAAAGGTAAAAACTTGTTAAATAAACAAAATCAGTTGATTTCAAAATGCAGGTACAAGAATAAATTCCTCTAATCTTTTTTAGACACCGGAGATCACAGCATTTTGTAATTTTTAGTGGGTATTTTTGTTTTTGATTTCATATTCAATGGCTGATGATTGCCGTATTGGCATGAAACTTAAAGTACCATAGAAAAAGTTGTTTTTTCTTCGTTAATATATATCTATATATATATATATATATATATATATATATATATATATATATATATATATTCATGTATATATATATATATATATATGTATATATATATATATATATATATATATATATATATATATATATATATATTTGTTTTTACATGTATTTTACAATATATATATTGTAAAATACATGTAAAAACAAATATATATATATATATATATATATATATATATATATATATATATATATATATATATATATATATATATATATATATATAACAATAATATATCGATAATTTTTTTTTTAAAGTTGAGGTTACCCTTTATATTAACTTCAACTTTTAAAAAAAAAATATATATATATATATATTTTATAGTATATATCGACTATATTATATTATATATCGATTATATAACAATAATATATTGAAAATTTTTTTAAAGTTGAGATTTGCCTTTATACTATCCTCAACTTTTTTTAAAAATATATATTTCTAACCAATTAAAAAAGTCGTATATGGCGAACTTATGCAACAAGTTATATTGAAAATTCAGAGCTTTAACGCAGCGTAATGCTAGTACAAATAAAAGAATTTTACTTAAACAACCACAAAAAATAGTTAATTATTTAAAATTAATTAAAATAATTTAATTAAAATTAAATTTTTCAAGCAAAATAAACTAAATTAAAAACTAATTAATGTTTAGTTTTTCAATGAAAAACATTTCTTCAAAAAAAAAAAAATTATTTAGGTTAACAATGTGAAGTGTTTTATTCAGGAAATAAATCCATTAAAAGTCTGTAAGTAAGAATATTTTGGTACTTAGATTTTAAACGTCTTTTTGTTGAATGAAAAGCATTGGGTACTGCAGGTGAATCAAAATATTGACTTTTACATAAAGGATCTTTGGAGCACAGCTGGAGAATTGTTTTGCGCTAAAAAATCAAAATAAAACTAATAAAAACTATACAATTATAATTAGTTTTAAATCATGTTTATAAAAATTACAAATAGATAAAAGTTTATAATAATTTTTGAAATACTACAATTTTTTTAGTATAATATTATATAATGTAATTGGTGTTTATTTATTTGCTTAATCACGCAAGTATCAAAAAAGTCGAGCTATGTCTTTACAAAAGTGCTGTGTTAGTGAAAGTTTAACTCCCACTTTCTTTAACAAGTAAAGATGTTGCAAGTCGTTTACGTTATTCCTTCATTGACAATATATAGCATACTGTCAAAGGAGTATATAAAGTTATTTTGCTGAGTATTAGGCTAAACAATTTCTTTAAAGTGGAAGATTCCAATGATTACTTATTCACTGAAGCGCTTTTCCCATCGGTTCGGGGTTATAATCACTATTAGGAATTAAAAAGTAAAATATAATAAAAATCAAATAATTACTTGGTATGATTTTAATATAACTTTTTGTACAATATTTATTTAAAAACAAAAAATAAAAAAAACTATATATTTTTCTCTCATAGTTTTCTTAAATTTTTTTTCATTTACAAAAAAACACACATATTATATCTAATAAAATATAATGTAGTAATTTTAAAAAGTAGTGTTTCAAAATTTTCAACTTTACTTCTGCATTTTTTTCTTTTAGAAAAAGAACTTTTTCCAAAAAAAATAAAAATTTATATTCAAGGCCGAAGACAACTTTTTTTTGATGTTTGAGCTGAGCATCTTTGAAACATGAAGAAAACTTCATATTTAAGTTTATTCATATATATATGAGGAATGAGGATGCTATGCAAAAAATTGCGGTGATTGGAGACTGGGAACAACAAAAACCCCAAAACGTTAGCCCCCCAGCCCCAAATATTTTGTGACCTTATAAAGTTTCTAGTCCCCTCAATTTGAGGGGGGTGTAAACTTTATAAGTTCATAAAAACCGAACAACAAAAGATAATTGAATCAAATTTAAAATTCGTCGATGAATATAAATTGAGTTTGAGATCGAAAGAAAAAAATTTGACTCATTGCCCTCCTATTTGGGGCTAGGGAGCTAATGTTTTAGGGCTTTTGTTGTTCCCAGTCTCCAATCATCGCAATTTTTTTGCATAGCATCCTCATTTATTACATGTATGAACATACTTAAATATGGAGTTTTCATGTTTCAAAGTTGCTTAGCTCAAACATCAAAAAAAGTTGTCTACGGCCTAGATATTTATTAAGCATAAGACATAATTTGTCGAAAATTATTTATTATGTTCTCTATTTATTACAAGAATAAAAACGTATTTCATATATACAATACTACAGTATTTAGTTAAATTTAACTCTTGTTTAAGTTCGATCTAAGTCCATTTAGCACTAGATTGGTTGTAAATAATAAAGATTTGAACTTTTTATTGTTTAAGTAAACTACCCTTTAAATATTATGTTAAGCAATCAAGCCGTAACCTGGTCCGGTTGTATGTTTGATACTTTCCTGGTAGAATTTAAGTTTCTTTTTGTACATTCTATTTAACACCTTAAATACAAAAAGTTACTTTTAAAAAAATATTTAAAAGATGTTTCATTTAAGAGATATCCATAAAAGCCAATAAAATTTAAATAAGAGGTTTAAAAAGTTTTAAAAAGGTTGACAAGTGTTGACCTGGAAAATTTGCTATCCAAAGATCAAGCAACTGAAAATACGACATTTAAAATAAAGTATTATTTTTAATCTGTTATTTAAGATTTTCTAACTGATAAATTCATTCCATCAAAAATTCAAGTCTGCCAAACCAGCAAAGGACTTAAACACCAGCGCATCAGAGATTTACTTGTATATATTTTAATCTCTATTCTTTATCAAACCTTTGAAAACGAATAAAATATCACCTCAGTCATTATTAGGCGTTTAAAAGTTCTTTCTTATGACCTATATTGTGTGACAGATCTGAAAAATTTGTCACCTTTTTGTCGCTCCTAAGGTCATATTCAAGATATCAGCAAATCCGATAACTACAAATTACGTAAAATAATGACGACTATTCTACGTATATTTTACATAAGAGCATTCTTGTAACAGATGAGTACGTTAATGTAAAAAACTCTACAAAAACGTGAAATTAGTATGTTTTAATTAGTGATTTGACCTTAATTGTTTAAATTTTTGTATACAGGTTTTTATTTGTAAACTGATATTATAATATATAAATTTAATTATTTGTTATATATGTTTCATTATGGATGTAACAGACCCTATGCCTTTTGTAACAGTTCGGAATTATTTAGCTGCCACATTGGAAGATAATCAAAGTTAGAGTATCTCTCAGTTTATGAGTTCAGTATTTTATTCTTATTTCTATTTTCATTATTTAAAACAAGTTATTTAAAGTAAGTATCTTTAATGGCAATAATTTTTGTAAACAGTTTGTTGTCAATTTTGAATAATGTAATTTCTGAAATTGTAACTTTTTATGTTATTACATAAACGCTGTCTGATTTAACTACTATTTTGTTAAAATAATATTTTCAACATACCGCTGCTGTAAATGACTCTCTTGATACATCGACTGGATTCTTTTGGTTTTGATATCTGCTAGCAATGCAAATTACATTTGATGATATAGCGAACGCAATCATAAATTTTAGTCGCATCATTTTTTAAAAATCTTTAGCTACAAATAGAATGTGAATATATAAGTAAAATTTTACAAGATTTATACATATATATACATATATATGTATATATATATATATATATATATATATATATATATATATATATATATATATATATATATATATATATATATATACATATAGTTAGATAGAAAGAGATAGAAAAACCAACAACGAAAAAAAAATTATTTATTGACTGTAAAGAATCTTCCCTGTGGGAATTGAACATAGCGTCTCCACATGATTTCGTTAAAAATGATTTAACAAAATTATGACTAACTTTTAACGAATCATTTTGACTAATAAAAATTATTAAGTATTTTTGAATAAAAAATTAATAAATCATAAAAAAGTTAAATTAGAAATTTCCGTTATATAAAAAACCTATACTTTATAATAAGTTTTTATATTCTTTTAAACTTCGCGTCATAACGAGGGGATGTGACGTATTACAGTTTTTTAAAATTTTGATAAATGGTGGTTTAGCTACTTTGGTACTTTTGTTTAGAGTGGTTTTTGTATTTTTTGAAATTGCAAAAAATATCTCTAAAAAAATAGATGTATTTCTTATAGTTTAGGAACAACTTTTTGTTACACAAACAAAGATCATACTTTCAACTAGATATTATAATATATTCTTATAAATTTGTATGAAAATGTGTTTTAAAAAATCTTAAAAAAAAACCTTTTAACGTTTACAATGGTGTTACATATATAATAATATAGAAATATGACAAAGTGTAATAGAAAAAAAAAACTCAACATTTATGGAGTATAACATCATATCGTAAAAAAAAGAACGTAAAAAAATTTTTAAAAATTAGACAACGATTAAAACAATTTTAGTATTAAAAATTTTCGTAAAAATTGTTTATTTCTTTATTTAGAGTATAGATTAAAAATTTTTTTAAAAACAACAATTTAATTGTTAAAAGCAACTTGCAGTGGCAAACCAGAAAATAAAATTAGATACCAATAACAATACACATTATTTTGTAGTGGCGATATCCACGAGTTGAAGCAAAATGTAGGGCAACGTCAATTTCTTTTACACATTTTTACGACTCAAAAAGAATAAGAAATTTAAAATAATTTTTTTAATCTATTAAAACAGTAAAATGAATTTCAATTACATTTTAGCCATTAAAACTTATTTAAATAAAAAACAAACAAAAAAAAAACAACATATTGCACATATGGCCTTATGTTGCCATATTTTTATACTGCGACAAGAAAACCTTTTTTAAAACATTTAAGCAATTTTATTTTGATAATGCTTAAAGTGCTTCAAGAAACATAATATAAAATTTGTTTTTTCAATTTTTCATAGAATACGTAACATTTTTAATACAAAGAAGTAAATACCAGCAAATTAACATTTTGGTTTGGTTATTAATAGAATGTGTCTCTATAAATATGTCTTTGTACTTCCGTATTTTTAAAATGGTGTCTTCTAAACAATAAACGATCTTTTAATAATACCAAAAATGTTCCAAGTAATAATATTCGATTTTTTAATTTTTCATAGAGTGCACATTGTTTTTAAAGCAATGAAGCAAAATCCAGTAGCATTTATGCTTTTTTGGTAAAATATCTCGTTGTAATTAGCAATAGGATTATACTTTTAATAAGCGCCAGAATAAAAATTAAACAGCAAGAGTCTTACCCCCTGCTCTTTTGAAACAAAATAAAAAACTAAAGAAAGAGAAGAATTAAATGTTTAATTATAGATAAAACAGTAGTTATTTGCAATATATGTATGTATATATATATATATATATATATATATATATATATATATATATATATATATATATATATATATATATATATATATATATATATTATATATATATATATATATATATATATATATATATATATATTATATATATATGTACATATATATATATATATATTTATATATATATATATATATATATATATATATATATATATATGTACATATATATATAATATATATATATATATATATATATATATATATATATATATATATATATATATATATATATATATATATACATATATTTTGAGATCAACGCCACCTCTGGGCAAAAACAAACTGAAGAACTGAAGTGATTTGTTTAAAACAAAACATAAATTACCTGAGCAACTCAACATTTCTAGAACTATCACTATTGTTAAAGATACAGAAAGAAGAGCAAATAATAAGATAACATTTGGCATACCTGAACAAAAAAGTAAAAATCTAAATAGTGACCAAAAATTAAAAGTTGTAAAACCAATACAAGTCAATACAAATACAATGTAATTCAATACAAGTCTATGGAAACAACATTCAGAAAGTGTACAGTTTTAAACCGAAACCAAAAATGAACAAACATACAGTAACTAACTCAATCTCAACAACATTAACTCCACCAGATCATCGCACAAGTAGCCCAGTCTTAGTAGAGTTAAATGATCCATATTACATAAACTTCATTCTAAACGCAGCTAAATTAATAAAATCATCAACAGAATTTGCTGATGTAATTATAAATCCAGATCTTAACGACGCAGAGAAACTTCATATAAAAACTTTACTTAAAGAAAGAAAAATTAAAAACATTGAAATACAAGTAAATATGAAACCTAATATGCCTTTTTGTTAAAGCAAGGTTCTCGTCAAAATTAACGTCAAAGTTAACGTCAAAATTAACGTCTTTAAATTTACCAAATAGACCAAATACATTAAACAATACTATTTAGCGTAATTATGTTAATTCTAAAATCATTGTAGAATTAACAATATTACGTTTAATGGTATTGCTTTTTTGCAATATTGCGTTTTTGCAATATTGCAATATTGCATTTATGCAATATTGCATTTATGCAATATTGAATTTATGCAATATTGCATTTATGCAATATTGCGTTTAATGGTATTGCATATTACGTTTAATGGTAATGCATTTTGTTTACTTGGTAAATTTAGTCAATTTCGTGAATTTTATTTAAATGATTTATATTGAATATAGTACAGTCAATTTTAATTGGTTCACTTTGAATGTAGTACAGTCAATTTTGGTTGATTAATTATGATTGCAGTACAGTCAATTTTGATTGGTTCTAGTTGATTGTAGTACAGTCAATATAAAGCATTAAAATAAAAGTAATAAAGTTGACACAAATCAAAACCCCTCGAAAAATGTTAACTGTGCTAACTTTAACGCTTGATCAATCAAATTTTTCCAACTACACAATCTGCTTCAAAATGGCAACCTTGACACTGTTCTTATAACAGAAACTTGGTCAAATAAAAAAACACCTGACTCCTTATTGTTAAATGGCAATAATTTTAAAATATTTCTACATGACTGTAGCAAAGGTGGTGGCGCACTTATATTTGTGCGCAATAATATCCGCTCAGTGCAAATTCTCGTCGAAGTCCCAGAGAAAATAAAAAATACAGAAACTACACGAGTCTACCTGTTTGTCTCTTCCAAGGACCAAAAGATACGAATGTGCAATCATGCTTAGCCACTTATATATTAAAAACCAAAGCCTTATGCAAGATAATTTAAAGGATTACATCAACATGTGATTCTACATGTATAGTAGAAAGTGACTTCAATCTGCCACTCATAAAGTGGTCTATCCCAAGGAGTTTTGGAAAATTTTCTTATAATCCATTTGTAAAAAATCTGCGAATGCTCCCGAGTAGCAAACAATATTGGCGCGGTATTAACGAGATATTGGGTATCTTGGCAAATATTGGCCAAGATAACCAATATCGCGCAAATATTGGCATTTCAATATTTGCGCAATGTTGTTTCACAGTTTTGTACCAATATTGTCGAAGAAACCCAATATTGCGCCAATATTAGCATTTCAATATTGCGCCAATATTAGCATTCCAATATTGGCCAATATTGGCATGTCAATATTGGTCAATATTGTCACTTTTACATGCTTGTAAGCATGCGTAACTTTATCAGACATTTTATGAGGCCATTTTGTGTATTTTTTAGTTCTAAAATTTGACAACTCGGGCTACAAAGAATTTCTTAATAGTTACTTAAATATTATTTACTCACATTATTGTTTCATTAGAAGTAAGAAAAAATCAACAACTTTTTACAATGATCTTACGTTAGTATACTAATGATGTCTACAGACGTCATTAAGTTTTTTTTTATAAAAGCCCTGTTTTTAAATTAAAAATTAAGTTATGCAAAAAGTTAAAGTGAATTCTTATCTACCTGATGTTCTGTATTAATTAAAAATTAATTCGCGAACAAATTTTAATTGCATCTTCTAACATCGCGTGCAATCCTGTCCTCTGTCTTTATGCTATCTTTCTAAATCGACTACTTCTATCTTTCACTCTAACATATTTTCGTTCTTCCCAAAATCACTTTACTCTTGGTCTGCAGAGCGGGTTATGACGCTCCGTTTGGAGCCGAACTTGTCTTTGCGGTCCTCGGTAATGTGGCCTCTATATGGCAATCAGCCGGAGGAGGATAAACCACAAAACCAATTCTTAGCTACCCAATTGGGTAATTTGGCCAATTTAAATAAATTGTATCAAGAGAAAAGTGGGTTTAACCTTACTGAAACATGCATAGAAGTGGTAGAAATATTGGTATTTAAAAGTATTATAGATTTAAACAGTAAGTTTTTTTAAACAAATTTTCTTAAAAGTTATTGTTAATGTAAAAAAAAAAGTCTTTCATTAATAGATATTTATTAATAAACTAATTATCCCCTATAATCTATCTGTTACCCATTTGATAATCATTTACTCAATTTTTTTACTCTAGTTTAACTTCATCGTCACAGCTAAACTATCTTAATGATATTGTTGTTATTAATAATACATGTTATAAATTAATGAATTTTTATTAGTTTTATAAATAAATGAATAATAATTGTATTCATTTAAGTACTTCCTATGTAGTTTGATTTGTACATAAGTTTGGAATTATTGGTACAATTTTCCATTAGAATGTTTATTTATTTTGAGTTGATTGGTTGGGTTGTTTTTAAATTTTTTATATAAGTCTCCATAAAGTGTAAGTAATTTTTAAATGTTTGTGAAAAGGCTAAAACTGTTATGGTAATTCACTTAAAGCTGTGACTAGGTTATATAAATACTGCAATTAATGTTTTTACAGCATACTATAAAAGTAAAAAAGCAGAATAAATGATTACCTTCTATAGTAAGGCTGTTTTTACATAGGGCTGTGCAAATTTTGAAAATGCAGTTAAAAGTTAATGGGCTTAAATAGTTATATTTTTAAGTTTTTTTCAAGCAAATAATTTTGGATTTTTTGACAAAAAAATGCATAAATTTTGATCCACTTAATATTTCCATTTCATATACTTTAATTACATATTTATTAGACGTCCAATAATTATAACAAATGTGGATTATCTATTCACCTAATTACATTCCAATATTATCCGTCAATCTATTTCTTATAATTATTAACAGTAATGTTGTGTATTATATTAAAAAGTAAAGTTCTACAATTCACTATCTGTTCTATCTGTTCACTAAAGTGCTAGTTAGCAAGTTCTGCTTAAGATCAAAAAATTGTCATTATCAGACGTTTATTATCATAGAAGTACCTTTTTTGTTTTTTAGTTGTTAGCAATTAGGTGTTAAAATTGAAGATGCCAATGCAAATAGAAAAATTTGTTGTTGCTGATTTCTTTATAAGAAAAAAAAAAGCACTTGTGCCATAGATGTCATCTGTTCATTATGGCTGGTAAATATGAACTTAGTTTACTGGCCAAATAACTTGCGACTCGCACATCCAACAGTTGTAATACGTGAAGCTGCGATGACTCCTGATAACAACTGGAAGCAGTTAAAAATAAGAATTCTTCATTTAGTAATTTTTATTTCTTATCATTACTTTTAGTGGTTGTTATTATTTATCATTACAGTGTCGAAGTAACATTTTTAGTTAAATGTTTAGCTTATTGCACATATAAACAGTGTGTATGGGCGTGATAATGATCTGAGCTACTATAGTCCACTACAGACTAATATTTAGTAACGGTTCATTGAAAGCTACTGTTTTTACCTTTAGTTTTTTGTTTCGGTAGAAAGTTACGAAGCTGCTTTGGAACAGTTGGAAACGTTAGAATTTACATCAAGTGTTGAAACAGCTATAGATAGTGATGAAGAACATAAAATGCCTCCAGCTAGTGAACAGAAAATTTCGGTTTCGGCCGAAACCGAAACCAAAATTTTTGTTTCAACGATTTTTTTACTTTTCCTGTTTCGGCCGAAATTTCGGTTCAAACCGCAACCGAAATGAACCGAAACTTTTATAAGATTTTTTTTAAGTTTTAATTTAGAGTGGGATCATGACGGTTTCCTAATTGTAATCGTTTGTTAGTAAATCAATTTTTAATTATAACAATTGTAGACATTTTAATTGAAATCACGTTACATAATAGTTTTAAGTTACTATTCTCAAATCATTCTTAAAATGAATTAACATTTAAGTAAAGCAACCCAAACCAATAGTTTAATCAAAAGTTTCTCAGCTAAATTTTGCAATGAAAAAATAATCGATAAAAAACTGGTTTATGGAATCATTTTACCGTGACAGCTAGTGATTTCAAATACGGAACTTGCAATATCTGCAATTCGAAAAAATCTCGTAGATCGCACAATCTAAAACTTCAATCACTTAGCGGACTTTCATTACATTTAAGAAGTCGTTTACTCTAAAAAATCTCCTAACTGAAAAAGCAATACTCACAACTACCGGCAGTCCTGAGAATATACCAACTTCTGATCAAGTTGAGCTTATTACAATAAAAAAAAGAACAATACCCTTATTTGACACCAGAGCAAAACGGCAGAGGGCTGAAATGTTGCAATTTGCAATGCCTGGTTAGGTTGACAATATCTCAAAAATTGATTCAAAATCCGAAGAAGGTCTGAAGTTTCATAGATTTATATTAGAAAACAACATTAAAAGCAAAGTTTGATTTGGCAAAAGTAGCAAAGAGATTCCTTAGACCTCCACCAACGTCTACCGAAGTAAAAGGTTGTTTTTAACTGCTGGAGACATTCTTTCAAATGAAAGAAACAGACTTTTGCCAGAAAACATGAAAAAAAAAATGTATTCCGCAGAGAAAATACTTCAATTATTACCTTTAATTATTGAAATGTCTTGACATATTATAGTTTTTATCAAACTATGTTACATGGTGATTGCTTAGATATATGTAAAATAGTTTTTTTTGCTTTAATTTGGTGATCATAAAAGGTTCAGGGATTTTAAACATTCTTTTTCAAATTTCGGCCGAAATTTCGGTTTCGGTTTCGGCTACGGCTTCACTGAACCGAAATTTCGGTACTTTCGGTTTCGGCTCAAATTTCGGTTTCGGTCGATCACTACTTTCAGCTAAGAAGATTGCATGTTGTGCTGAGAGTGACAATTGCACTCAGGGGGTATCTTTTCATCGTTATCACCCGAATTCAACAAGCTTGTTGAAGCTAATTTCCAAAAACTAATACAACCTGCAAGTACAACTTCAATTATAAAAAAAATCTATCAATACAAGTGTGTCATCTCCAATTAAATCTGTTGCACCCTCTTCTCCTGATGGTTCTTATTCCCCTTCACCCTCTCCTAGCTAGAACTTGGCAACTGCTATTGCTGCTGTAGGCTCGCGATTTGCTGGTAAAAAAATTATGTTGATGTGTTATTTGTTTAGATATTTATTGAATTTAGTTTCTGATACCAATACCGTTTTCTAAACATGATACTTATTTTTCCTAAACAATAAAGTTTATGCCTTGTTGTTTGATATAGATCAAACCGATTGATTTTTGTTTACTGTGTAGTCAAAGTTAGTGTTATAATTTTTGTTATAGCATTTGAGAAAAAGAGTTTAGATCTGCTTGTCAGTAGCCAGTATGATTTTAAGAAATTAAACAACCGCCTTATCAATATAGAAAAATGTTTGGTGTTTCCTGCAGCAGGTGGCATTCCTGGTGGAAACTTAGTAGAGCCATCTGTCTCAACTCAATGGAATAATTTGCCCATTAAAGCAGAAAATGATCTTCTAATCTTGGGAGAACATTTGAAGAACAAAGACACCCTTCAATCTTTGGTATGTATTAGTGAGCTGCATTCAGTTAGTAGTTTTTTAGAAATATGCTATTAGCATTTTTTTTACTTTAAAATATGTAATAAATGAGTTTGATTTAAAATACTATTGTTAATGTAAAGTATAACTTGTAAATAGTTTTCATTTATTTTATGCGTGTTCAATTACATTACACTTGTTACCTTTATTGTTATTTTAGATGAACTTCCTTGCAATAGTTGGAGGTGAAGAATATAAAGAAATAAAAACAATAGCCAAAGAAGTGTGTCTTCTTTATTCAATGTATTGGAAGAAGCAGAAGAAATCTTTCTTAGCTCTTATGTCCTTCCAGATGGTGATAGGTAAGACACAATTTTACAATAGTCTTAATAACAACTTGCTTTCTTATAATTAAATATTTTGGTAAAAAATTCTTCATTTACAATGTTCATACTTGTGTTGAACAAAAGTAAATAGAGACTTATATGTGAATGTATCTATGTTGTTATTAACTGAACCTTTACTAGAATTGGTTGTATTTAGTAGGTTGGCAGTTTAGTTGATCTTAATTTAAACTTACAATTTAATTCTGTTCGTATTTACAATTCCATTATTAACTTAAAACTTATCTACAGCTTCTGTAAAAAGATAATTTGTTAATACAAGTGACAAAGTCATCAAAGAAAGAATTGACAGTTTTCTAGCCATGGTTATTGACAGAGATGGGAGGGGGGGGGGGGAGGAAACATCGGCCTACAGCCGAAAAATTTTACAACTAGAAAAGGAAAGTAACCACCCAGGATTAGGTAATAAAAGCATTTTATGAATCATTTTAAAAGGAGTATGTTGTATTTTTTTAAAATCTATAGATTATTAGCTACAACATTTATGTAATATTTTGTATGGGAACTTTTATTCTCCTTCTGTTATCCCAAAATCATTCCCCTATCCCCCATCAAATACTTTTTTCATTGAAATTTTGTAATAAATGTTTTAATTCTATAAATGAAACAAATGAATGTAAATTTTTTATTATTGGTGATTGTAAAATTCAAAGTGAGGAGTTTTTTTACGCTACCTTGACTCGAAACTCTTAACCAATTGCCAAAACTTTTGTCGAGTTGTAAATAACTATTCACGCCGCTATTGCGCCGAATATGTTTAAACATATTTGGCGCAATAATGCGCCAATATTGGGATGTCAACATTTTCACAATATTGGCCAATATTGTTCAGCCAATATTAGCGCAATATTGTTTTGCCAATATTGGCCAATATTGACAGAACAATATCGTGCCAATATTGTGGAAATGTTGACATCCCAATATTGGCGCGATATAGTTTACAATACCGCGCCAATATTGTAAACAATCTCGCACCAATATTGTTTGTTACTCAGGCTTTAAGCTTAAAGCTGATAACATTCGACATAACAACGCTTTAGGTCTAATACCAACCAATAACTATAAAAATGTAGAAACTATTGCTTCATTTACAAGCACCTGTGAATGCTGCATAATTCTTTTCAATTGTAATTTAGATAATTCTAAATTCAGTAAAAAACTAACCAAATATAATTTTCAAAAAGCTGATTACAACATTACACACAGCCTTACTTAATATAAGTTGGTATATGCTAGCCAAACAAAACAAAGAAGTTGAATCATTTTGGCAAGTTATTTGTAATTATTTGAACTCATCTATTTCACTGCATGTTCCAGTAGTTTAAAATAGAGAAACCAATATCCAACCGCATCTATCTATGTCAAATACAGAATTTGTTCTCGTTTATACAATGCAGAAATTAATATTTTATTCTCAGAGAGAAAGATTCAATTGATAAAGCTAATATTGCTTAGTTTTATTCTTTTGTAAAGGCAAAATCCAAATGCTCTAGTTCTGTTGCACCGCTACTCCAACCTAATGGTTCTCTTAGTACTGATGATATGGAAAGACCACATCTTCTGAATAATTTTTTAGCTCTGTTTTTTTACAGATGATGGTGTTGTTACTGATTTAGATTTACAGACAAACCCAAATTCTTTAAACAATGTAATGTTTTCTTATTGTGTCAACTCTTTAAAAGCTTCCATCAAAGTCTTCTAAATCAACTGATGGATGCCAAGCAATATCTTTATCAAACCAATCGTAAATACTATTACTATTCTTCTTTCCATTCTGTTTAAATTATCAATGTCAAAATATTTCTTACCTGCTTTCTGGAACACCGCTGTAGTATGCCCCATCTTTAAGAAAGGAAACCTAGCTTTAACCATAAACTGTAGACCCATTTTTATGACATACATTCTTTGTAAAGTCATGGAGTCAATCAATGCGGAATGCCTTTAAAGCGTAGATCTATCTGTACGCAGGTGCTGACAAACTTTAACAAGTGGACCACTGCTGCCAATGACAAAAAAAAAATTGTTGATATAACGTATGTATATATAGACTTTGAGAAAGCCTTTTTCTCTGTAACTCACTCTAGTTTACTGTTAAAACCGCATTTTTATGCTGTTAAGTACGAATTGCTAAACTGGATTACAAACTTTTTAACAAATCGTTTTCAATGTGTTTAGGTTGGTAACTCATATTCAAACGAAGTTCTTCAATAGTGGAATGCCTCAATGGACTGTCTTAGGCCCCATTTTATTTTTAGTTTTTATAAAGATGTAATTTTGTGTATTTATAATGATTGTAGCATCAACCTGTTAGTGGACGATAGCAAGCTGCATCAAGCAAAAGATGATGGAAACAACATACACCTAGTAAAAAAATACCCTAAAAAGTTTTTTAGAATAGTCAAATATTTGGTAACTTATTTTAGCAATCAAAAAATGTTTTTATCTACGCAATGGGAGCAATCCTTTACCATTACATTCATACTCAATAAACATTAATACAGCAATTGAATTTATTAAATCTATTCAAGATATCGATACCCAGGTAGCAAACAATATTGGCGTAACATTGGCGCAATATTGGGTATATTGGCCGATCTTGGCCAAGATATCCAATATAGCGCCAATATTGTCAAGCAATATTACGCCAATATAGCCTTACCAATATTGGCAAACAATATTGCACCAATATTAGCATAATAATATCGACCAATATTAACATACTAATATAACCCCATTATTGTTTTATTAATAATGGAATGCCAATATTGGCGCAATATTACCAAGCCAATATTGACTAATATTGATATGCCAATATTTGTGGAATATTGTTTGCTTAATATTAAATAGTTAATATTGGTCAATGTTTACATTTTTACATATTTGTATGCATGCATAACATTATGGGATATTCATTATGTCCTTCAGTTTTTTTAATAGAAATAGTGTAGCATCTTTTTATTTTAAGTCTAAGAGCATATTTTTACGTAAACAGACATCCTTTTGTTATTAATTTTTTACCAAAAAAAAAATCAGATTTTTTTTTTGTAAAAAATTAATAACAAAAAAAAATCAAAACAAAAGTTTTAAGTTATGAAAAAAAAAAAGTAACAAATGTATTTTTAATTCAACATTTACAGAATCAATCACGTGAAGAAGTGGCTGTAATTTATTTTGAAACAGATTCCATCAGTAGAAGATGTAAAAGTAATGAAATCCTTTAATTCAACATTTACAGATTGAACCGTGAAAAGAAGTGGTTGCAATTGAACCCCTTCTACCAACATCTCTCTTAATGGGTTTTGGTATTAATAAATGCCAACTAAATCTCATACCGGAGGTGCACTATTGTATATCAATAAAAATTTGCATATAAACCAAGAAATGATCTGATTATATAAAAAGCAAAAGAACTAGAATCCATTTTTATTGAAATAGTAAACACAAAAAAATCTAATCTCATCATTGGCTGTGTATACAGGCATCCAACCATATCGTTGGATGACTTTAATGCATTCTATATCAACTGTCTAAAGAAAACAAAACTGTCTAAAGAAAACAAAACTATATTTATCCTCGGAGACTTTGACTTTATAACTTTATAAGAGTTTTATTGAAAAAATACTGATCTGCAATACAGATTGACATATGGAGTAGAATATGAATATAGAGTTGCATCTGTTTGTAACCAATTGCTTTTACTCTTCCATAACGTCATATTTTAATGAGAATATCACATTATGGAAACCTGTTTAAAACATACAGATGTGAAGAACTATTAAACTTTTATTCTAACCAATTATATTACATGTGTTTTTTTATTTATTTTAGATGAACTTCCTTGAATTGGATGGAGGAGATGATTACAAACAACAACGCCTTGTCAATTAACAATCTTAACACAGCTAATGTCTAAGAATATGTTTGTTATACTCAATGCATGGAAGCAAACAAAGGTCATTATGGGTAAGGCACAATTTTTATATTTCACATCCCATTTTCCTTTAATTAACAAATTTTTTAGTAAAAGCTTATTATTTTATAATAATAGTATGTGAATTACGTTGTATTATCCTTTACCATAAATCTGGCATGGTGTACATGCCCAGGTTTTCTTAGTCTGTACTGTTCATCACCAGATAAAACCATTGTTGCCAATTCCACGAACTCTAGATAATCAGACCCACATTCATCCTAAAAAAGACTATTTATTCCATATATCTTTAGGCTTCTTAAACAATGGATTATCTGAGTCATTTATTTCACTGCTTAGATAAATGTTCTAGCAGTGAATAATATGCCTTTCATAGATGTGATGCCTACATGCTAGGAGAAGTAGGGTCTATCAAACTCTGTAGCTAATCTAATGCACACACCCTTTTTATTACCAGTATTTACAGAAGTTGTATCAAAAATTCATCCTTGCAATTTATCAAAATATCAGATTGATGAAGAAGTTGTGAAGAAGTATGATTGTATTCTTATGAGTTTCTTTAATACAAGAGTTCAAATGAGGAATCCCAAGAAGCTCACTCTGTCTATCTATCCTAATAGAAACAGCAAGATTTTCTTTAACTTTATTTACTAGAAATACTTCAGCTTTATTTCGAGTAAGCTTCAACTTCTTTTTTGGTGGCATTTTACTATTAAGTGGTTTTTTTTAAGTTAATTAGTTACTGAAAAGATAAATGATAACCAAAATATAAAATAAGTTAAAAATCAAACTGCATACACAAGGTAAAATATAATTGTTCACAAAATGAAACAAATATATGTGTATTTAAAATATAACAGAAAACACATTAAAATGGTACATAGGACAAAGGTAGTAAAAGATAGTGAAATATTACAAAACTTAACTTATGAGATGGTATTTAAAGTTCGTTCAAAGTAGATGTTTTCATTTTAAATTAAATATTGAGTACTAGTTTTATTTTTCGTTTTTTTATTTTTATAATATCAATTATCAATATAATTTTCTGTATGTTTATGGAAAAAAAAAAAAAAAATTTTATTTATGCGTGATAAATAAATGTTCAAAGCTTCAGTGACCAAACTTAGACGATTTACGGTATTGCTTTTTATTAATTTGTAATAATAAAAATTAGTAACCAATAATACTTAATATTGATTTAATATATTATTTACAATATTGGCAACTATATTACGGCAATATTGGCCAGAATTTTATCCCCAATACTGGTGCGATATTAATTACAATAATGGTGCAATATTACAAATATTATCGTGCCAATATTACAATGTGAACATTTTGCCAATATTGGTCAATATTGATGGTACAATAATGTACCGCTAATATGGGCTAATATTGACTTGACATTATTGACTCAATATTGTACCGCCAATATTCACATGGCAATATTGGCGCAGTATAGTTTATAATATTGCGCAAATCTTGTTGACAATATCGCCCCAATATTGCGCCAATATTGTTTGCTACTTGGGTATAATTCTTTGGATATGAAGTTTTTCAATCACTGTTCTTTTATTGCAGACAAAGAACATTCTCGTACTTACTTAATCAGTGTAGAACCACTACCTTTTAAAAAATAACCGTCGGATAGATAAAGCTTAAAAATATTTTACTAAAATTGTCTGTAGAAGATTTCTTTTTAAAGATTATTTCTTAAGACTCAACACTTTCATTTTTCTATTTTATTTGCACTTTCTCGCTACTCTACAAAAGGTCATGCGCAAAAACTTATTCCACGTGAAAAATTTAATAATGACACACCAAGTTTTTCTTCTGTAAATAAATTATTAAGATATGAAATTCTCTTCTTGATTATCTTATTTACTCAGTCACCTTGTCTCAGTTTCTCAAATCAAAATTAAAAATGTACAATATTCATTACCACTGTCCGCTACATTAACTTGTTCATCCCCACTGTCCGCAGCATTAGCTTGTTTATCACCACTTTCTACTACATTAACTTGCTATCACCACTGTCCGCTACATTAACTTGTTCATCACCACTGTCCACAACATTAACTTGTTCTTTTCGGTATTACATAAGAGTAACTTTGGTATTTCCTTTATCACCCTTCTGTATATATTCTTTAAATGCAAATAAACTATATATATAATGTATATATATATATATATATATATATATATATATATATATATATATATATATATATATATATATATATACAATGTGTATATATATATAATGTATATATATATATAATGTATATATATATATATATATATATATATATATATATATATATATATATATATATCAGTAGAAAATCACTTAACAAAAATTTTTTGAAAAATTTGACACTGTGTTTCCTCAACAAAGATTCAACAGAAATGAATAATCAAATTAATAAATCTTCAATTTATACCAAAAATTAAATTACAGGAAGTTGCAAATGTCTTAACTACTGTAAATTTTCACACATTTGTGGAATTTGCTGACACTATTATAAAAAGAATTCTTTAGAAATGATTATTTATGCTATTTTTTTAAATGTTTTTTTATTTAAGCTATTTTAAGGGTAGTTAATGTAAATATTATTTGAACTCATTTATTTTTATAGTTTTTTAGGAGAAACTTATTTTCGTGCCTACATTTAGAAATTAATTCCGATCTTTTGTTTAACAAGCATTCTTGATTTGCATGTGTAATTATTTCAAGTTTTTCTTGTAGGCATAGTATGCATTTTTCGGAAATATTGTTATATGCAGGCGCTGTTTTAAGGTTAGACCAATTCAGTATAAAATCATCAATATTTTTTTCTTTTAATTCCCATATATATTTTGACATCATGGTGTCTTTTGAATACTTTTTATTCTTGAAAGATTGCTTATGATTGGCAAAACGTTTTTTCCATTCACCCTCTGTTATGCCAATATATTGTTTATCAGGTACATTCTTAGAGGAAACAACACATTTATATACCACATTTTTTGATAAACAACTTCCACTCATTGGACAATCGATTTTTTGTTTACAATTACAATTTTCTGTAGTTTTTTCATTTAGGAATTCTTTTTTGTTTAACAAAGCCTTATTGTGACCTTTTATAATTCTTTCCATATTTTTTGTACAACTGTAGCTAACTTTAATTGTATTTCGATTAAAAATTTTATGTAATTTATTAGAAATAAATTACATAAAATTTTAAATAAATTACGCGGGAAATGCTTATCGACCAATTTTAAAAACACTTTTCCTATGTTAGTAGAAACATTTTTGCTATATGGGGGTTGAACCAAATTACATTTCTAGTTCTATTTCGTTTTTTTGTTGTTTTTTTTTCAGGGTCAAATTTTAGTTCAAAATTTTCAAAACCACTTTTTTTTAGGGTCTCTTCAAATATTCGTTTAGAGGAATTGAATACATTTTCATTTGAGGAGTTTTGGTTTAGTCTGTTATTAATTGAAATCGGGATTTGTTTTAGAACTTGGGGTGGATGGTTAGAGTTAATGTTAATATATAATAGTTCATCGTTTGGTTTTTTGAAAGGCTTATATGAATTTTCAGAGAGGTTAAATGTGACATCAAGAAAATTCACAATTTTTAAATTTATGTTTATTTCGATTTGAAAGCCAATATTTTTTAAAATTTTTATAATATCTTTTCTAATTTTGTCGAGCTGTGGACCAGATTTTCTACGCATTACTATTAAACCATCGTCGCGATAAAGGCCTAAATCTTTTATATTGATTATTTTACTTAACAAATCTAAAATATAGTCCAACAAATTCACAAATTTCTGCTCCGTCATAACTGCCCATTGTTACATCAAAGCAGTCATGTATGTTTTTCTTTTTTCTACAATGTTTTATTATACGGATTGTGTCATCAGGAATAACTGTGTGGCTTTTTGCAAATTCAATGGTTTTATCTAAAATATCTGCGGTTATTGAGGGGTAAAAATCATTAATGTCAAATTGAATAAATGTACAGTCATTTTTATTTTCGATTATGGAGAACCAATTTATAACATCAGTGGTATTTTTCCATTGTTGCAAATTTAATTTATTTCTAAGAATATTATTAATTTTGTCCAATTTAATTTTGCTTACATGTCCAATCTCACTTTTTGAGGGTACCAATAACCTACAAGGAAGTTTGTTTTGAAAATTTGGTTTATGGTCTTTTAGTGTTACGAAAGCTTGGGCAGGGGCAGTTGATTCGATTCTATTATCAAGATTTATTTTTTTAGCAATACTTTGCGCTTCTAAACTAATTGCCGTTTCCAAATTTTTAGGGGCTTTTTCATAAGAACTAGTAATATTCCTGTAATTTAATATTTGGTATAAATTGAAGTTTTATTAATTTGATCATTCATTTCTGATGAATCTTTGTTGATGAAACACAGTGTCAAATGGAAAAAATTTTTGTTAAGTGATTTTCTGCTAATATATAATTGCTCTGTTCTTTTAAGAACATTGAGCACTTTATTGTGTAGAATACTTTTTAAAGTTGTTTAAATATATATACATATATATATATATATATATATATATATATATATATATATATATATATATATATATATATATATATATATATATATATATATATATATATATATATATATATATATATATATATATATATAATATATATATATGCATATATATATATGTAAAAAAAGCATGTCGGGTTAGGAAGTTAATATTAAAATTTATATTTTTCCATTCTGTTTCCGAAGAGAAACAAGTGAAAGTTTGAAACCAATCTTTATTTCAAAGAACAACCAGCTAAATTTGTTATATAACAAATTTAGCTGGTTGTTCTTTGAAATAAAGATTGGTTTCAAACTTTCACTTGTTTCTCTTCGGAAACAGAATGGAAAAATATAAATTTTAATATTAACTTCCTAACCCGACATGCTTTTTTTACATATATATATATGCATATATATATATATATATATATATATATATATATATATATATATATATATATATATATATATATATATATTAGGGTGTCCCTAAAAACAATTTTTTTGAAAAAAATCTGCTCCCACCCTTTAAATGTGTTCTATATAATACAAAAACACTAGGTTTAAAATTTTGTTGAATAAAAAATATTTTTAAAGGTCCCCCAAAACCCTTTAATATTTAACGGGTCCCTAATATTTAAAAAAAAAAAGTTTCTCGAAAATAGGTCAACCTGGTACTCAAATGAAGCGAAATTATATAAAAATTTCAAAAATAACATTCATTTTGAAATAATATAGTTATTTTAGGTTTTACTACGTAAAAATCTTGTTTTTTAGCAAAAAATGAAATAAGTGAATTTTTCATGATAATTGTGATAAATAAGTTTAAACTTCAAATTTATTTTTCAAAATGAATATTATTTTTGAAATTTTTATATAATTGCGCTTCATTTGAGTACCAGGTTGACTTATTTTTGAGAAACTTTTTTTTTGAAAATATTAGGGACCCGTTAAATATTAAAGGGTCTTGGGGGACCTCTATAAATATGTTTTTTTCAAAAAAAATTTAAACCTAGTGTTTTCGTATTATATAGAACACATTTAAGGGGTGGGAGCAGATTTTTTTCAAAAAAGTTGTTTTTAGGGACACCCTAATATATATATATAACTTTTAAATATAATATAATATTTATACAAATATAACTTTTGAATAAAAAACTTTTTTTAAACTTTTAAACAACATGTTTCATAGATATCAATTGAAAGCATCAGGTATAAAAAATTTAGAAACAAATTCTGTATATAAACTATTTTTTTCGGCATAAATAAATACATACACATACACAGGGTGTTTGTCAGGAATATATTTTATACCCGTATATTGAGAATATTTATTGTTATTGCTCTTCAAAATATTGGGCATTTTTATTGATATTTTTCCAATACTACATTTAAAAAAAAGGTCATAACGTTTTAGAAAATTTTAAACCAATTAGAAATTCAATGGAATATGGGTTGTTAACATTTTGATTATAATTTATTAATATAACTACTCTCAAAAATGTGAAAAAAACAAAAAAACAAAAAAGAATTCTAAATCTAAATTTATTATTAAAAAAATAATAAATAGAGCAAAAAAAAAAAGAAGAAATATACCATAATATAAATGTAATGTTAATTAAGACATGTAGTTTGAATTACAATATGGAATATTGATAAATCTCTGCTTATAAGGATAACAAATACACTTATTTACTGGATCTAAATTATTTACATATGTTGCAGATTTATAGTAAATACCAATACCAAGCGAAGAAGATTCATAAGGTCCGATTGTATACAAATTTTTATGTAGCTTTAAAATATAACCAGAAACTAAAATAGCTGGGCCACTCAAAACATTTGTAATTAAAATAATTCCTTGTGATGTAATACAACAATTGTCCGGCGGTTTACAACTAAAAGAAAGAGGCATTACTCTTTCACTTATAGAATGACTACGGATATTTCTCATATTACTTAAAAGATGAGGAAATATGCTAGAAGTAGCTTTAGTTTTACGTTTTAAAACTGATAAATAATTTTCAAAACAAAATGTAGAAAAGTAGTCGAGAGGCTGTTGATATAAATTAACAAAATATGTTAAATGTAACAAAACATGAAAATTATATGACATACACTTTGGTGTAAACAATTCTGGACATTTTGCAACAAAATGACTGATACAACCTTTAGCACAATCCATATAGTCATTAAATCTGTTGGAACAAAGACAATACACTGCATAATGTAACAATAAAAAATGTTCATAATAATCTGGCAGCAAAATCTTTTTTAACAAAAACGGCCCTAAATATAATTAAAAAAAACGTTATTCTGTAGCTTTGTAATGGCACAGTTATGATAAATGTCTGATTTTGCGATGAAATTCACAAGGAATAAGTTTAGAAAAGTTCTTCATAGTTTCTGATACTTGCGACATTTGGTTTAAGCTTAATTTACAATGAAGACGTGGATACTGAGAAACTGATGTAAAAGAGAAAAGACATAACTTTTTGCAAACACCAAGGCACAACAGATGCTGGTATTCTAGAGGAAATGAAGAATGTTAACCAATACCTGATATGGCAGCTAAAGGTGATAAAATAACTTGGTTATTTTCTTTCATATCGCGATAATTAATATCATTCCGCATATCACATTTACTTTTAAAATACAAAGTCGATGAAACATTAAAAATACCTTTGTCAATGCAATACTTCAAATTTTCAATAATTGAAAAATGAAAGAAATTTCCTTTAGCTTTTTTTATAATATCTGTACTTTTAAACTGTGATTTTTTTGTCAATAAATAAATAGAATTTGGAACATCAGGCACTCTAAACTTGATTAACAATTTAAAAAGATATAACATTGCACAATGACTAATATTAAAAGTAATAAAAAACATAAGCTAATAATCTGCAACTGTTAGGATATTTTCTTTAAGGTCTTATTTGGGCTCTGAAGCCTGACTGTCACTGGAGTCTTTATTTTGCTCAAAATCTTCTTCATTTAAATATAAATCACAATCTAAAGAATTTAAACTATTTTCATTGTTATCATAACAAACATCAGATATAGAAAAATCGATTGGAAATAAGTCATCACTGTCAATTTGTGTGTTGCGAGTTGTATCTAATTAAAATATTAAAACTATATAATGAAGGAAAAAACCCAGATAAACTGTGGAAAAAATCAAAAGTTTAATTTGTTATCACAGACAATAAAAACTCACCGTTTACTTGCGTACTACGATTTTCGTCTAAATGAAATATTAAACTAAACTATAGCTATATAGTATCAAATAAACTTTTACCATTACATAAGATTAGATAAAAAACAACAAAATTATATTTTTATATCATCAACTTTAAATGATATCAAACTTTGCTATAATAATATAAAACTTTAATAATCTGTATCTCTATCTCAAAGTTTCATAATATTTATATATAAATAATTTAAATAATTTTTATTGATATTAAATAAATTTAATATTATTTACCAAGAATTGTTGTAAAAAACGTTGACAATTCTGAATTTGCTCTTCGCTTAACCGAACGATTTGATGCCATTAATAAAATGTAACTAGTTTATATAATAGAAATATAATAATTACAATTTAAGAAATTTAATAACTTATTCTACAAATAGAGTGCTTAATATTCTTGAAGAACAGAGCAGTAATAAATTAGTAAAACCACTTTTTGTTCTTCGACAGCCTGTTTCTCACACAAAAGATTTATCAGGAAAGTTTATTCAGCAGGTTTATCAAATATATATCTATATATCTATCTATCTATCTATCTATCTATCTATCTATCTATCTATATATATATATATATATATATATATATATATATATATATATATATATATAAGCTTTGTTGCGCTTAGTATGCTGATGTATATATAAAAATTATGTTATTTTATTCAAATCAGCATACAAATCACAAACTGTAGTTTCCTAGTTATGTTAGTTATATATGCTAACATTAGTGATGTAGTGATTAATCAGCATCAGCTTAATCAGCTACTTTTTGCACAACCGGCATTTTGCACAGATTGCATTTTTTTATCTATATCCCTCAGTATAATAATAAAATAATATAATATATATACATACATTTATATATAAATATATATATATATATATATATATATATATATATATATATATATATATATATACATATATTTATATATAGGAAATATATAAATATATATATATATATAATATATATATATATATTTCCTATATCTTATTATATACTATAATAAAATATAGGAAATCAGCTGAATGTGGGCTAATTTGTAAATAAATGGTCTACAATATTTATATCCCTCATTATTATAATATTATATATATATATATATATATATATATATATATATATATATATATATATATATATTTACATAAATATACATAGAAAATCGACTGAATGTGGGCTAACTTGTAAATAAATAGACTATTTGCCAATAAATTATTTATTGTCGGCCAAACAACATTTAGCCTGCGTTCAACCAATATATACTCGTTGAATATAACCTAGCCGATAGAACAATGTCGGCCCGAGCTCAGCCTGAAAATGACTTTAACATAGGTAAATATAAAATAAAATAATATCTTTCTTTTACATAAATTATTCATATTCATTTAAATCATCAAATAAATTGGATAGGTTGAACTTCAAACGTTTTTTATGAACTGACAATTCACTATGTGCAGCGTCTAAAAAAAGTATATTAAAATATTAAAAATTTAATATATCAATAAAAATATGAATACAATGTATATAATATTGGGATAGAAACAGTATAACACATTTATTATTTTTAATCATTTTTAATCAAACTAAAATCCCAAACTCGCAATTTAAATGTTTAATTGTAATCAAAACAAATCCCTGTTTACCCAGTATATTGATATTATTTTTATAATTGCAAGTTAGGTTAAAGGTTTAAGTTAAAAAAACAATATTAAATAATAACATCAATATACTAGGTAAACAGTAATTTGTTTTAAAATATAAAAAAATTCATTAAAGACTTTAATGATATGACAGATTTTGATTGAAATAACTATTCATAAATAAATAATAAACAAATTATTAATAAATATAAATTGATATTGTTAAACAATATTATCTTACCAAGCAAAATTATTAACTTTTCTATGTATTAAATAATGTTGATAAATCAAAATTAGTTCCTCGCCTTTCAAATAGCTTTGCTGCAATTTTTAAAATTTAATGTCAAGCTAATGCATTCCGTTTTTTATTATAATGCATCATTAAAATAAAAAACCGAACCAAATTTTCTGATCGTCGGGTGAACGTCGGCTGAATGTCTGTTAGCCTGTTCGTCGGCTAACAGACATATAACCGACGTTCAGCCGATACTGTTTTATTCACAACAGTTTAGCCGATGGCGAACCGATGTTAAGAGCTCGGCCCGAGCTAGGCCCGACGTCGGCTTTAACACAGGGATTAGATTGCAACAGATTTTGCTAATTAATGCAAGGCTATTCAAAAAATTGCCATGACTAGCACAAGGTTGTTTTGATGAAGAATCGTATGTATTTTGGGTGCTTCAGTTTTTTTCCACTATTTGGCCCGGAATAAAATTGGCCAACAACTAGCTTGCAGCGTTTGCAATTGATTATATTAGCATTTTATAAGTGGAAGCTCATATTAAAAAAAAAACAATTTTCCTTCAGGAATTATCAGCTAAATAAGTTAGAAATTTGTTAGCAACAGCTTATAACAATATTGCGAGTTACATTTTGCTAGCTACAAACTAGCAAAATGTAGCTACATTTTGTTAGCTATAAGTTAGCAAAATCTAGACTTAAAACAATTTTATCACCTGTATTAACTCATTCTTAAGTATCATTAACAATTCTGTTGAAAATAAACAGATATTAATGTTTGTTTACATTGAAACTAGCAAATAGCCAGAAATAATCAGTGAAATTTACTTACTATTAACTCAATACTTACTATATTTCCTTTCAGCTTACTATACTTCTTATTATACCTTAGCTATTATATGATATATATTATTATCATAGTTCTTATTACAATATAAAGCAATAAAAAACAGTAAACATCTGGTCGATACAACTAGTGATCATAATTCAATATGTAGCTAATGACTAGATATAGACTCATTAAGTTGCAGTTAGCTGCAGAGCTACTATATCGCAATTTTTAAAGTGAAATTATTCTCTTCAATATATTAAAACCATCACTGAAAAAAGTAAACTATAAAAAACTAAATCAGTCAATAAATTAAGAAAAGTCTCAATATATCGAGCTAAATGGTAGCTCTTCTCACCTCCATTTGACAACAACATAATCAAACGAAGTTTAAAAGAACTAAGAGGTTTGTGGTTCGAAGCCGGCTCTAGCCCAATAACCAACATTCCTAAAAAAGGAGGCTTGAACTTCTTAGTTAAATGCTCTTCCGTGGTGCTCTGTAATAAGATTGTAGGAATTCTGGGAGCACCCTAATCACAAGAAAAAAAAATTTTGTAGCCTAAAAGCAATAAATTAACTCTACTCCCCTTTCCCTCAATTTCATTAGCCAATTTGTTGGGAAATAGTTGTTTAAAAATTAAAAGTTTATCCACATATTAAAAATCCTTTCAAAAAAGTGTTATGTGTTCAAAAGTCATAACCATGTAAAATTAACAACCTCCATAAAATTATACTTTACCTGGACATTTTTTAACAAAAAATATTTTTTAACCCTTTTGCGACTAAGTTAAAACCATCTAAATGACTGCTCGTAAAATAACGAATTTTTATGATGAACAATTGAAAGGCCATAAAATAAAACTACTAGTCAGAAAATAACAAACGATTTTTGTTAGAGAATAGACTCTCATTTTTTTTTAAAAAAAAAGTCACGCGATTGAAAAAACAACATATTGATTAAACAAAAAAATATGATTTCTTAATTTAATCTTAAATTATTAACAGATAAATTCATAAACATATAGTTTTTAATATTAAATAAGATAGGCATTTATAGTTATGATCAAACAAACAAAATAATTAAACAAGTTTGATAATTTAATCAAAAGATATTTAGCTTTTTGTAAAGATATCAACAAATTGGAAATTTCCTTAAAAAAAATATATACACATTTGGCTTGAGAAAACATTTTATGTATGAGTAAGCATACATAATATCTTTTTAGGAATAGTCCAAAACAGTATGATAAATTTGAAAACACTCATCAGGATGTAACCCGGGTTGTGATGGACAGAAATAACGAACAAAAACAGTTTTCAAGGGATGTCCTTTGGCGGTCAGTTTGCCCTTTGTATAACAAACACGACATCTTTTGTGGTGCCTATCATTATTGCCTGCCTTGCCTGGTGGTAACATTGAAAAAAAATGCCTGCCAGTAAGCATATCAAAATCCTCTCCAACAACAAGACAAGGGTTGTGAGGGATCTCAGGGGTTAGTGAAAATACCAACTTTATGTTACTCAGCAAAAAATCCAAGTATGAAACGTGCCTAAATTATTTTTGAATTTAAAGCACATTGAAGAATGAGACGAAAAGCTAATTTCTTGTACCGTTTATAGGATTTTTGAAGAGCCTGAATTCCATGTAATTGCTGGTCTACCCGGTCAACACCACCCATATGTACATTGTATGACTTGACCATTGATGGTTTAAGTATAATGTTACCATTTTTATCAGATTTTCCTTCCACCATCACTGGATTGTGATATGTTGACAGCATGTAAACAACTTTTTATTTGTTACCTGATTTGTCTTTAGTTGTACAATATTTGCAGGCTAACATTTTATTGTCTTCGCTGCGAGTTTTTTAAAAAACAGCAGTCCCTTTTGCAAGTTGATCTATCAACTTGAACAAACACGAAAACACTATAGAAAAGATAGTTGAACTATCTTTGCTATAGTGTTTTCGGTTTGTTCGAAAACACTACAGCAAAGATAGTTCCACCGATATAAGCCTTCTTGGCAAGAGGAAGCTGGCAAGAGAAGGGCTTGTATAGTAATTATCAGTAAAAACTAATTGACCTTTATTTAGAAATGGTCCCATTAGCTCTATTGGTATACGTTGGCTTGAAGGCATTGTAGAACATTTGTCATCATCATACATCCCAGTACCACAGTACACTAGGAAATCAAGTGTAATACCATCAGCTGTAGTCAACTCATATACCTTTATTCCAAATCGTGTTCTTTTTGTCTTTATATATCTGCCCTTAAAAAGAACAATGGATTCATCAACACTCAAGTGTTGTCCGGACTGTAAACTTTTTGACAACGCTCTCTGATTATATTGAGGAATGGTCTGACCTTATGCAATTGATCTCTATTAGGATCATTAAGATTATGATTGGGATCATTATTGTTATTGAAATGAAGAAATTTGAGGATAACCTTGAAACGGTCTCGAGGCATGGTTTTCGAAAAGATTGGTGTCCAATAAAGATCATCGGTGGACTAATACATGTTCAAATTTAGTTTATGTACAATATCCATTAATATAATTAGACCAAAAAAGGTTTTCATTTCAACTACTGTAACAGCTTTCCAATTCTTAAGGTAAGAGTTATTAGCCTTTTCAGGGTGTTTGCTCAAAAAATCTTTGCAGTATAGGTTACTTTCAGAAACAATATGTTCTAAAATAGGATTGGTTAAGTAAGCTTCAAAAAATCAAGAGTACTGTCTCCACCTATTCTAACATTTAGAACATCAGTGGAAAAGAATGGAAAAGTGTCATTTGATTTTTCCTCATTATCAGCATCAACATGCGCCCATTCTAACTGCAATTCTGTTTGATCAGGAACAACACGATCAATGAACTGTTGATGTGATCAACCACCATAAACACGAGGAAACCTAACCCTAATTTGGCCTCGGTTAATTTGTAGATATAACAAGCACCTCTATCTACAATAGCAACACGATAAAAAGAACTTACATTTATACTTCCATCTTTGGTTCTCACACGCTTCTGGGGCTGTGAAACATTATAAGATAGTTGTTGAGTTTCATAACATTTTCACCATCAGATTCTATACTTATATCACTAGATGAGTCCTCATAAGTTTTTTCTTCAGTTTCAGATTCTATAATCAGGTCATTATTTGCTCTCTCCTCAGATAAAGAAATATCATTGCAGAAATTTTGATTTTTAGGAGTATTTGTGGTGGATGGTGAAGGTAAAATTAAATTTTGAACTGGTAATCTTCAGACAAGGTTAGTAGCTTTTCATTTACATAATCAAAAATACTTTCAGAATCACTAGAATTATCGAGACCAATATCAATATCGCTATCTACATCACTATCATCAAACAAAGTATCAAGGATCTCATTCATATCGGTATAACTTGTTCGCTTTTTAGCCATTTTTCAAAATTAATTTTTGATCGCTCTATAAATGTAAATGACAAACGGTTTGAAGTATCAACTTAAGAAATTATTCCTTTTTCAGGTATATATTTAATGTTTTCTCAAACCCCTATAGATGTTCAGGAAAATTTAAAATTATTGATGGACCGCCAGGTGGTTCACACGTCATTTAGAAACAGATTTTATGCACCGTGGTGTGGGTCAATCGTCAGGAAAGGGTTAATACATGATAAATTATAAGGGATCGTCAATAAAGTACGTCCGCTCGGAGGGGAAGAGGGGGTCTGCAGACGGCGTATATGAGATGGAAGGACAATGGTTTGATTATATATAAAAGGAGACTCTAAGTTAAAAAAATATCATAAAATGTTAGATAAATAGGTTAAAAAAGTAGGTACTTTTAGGGAGGAAAAAAGTAGGTACTTTTTAGGGAGGTGTTATTGGTCGCCCATTGTTTTTAATGCACCAATTATAGAATTGAAACTTTATAATGATATATTTGAACATAGTTTTATAATGATATATTTGAACTCAGTTTTATAATGATATATTTGAGCATAGTTTTATAATGCTATATTTAAACATAGTTTTATAATGATATATTTAAACATAGTTTTATAATCTATGTTATTTCTATTTTTTTTTTCTTTTTATTTGTATACCGTAATTTATTATCACTTTTCTTTAAATATGTTACTATATATCAACCAATATATATCAACTAAATCAAAAGTTTTTGATACAGTTGATCATATAATTCTCCTTAAAATAATTGAATTTTAGGGAATTAAAAAAATATTTTAATTTTTTCTAACATATTTAAACAACTAAAAACAAATTTTTTATAGTAATGAAACTAACTCATATAATTAATTAAAACCTATGGAGACACATCCCATTTAATTTGTTAAAATTTGTGCAGACACGTCTCTCTATACTTAAACTCCTTTTGAGTATAGACGGATGTTTCCAGAGCTTTAATTAGAATTAAAAAAGATGGCCTCCTTAATGGTAACTTTTTATAATATGTCTGCCCAATAAAACATGGAAATTATTCTAAAATTTCTTCAAGTTTTTTTTAGCTGATTTTTTTTTTTTTTTAATAAACATATCTCAAAGTTCATAATTTTTCCTTTATAAATTGAGATTAATATTTTAAAAGTTTTCAACTTTATTCTTTATGAATATTATTATTACTTAAAGATCTTAGAAGATCTTTTTGTCATAATTAACAAAAGAAAGAAAAAAACTTTATTTATGAATGCAAAGTCTAAACATCTACACTTTTTGCATGAACATTTTAAGCTATTTATAGATGAAATTTATTTATTTATCTTCTTTTTATGGATGGTCATTTTGCTTTAGTTTTTTTTTTTTTTTTTTTTAAGGGAATTTCAAACTTCAAAGTTAAAAACATCCTGATTCTTTGAACAAGTTAAAGATTTTATGTTTTCCATCGAGTTATAAGTCAATGCCGTTTGTTGAAAGTAACGTCTTTATTTTTTAATCAATCAGTTTATGTGCAACTCTTGAAAATATAAAAAAGTTTCTAAAATTTGTTTTTTAACAATATCATAAAATATTGTTAAAAAAGTTTTTAGTATTATATTACACTATGACTTCACTCATTTACTGCTATAGTTTATAAGTTTGCAATCTAATACTTTTTATATAGACAATTATGATGAGTTGGCAAACGTTATTCCGAGAAAGGCCGTTAAGTAAAACATTTATACTTACTAGCATTGTAAAAAGTTGTTCTAACAGAAGGGTTCCATTTAAAGGGTAATAAGAGTACAGAAAATAAATTTACAGAAACTGAAGATTTTTCTTCTTTTATTTTCCCCATTCAATAACCTCTTTTAATTATTATGTCCTTTAAGATGCCGAGTTTATTGCTAAAATTAAATTTTAAGAGCATTTAATTAATCTCATAAATTTTTTTTTTAATCAAAACTACTAGTATAGACTGCAAATTGAAGATTTCATGAGATTTCAATATTTAATTTAAAATTATTCAGTATTTAAAACATTAAATAATATTAGTTATTAAATTAATTAATGATTAGTTAAAAAGTTTACTGATTGTTAAGCTAAATCAAAAGTTCAAAATAAATAAACAAACAAGTCCAGGATTTAATTCTCTGTTGCATTTAACAATTGCATAAAAATTCTCTATAAGATTTAATAATAAATTTCTCTTTTTTATTACCTTTTTTTTTTTTCAATATCAAGCTTTTGCAAATTCTTTTTGATATATTCTGCGCTTAAACATACATATGGAAAGATTAGATTAGTCTCAGTAGTCCAGTAATGAAGTCTCACTAGTTACAGTATTGATACTTGGGTCAGCAAAGCCAATGCTGTTATTCTCGATTTTATTTATAATACTGCTAGGTGTACCTACATTGTTTGTATTTAATATATTATTTTCATTTATAACACAAGAGGATATATTTGCTGAACATAAGCTTTGAGCTGGGGCAGCACATTCTATAAGTTGCTTTGGTTTTTTAGAACCATATGGGTGATCACCCAGTGACTTACTTAAATAATCTAAAAATGATTGGGTTACTAAATCATAAGTTGAGTCTAAACCTATATTACGACATCGTAGTTGCAAAAACCTTTGAGACTTGTCTAATTGAAAAATTCCAGTTTTGCCAAAATAAGCTCTAAGGTCATCATTCCCATGTTCATTTAAGTTGGTAATTAAACGGTCTAAAAGTCTAGAAAATTTATCTTTAGGAAGAGAAGAAAATCTCCTTCCTCTTCTTTTTGAGTATTTAAACCATTTTTTTAAATGCATTTTTTTACTGTTCTTAAGTATAAGTAACATATTTTCTTCGTCCACGATTTGGCTTGTAATTTTTTGCATATTTAAACTAAGAAGGAAATAAATTTCACTATACTTTTATAACTTACACTTATTACAACTTACACTTATAACAACTTACACTTATTAAAACTTAAACTTATTATAACTTACACTTATTACAACTTACACTTATTACAACTTACACTTATAACAACTTACACTTATTAAAACTTAAACTTATTACAACTTACACTTATTACAACTTACACTTATTACAACTTACACTTATTACAACTTACACTTATAACAACTTACACTTATTAAAACTTAAACTTATTACAACTTACACTTATTACAACTTACACTTATTATAACTTACACTTATTACAACTTACACTTATAACAACACTTACACTTATAGCTTACACTTATAACTTACAACCTACACTTACAGCAACTTACACTTACTACAACTATAACAACTTTTAACAACTACAAAATAATTATATTTATCATTCCAACATAGTAACAAATAAAATATCTACAAATGATCACTAAAAAAAGTTTTTATTACATGGGATGTCTTTAGCCCGGGCAAATGTCACCCCATGTAGTGGTCCAAAGACAACCCATTTTTTTGAGCCTCAGTTGCAAAAGAGTAATAAACTTTCAAAAAAAAATAGAGTCAAACACTTATGGTTTAAAATTATTTCAGTGTATATTCCAGTGAAAAACCTTTTTTAAGTACTGCTATCGATGTAAAAGTTTACTCATCCAAAAAAATCGGATTCTAGGTGCTTCTTCTAAAGTGCAATTTACAATAATGTCACAAAGACTCGAGTCAAGTAAACTAATAAAGCTAAATAACTAATAAATTTCCCACAACTAGGCACAAAATATCAACCGGCATACCTTGTGGTACCAAATTTAAACGGGGCAACTGAAAACTTTATAAATGCGAACAGACATAAGTGCAAGTGCCACAAGTGTGATTTGGCGTAAGTGCGAACTTGCACAAGTGTGAACTGGCATAAGTGCAAAGCAGTTGCAGAAACTGGCATAAGTGCAAACTGGCATAAGTGCGTACTAGTATAAGTGCACTAAAAGAATTAGCAAACATTGGCATAAGTGCAAATCAGTTGCAAAATTAGCACAAACACTAACTGGCATAAGTATGAACTAACATAAGTGCGTATCACTTGCAAAAACAGGCATAAGTGTAAACTGGCACTTATGCCAGTTTGTATTTATGTCAGTTCTCACTTATGCCAGTTCATACTTATACCAGTTCGTACTTATGAAAATGTTTGCAAATTCTTTTGGCGCACTTATGCCAATTTACTCATATGCAAGTTTGCATTTATGCCAGTTTTTACAACCGCTTCGCATTTATTCTAGTTTGCATTTATTGGGAAAGCAACTGCTACTCCTGCCATTTAGACTGAGTTGGCAAGGGTAGCATGAATATGCCCTTTGTAGGAAATAGGTATGGTAGATTTTTTTGCTTTAAAAGCATTTCATTATCCAAATTTTTAAAGAGAAAACATTTTAAAATTGATTAAAACAAAACTTTAAAAATATTTTATTAAGGGGAAAAAAATGGCCCAGAATCAATAAGCAGCAGTAACACAACTCAAAAGCAACTCAGATAAATAAACCGACATTTAAGAACTTTTTGTAAATCGCAATCACGTTTAGAACTGATATCAGAGGCGTAGCTACCGAGGAAAGGCGTAGCTACCGGGGAGCAGTTGGGGTAAATGCTCCAAGCGCACAAATTACAAGGGCGCAACATTTTATTTTTGTACTTTTTTTTGATTACCTTTGAAAAATCTACAAATCTTTTGTCATTTCACAAGCAAACCCTGTCAGAAAGTCTGCTAGCAACCCCAATCCAGTTTATGTAACGTTTTAAATTGCATAAGTACCTTGCGAGACAACGAGCGGGATAATAACTCTCTACGCAGAAAAATATAGTTTTTAATGATATACCGTGTAAAATCTTAACTTAAAGTTATCCAAACGCACTCCGCTTTTTAAAAATACTATTTAATGATAATTTTTTAAAGTTATCCAAACGCACTCCGCTTTTTAAAAATACTATTTAATGATAATTTTTTAAAGTTATCCAAACGCACTCCGCTTTTTAAAAATACTATTTAATGATAATTTTTTTTAAAAACGTCAAAAGCAATCAAAAGCATTACAAATAAAAGAAAAATAGTTCTAAAAAGTTAGTCGTATTTATTGATGGTTTAGAGTTAGTTTATAGTTGTTTTTCTATGTTGTGTTTTTTGAAACAAAAGTTGTTAAATGTTTAGATTAGAATTGAATTAATAATTCTCTAGATTAGATTTTATAAATAATATTTATAAGAATTAATAAATTTCTAGTTATATTAACAATTGTTAGTATACTTGCCGGATTTATAAACTCATATTTTATATTCTTATATTTAAAATATTGGAAAATTTAAATAAGTTCCTGGTCAAAATAACGTTTTTAGGTACGTAATAAATTTATAGCTTAAGAAAGAAGGAGAGAAAAAAATGATTGAAATAGTAGGATTGTCTAAAACATTAAGATTTGTACCAATATTATTTGATAGAGTAGTAGAGATCGTCTACTTGATAGTTATACCTTAATCAGGGTGTCTGACAGATCAGGGAAAACTGGGAAAAATCAAAGAAACCAAATATCTGCAAAAAAATCAGGGGATAATCTAGGAAATTATCAGGGAAAATAGCTCTTCATCAAACTTGCGCAACTCAAGTAAGTTGTATATGTAAATACGTAATATAAAAATTTATTCAGCAGATAGTTTTATGATCTTCTCCTGATACTTTTAATGTGGGTTGTATTATTTTTTATATTTTTGCTATTGAAGAGCATTTTTCTCAACGAATCTAGGTCTAATTTGTGTGAAATTTAGTTTGGATAACTTTAAATTAAGTTGGGGAAAACAGTTAGAGGATCAGGGAAATATACGGAAAAAATCAGGAAAGTTCATCTTAAAATATTGGCAGACACACTGGTAATATCGAGGAATGCAAGAAACTATTATTTTCAAAGGATCCAAAATCGAGAAAAAACGGAGTCGAGAAAAATCGAGAAAAAACTCCGTCGGATTCGAGAATAAATCGGAGTTTCGATAAAACTTTGTTATGAATTAAAAAATTAAACTATCTAGTTGATAATTAAACATTGTTCTTATATTTATTTTTTTTATTTTTATATATTTCGATTTATAATTAATAATAAATTTTAAAAAATTTATGTTTTGATATTTCTTAGTACTTAAATATTTTTCTTATCACTATCTTTTAACGAACAAGTTATATCTAATAAATGGCTTTCTAACCGGCATCGGTTAGGAAGAAGGCGTGAACTTTCAGTTAAATGCCCTTCCGCGGTGCTCTGTAATCAAGACTTCTTGCGGTACTTATAGTAAAAACTAAAAAAAAAATTTAAAACAGAATTTAACCTGAAAATCTTTTTAAATAATATTTTAAAAAGATGAAAACATCTATCATTTCATCAGAAAGTGAACTACGAAACTTTGTGACAAACCTGGAAGACGAGGAGAAAACTCTTTCTGCTTCTGAGAAAGTTGCTTGAATTCAGTGGATGGCTTGTTCAAATTTCAAAACTGCTTCTGATTTCACACCAGTTACTTCGTATTCTTTTAACTGATCGGCGAAGGTCTTGACTTTTTTTGGCTTTTTAGCTGTTGATTGATTTTGATATAAAACTTCTTGAACTTCGACAAAAAAAGATGTCGACTGTGATGGTTCTTCTTGTTTGCTTTTAGCGCAATCATCTGATTTTGTTTGGAGACTATTTTCTTTTGCTGAAATAGTTGATCAAATAATTTTGCAGCATAAACTTGAATATCTTTTTTAGAAGCGTAAAAAAATGTGTGGTTTTTATTAAAAAAAAAATCGGGATTGTGCAAATAACGACTCAATGATACTAACATAATGTTTTTACAATTTTCGTATCTGGAAATTAACGCCTCTGCAAAATTAGAACTGATGTTAGTTTCTACAACCTTCAATTACCTTACTAACGTTTTCATAACGGTGTCACACTCCAAAATTGTTGTATTTGGTTTTTCCAAGAAAACTGCAGCGTCAGCAATGACTTCCAATAAGTCAGACAGCGATTTTAAGAAATCCAAGTAAATTTCATCTAACATGTATAAGCAGTTTAGTTATTCGAGTGTTTTTTTCACAGCTTCTAAGCAATCCAAAAATCTTTTGATCAACTGAAAACACTGTTCCATCTAGTGCGGTTGTCGAACAACAGTCCTTTGTCATGCGAAGATCCGTAAATTTTGTGTATTGTTCTTTTAAGAGCTTCATATCGAAACAATGAATATTTTAAAAACTTAATTAGTATTCAAAGTTTCTGTAGATTTTTTTCGATACTTTCTTTATATTCAATCGCATTCTTCGAATATTCAATAAAAAACTCTCCCTCAGTCTCTCCATCAGTTTCCGTTTCTGCTTCAATATCCGATTCAGTTTCTTTGTTCACAATTTCGCGACAATCTTTTTAGCGTATATCAAATCACAAACAATCAAATGAATTGAATGATTCTGGTAGATTTGATGTGGAAACTTAAATATGGTACCCAATTTCACCATCCAGCTACAGCCATCCGTAGTTTTACCTGCAACATCTTCATCATCTATACCGAATTCTTTTAATTTTTGCATTATCAAAATGTTTAAATGTTTCGGCAGAACAAGGAGTTGGCAATCTTACCATTCCTAAACAATATGTTCGCTCGTGATGAACATTTAAATTGTAGTATCTTCTACCTCTATTGCTACACCATTCGTCACCTGTTAGTCCAAATTTTTCTCCTTTTGCTTTCAATGTAGCCAATTCAGCAATCATTAAACATTTGGCTTCAGCATGAAACATCATTTGCAATTTCCGTATTTCTTATCATTTACCACAACTTTATCGAAGTATTTCCACGCTTCCGAAACCATTTTTCTCTATAAAAGAAAAATTATCAATTTGACTGTGATAGATATTTGTTATTAATTATATTTCAATTGTGATAAGTTATCACATTTTAAGTTATTAATTAAGTTATTTATTCTAATAGGTATGTATAATGAAACATTAATTATTATCATTAGTTATCAGTGAAAACATTTTATTACATAATTTCGCCACAATGCACAGTGGGCCAAATATTAGACTTATGGTGGACAAAGTTATTTTGATCATACGATATACGACATTATTGTAAAAAAAAAATGTATTATATGTTTAAAACTTACCTCGTTATTTTAAGACCAGTTTTTGTATATATCATAAATAATGATCTAGACTTATAATTTTTTTTTGTTAAGGTAAACTATTAAATAGTTAAAATATATTAACTAATATCACACACGCATAATATTTAAAAGTTATTGTTTACTATCTTTAATATCTTTGCTTAAAAATTAAAAAATTCTTGCAAAGAGTTTTGGAAATAGTACAATGGAAAAGTACGAGAATGTTTTATTATATGGTTTTGAATAAAATAAGCTTTTTTTTTTGAGGTCTTTTCCACCACCACCACTACGCCCACTGTGAATTACTAATTGCTTTGTGATGTAAATTAGTGTTGATATTGAACAAAGAGAACACTTATATTTTAAAAACAACATGAACTATTGTAAAATCAGCGTAGAAATAAAATAAGAATTTAATTATTTTACAAGTAAAAATTGATATTTTCTAAAAACCTCGTCGAAGTTCCGTCGAGGTTTCTCGATTTCTCTTGAACTCCGAAACTCCGAAAAACCGAGAAAAATCCGACGAGACGGAGTTCCGAATGGATCCTTTGATTATTATACCCTAATGGTGTTTTTTGTTGCGATTACTTCTTAGGAGTTAAAGCAGTTGTTAAAAATCAATCAAATCAACTTTCAAGAAAGTAATTTATTAAATTACAGCTTTTAAAAGCTTACTAATTGCAAAGCCACCATTTTAACTTACGTTGGAATAATTATGCTAAAAATATTGTAACACTATTTAAAACTGTTTCGGCTTCGTGTTTGTTTTCGCCGCGGCTTTTCTAACATACCTTTTTGAATAAATACATGTCCAGTACACTTTTTGATTAGTCTGTTCCAGTGGGCATGGTAATTAAAATGACGTTTTTTAAGCGTTTTTGATTATATAAAAAAAGAGGGCGCACCCTTGTTCGAAGCGCTAAATATGTAGCTTCGCCACTAAATACAATGTTTCCATGAATTAATTCGATATTAAATAAAATATGTTATATTAAATTTTATTCTTCTTGCTATCGACATACGTTACAGTTTTTTGTTATTATCTTCAACTCTTTTATATATATTCCAAATGTTTTTTAGTAGATGTTTTGCAATAAAGCGATAGTTTTTTGAGTTTGTATATTTAATATCGAGAAAAAAAGAAAAAAAAGGAACACATTCTAAAGACAATATACAGTTATAAAACAAATATAGCAATAGTTTTTCAGTTATTATTTTTAATTTCGATGATTATTTTCGAATGGTGATTATTTTCGGCGATTATTTGCGTAAAAATTTATATCTCTTCTGACTTTATTTCTTAATCGTAATCTAAACTAAAATGTAACGGTTTTAACCACTAAACAGTCATGCCAAAGGCCGAAAGACTTTAAAAGAGAAAAACTAAGGAGTTATCAAAAGCAGCAACATCACCTTATCAGATCAAAATTACTACTTTGTTGAAAAAAACAACAACTGAACTGGTGGAGCCAGAGAACCCTGACGATGAACTACAGAATCAGAATAAACTTGACATAGACAGTCAAAAAGTAGACAATACAGAAAAACAAGAGTCCGATGCAAAAGATGGTGAAATTCTAACGGAAAATCTTGTTAGAAAAGCGGAGGATTTCAGTGGAGTTGATAAAAAAAAAACAGAAATGGAAGAACTTGTATTAAGGCTTGGTTTAGTGAGTTTAGTTGGTTATTTTATGATCGATCACTGAAAGCTGTCTTTTGTGAAACCTGTAAAAAATATAATTCATGTTATGGTGGAGTGTTCAAGCGTGGAGTCGAAAAAGAAATTACATGAAGCAAATCTGCAGCAGCACTGTATGATCGAGAAAACTCCAGTGTTCATAAGACTGCAAGTGCTCTAAAAATTGAGAAAGAAAATATAAAGTTTACAACAATTAATGCTCAAATTGACCAAATCTACATGAAGAAGTAAGCAGTTAGAACAAAAGGCTTGTTAGTTCATTTCGGAACATTGAAAACATTGCTTCGACAGGGTGTAGCTATAAGAGGTGATAATGATAAAGAATCCAATATTACCTGTTTAATTTGGAGAAGAGTAAAAGTGACAAGGCATTAGAAATGTTGATGATTGAAGACCATTATGTTTTATCTCATAACATCTTGCAAGAGCAAGAACAACTTCTCACCTTAAAAGCATGAAGGCAGATTGTTGAAGTAATCAAAGATAAACATTTCTATTCGGTACTTGCAGATGAATCCTCAGATATTACTAAGAAGGAATAAATGTCGTTTAATATAAAAACTTGCAGTGACAACTATGAAATAAATGAATATATTTTTTCGGAGTATATGAGTGCGTCAACGGTCTTTCTTCAGATGCCTTGATGACATATATTAGAGATATCCTTCTGAGGTGCAACATAGAATATTCAAAGTTGCCGGAATTGGCTCTGATGGATCATCAGTTATAAAATGCTTGGCAGAAAACTGAAAAATATATTTGGACAACAAGCACAATATTTTCATTGCATGGCACAGCTTTCATCAGTAAAAACACTCTTTGAACTGCAAAGCACCTTTTAATTTTTTGCTATTTTAGAGAATCTATTAAAGTAGTTAGAAGAAATTAATCTGACAGATGATGTCACAACGTTCTACATTCGAAATGCGTCTCAGAGATTTTCAGAACTTAGATCAGATAAAAATTTGATAGAATTTTAAAGTCGACAAAAAAAATACAACCTGGAATCAAGCAAGACAATGAGTCTGAAACCGAAGTTACGCAGAGACAAAGAGTAACACCTAAAACATTACGCGATTTAGTAATTACTAAGAAGCTTACATTGGGCGGCGCAATGACTGGTTCTGTCAAATCAGAGCAAAAACAAAGGAAATCTTATTTTGAAGCAATTGATGCTATTCAGTTTGAGTGAGAGACTTAAACAGGATGGATTAACAGCTGTAAAAAATATAGAAGAAGTTTTGATTTCATCGGTGAATAAACAAGATTCCCCGCCGTTTTTATTTGAAATGACATTTTTTAATGATGTTGACATTTTGGAACTAAAAGTTGAGTTAAAGGGGCAACCAACAATTATTAACCAGTACAATGCTATTGCATCAATCAAAATATAGAGTGTTTCCAGATTGACAACAATTGCAAATATTATCAATTCTATGCCTACTGCAAAAAACGCCAATAAACTAACACATAAATTAATGAAGCTTTACTAAACCATGCCTCTATCGACATCATCAAGTGAAAGAAGCTTTAGTGTAATGAGGAGAGTAAAAACATGGGTTAGGTCACAAACTGGAGGCAATCACCTAAACAACATCATGTTTGCTCAGATACACAAAAAACAAATAGACAAAATTAATATTAAAAAAATTGACAAACAGTTTGTTGAAATGAATGACAGTAGAATGAAATATTTCGGCAAAAATACACTTGAAATCTAACACGAAAAAGATGTAAAGCTAAGAATAGCATAGGATGAAATGTACTAATAACATCTAGAAAGTAGCTAATAAACATTTGATTTATTTAATAGACTGTTTAAAAGCATGTTATAACCTTTAATAGACAAAGTGACATTTTTTGTGTATTTTTTGGAGAACGGTAGGGTTAATTAAAAAGTTTATTTATATTAGATATTATATATAGTAAAATATTGTGCTGATATTTTGGCAAGTGCCCTTGTGTTTTGGTTTGCCAAAATACATGGGCCTAAGAATTTAAGTCACTCTCTGGAGTAAAAGTGTTGTATTGTTGCTTTAAAATAATCACCATTTATCTGATGTATTTCAATATTTGAACTTTATCTTGTATTTCTTACTAACCAATGAAATATAATTCTTCAATTGTTCTTTACTTAATTTAATAAATTAAGTAAAGAAAAATTGTTTTTTACTTAATTTGTTAAATTAAGTAAAGAACAATTGAATTGCAAAGTGGTTAGAGTTCTGGCTCAAAACTAGGAAGCTCAGGTATTGATGCCGTGTCTGGATAAATAAGTGGCATTGGTAGGAAAGCTAGCTGTGGGTCGCGACCCCATTCGGGGTCGTGACCCACAGTTTAAGTTAAGAAACTTTGATTTAAACCATTTAAAAAAATCCTTACAAACTAAAGTAAGCTTTAGCTTTATTAGATTAGAAAACAATTTATTTTTTCAATAGGTTGATTTATTCAGAAATATTTATTATCACATTCGTATTTTTCAATTGCATTGTTTTCTCTTATAAATGAAATTAAAAAAAAGACTTAAATGTTTGAAAAACTAATATATTAACTACTCCATCATTTTGTTATGTAAGTGGAATTTGAAAATTATGTTTTCTTTTGGCATTACATTTTAAGTAACCCTATATTATCTTAATTCAGAGCTTATTTTTGTTAGTATTGGCTTAAAATTTTGGAAGTTTTACACATACTACCTATGTTTAAAGTTAGTGTTGAAAACGACACTTGTGACGCTTTCATCAGATGAGATACTTCCTCGATATCTAAATAACTGGAGATGATTATGAAATCCTCAAAAACGTTTATGGATCATTATCATTATTCAAAAGAAGATTTTTTTAAATGAAATTTCAGTAAAACTCGTGTTTTGCCATTTCCATTATAAAAATATTTAAAATTCAAAGCTAGGATTAAAAATGATAAATTTTCTAGCAACTTGATCAGTTAGTCATACTTGATGATTATATTTTCTTTTTTTAATCGCCTAACTTTTATAATTTTTGCTGCCTGTGTAAAACGTTTTACGTAGGCTTACCGTCTCTTGCAAGAAATCTTCATTTACTCATAAATTTTGAGACGCTTCAATTCTCTTGTTTATTTAAAAATGTTTGTTTTGTCTTTATATCTCAGCTTCAATAATATGGTTATGGATCGGGCTTATTTTTCTTTAATGATGTGCCCTTTCAATTTCTACTACTCTGACTCCTATATTTTCTTTAAACAGTTTTTTAATTTTCCTTATTAACCTTTTTTTCATTTGCATCAACAGGTCTTGACCTGTCATCCAAGATTCTGTATTCCATCGTTTAAAATTTTAATATAATTTGGTCTTGTCATGGAAATTTAAACGAGTCTTAATAGCTCTCGTATCTCATTTTATTAACTTAATTTTTCATTCGCATTCCAATGATTTTTTTCGATAATATTGCATTCCAATGATTTTTCGATAATACCGCATTCCAATGATTTTTTTCGATATTATCGTGCATCAAGTATTTTCAAGCTAAGCATTAAGACTATAGTGGGATTTGTACATTAGAAATAAGTGAATAAATCTTTGAAGATATTTAGTGTCTTTATCACTGTTCTTGTTTTGTGGAGCCAGTTTACCACTAGTTTTTCAAGAGTTATGACATCTGTTTTTTTTCTTGCTAAAATATTATTTTTTCCCATCAAGTCTCTGCGATGTGTCCTTGAGTTAAGTTTTACAAACCTTTTTAACATTTCCGCCTGTATCTGTTTGTTTATAGGAACGACTGTTAGCCCTATGGGAGAGCTTTATACTTTATGGCATAAAAGTTAGAAAAAAATTAATCACGGCGAACAACTGTTATTTCACTGCTGCACTCTAGATTGTATTCACAATTTCTGTCAACAAAAAACTCAGGTTCAACTAAATTACCCTTTGTTGTAACATATTTTTGTCCTGTTAACCTCTTCCGTTTTAGATTATTTCTTTTGTTTAGTTCCGGATGGACAACTGGCTTGAAAGTACAGGAAGAAACCGAAAGAGTCTGGGTTTCTTCTTGTACTTCTTGGGAGATGCTCTCGTCCTCTTCCAGTTCTCCATTAAGGTTAACATTTGAATCTGCAATTAAAATGCTGACTGTTTAAATTTTTTTTTCAAATAAGAAAAGAATTTCTAACAAAAAAAACTCAATGAGACTAGCTAGCTAGCCCTTAATTACTTTTCATTTTAAAGTCTCCTTAATCTGAGCTGCTCATTTTCACTATGTTAATTGTGGGCAACTTTTCCTCAATTCAATTGTTTTTTTCTGTAAAAGTAAATATGATTATAGGTAGCAGCGTTGAATGGGTGGGTTTTGGGGTTCAGTTACACAACAAACTACATGTTTGATGTATTTTTGGCAGTCATTATCCCTCAGATATGGTCATGTCGGATTTTTGTTACCCGACCTGTTTTCTATAATCCCTTTAAAGCAAGAACAACTGTTTCACTTTGCTTAAGTTGAACACTTGTTTGGTCCTACCGTTTTTCTTGATCCCTTGGAGGTTTGAGTTTATTTAATTTATTTCAGTAATAATATATTTTTGAAAAAATTTAGTTTTAAAGTTTTTACATGATTTCTATTTGTGAACGGTGTAAAGTTCGAAAAAGAAAAATATATATATTTGAAAAACGATATTCCAACGAATAACTGCATGCAGTAATTACAGCTATTAAATTAATAGCTGTAATTACTGCATGCAATTGAGTTGTGCAGTTGCAACGCTTGGTTCAGCTGGATTTACGTTTTTCATTGTTATTAAATAACGATGAAAAAGGTAAATCAGCTGAACCAAGCGTTGCAACTTTATTCAATTATTTAGAGATAAATAGCTAAACAAAATGCAAAGGATCATTTTATTTAAATATTCATCTCTTATCCCCATCCTGTCATCATGCCCATCAACCCTCTCCCTCCCACCAACCCCCATCCCTCCTGCCCTTCACACACACCTTTTTTTAAAGGAGTACTTTTTTTTTTTTACAAGGACTTTTTTTTTTTTAGTTTTTTTTAGAAATTTTTAGATATAGATGACTTTTTTTAGAAATTGACGATTGTGTCCTTCCACTTCGAAACCCGACGTCGGCCCTGTGGAATAAAGTTTTAAAGTTATAAAGTTTTAAAGTTGAAATTTTTCTTAAAATCACGGTAAAGGAAGACATGACCCTCTATGATTGAGTCAGATACACGCTTTTTTATATATAAAAAAGACAATTTAGGCTTGAAGTTACTGAAATTTTGAGAAAACGATTTGTGATTACGTACGTGTGTATGTATTTATGTATGTATGCAGGGCCAGCATTTTTTGGTCTTTGAGATAACTTTCAGACATGGAGCAAACTCTAAACATTTATATGTTTATACTTATGTCAAATAAGAATGCTTAGCAAAAAATTGCAATGATTGGAGCTTGGGAACAAAAAGACCCAAAATTTTTGCTCACTCTGCCTCAAACGTGAGAGCAACAAGTTGATGAAATATTTTTTGTACTATTTTCAACTAGTCTTATATTCATCGATAAATTTTAAGTTTCATAGTATTATCTCTCAGCGTTCAAAAATTATGACAATATAAAATTTGCAACCCCCTCTAATTGAGCAATAGTAAGGTTTTCATGAATTGTTAATCCTTTTTTAAAACTTATTTTTTTTAAATATTTTTGTTTAAAAAATTACTTTGAAAGTCAATACACATTCAAATTTAACTTTTGTTAAAATTTTAACATGAAGTTAAAATTTTAATAAAAAAACTAGCTCTATGTACAATATGTTAGGTCTATAATGACCATTTAAAAAAAAGATTAGATTGTGTTATTTTAGGTCTTGAATTTTTTTAACAATTCTCAGCTATACTGAGGTTTTTTGATATTTTAATAAGAATTGCTGCGAGCGTCAGTAAACTTTTGGCTTTTTCAGCTCATGTTTTTTTTTCAGCTCAAAAAATACGAATCGCTATTGTTTTAGGCGGGACAATCAAGTTTAAAACTTTTATTGGGAATTCGTTGCTTCTCTTTACCGGCAGTTCTCTAAGAATTGATAAGGGATCAGATGTTATTAGTAGTATGTTTAACAAATCTATATTTATAGAAATACTTAACTATTTCCTCTGGAATGGAAAACTCAACTGGATCTCTTGAAGTTTCCTTATTTTAAATTCTTCCGAGAGCTGGTCAGTTGGACGAATACAACATTATAACTTCCGTGCCCAGTATTAAAATTATATGCTCTGTAACAAGCATTTATTACCATGAATATAAATCTAGATACAAAATTGTTGTTTCAGTAAAAGGTTTTTCAATTAAAACAAAATCAATAAGATGGCGAGAATATAGGGTTCACTATAAATTTTTTTAATTTATTCAAAGTCTAATCGTCAATCTCTGCGTTAGTAATATATATTTCTACATAAATAATATTTCACAGAGTATTTTTAAATATAAATTTATATAAACTAACTATGCAGCCCACCAACAGTAGATGGTGCGCTATGGCAGCCCGTGCTTAGCCTGTCAAGAAAAACTTTAAATTCATAAAATAATATTTTAATGTCATTCGGTAGATTGTTTCACTCCTTAACAATTCTGTTTTTAAAAAAATTATGTCAAATATCTTAGTTTTTGATAACCCGTTACAAACTTTCCTCTAATATTCCCTGTTAAAGGCGAGTTTCACTCTACTACTTCTAAATGATTTTTTAGATAAACATTTGGATCAGATCTCCGCAATTTCTTCTTATTTCCAGCGTTGTTAGATTAAGTCTATTCATTCGCTCTTTATATTCGCAACTTTCGTAGCTATTCGATGAACTTGTTCAATTTTAAAGATATCTCCTTCTAGATATGGTCTCCATGATGGCATACCAAATTCTAGATGCAGGCGGATATGCGTTCTTTTTTTCCGTAAACGGTTGCTCCCAAATCAAACGGAGGCTCCCATTTTCGGTAAAAGTAACTTTGAAACTATGCGAAAATATAATCATAAACATTAGACAAAGAATATAATCATAAACAATGACCGCTAAATGAATAAAATTGATGTAAGTGATAAGCTTATATCAAATTTATTACATTAAAAAGAAAATTAAATTTTTATAAAAAACTAAGTACATAGAAAATGATTATGTTATAACATCTTATCGTTTCTAAACGATAAGAAAGTAATTTTAAAGGAATTTAAACGTATATATATAAATATACATATATATATATATATATATATATATATATATATATATATATATATATATATATATATATATATATATATATATATATATATATATATATACATATATATATATAAATATACATATATATATATATATATATATATATATATATATATATATATATATATATATATATATATATATATATATGCTTATATACAAAACACACACACACACATATGTGTATATGCATACGTATATACATATATTATGATTCATATGTATGTATACATACTGTATGTCATACATATGTAATATATGTATGTATGTATATTATGATATGTAGATATGTATACATATCATAATAATATGTATGTAATAGATATTATTTTATATAATACATACATATGTATAAAATAAAATATGTATGTAATACATATGTTACATATGATATGTATGTACATACATACATATCAGATTTTCTTCGTTGTGGTGTTTCTGTACTTTACCTAAAAAGAGCAGCTACGTTTCTATGACCCGACAAACGAATGCTATTTTTTCAATTGTGATTAATTCACGGCCACTCCGCGTTTTCACTAAGCCTGCAATTGTTTTTAGCTGCTTTTCAAAAACGAATATTTAAAGTTTTTTTGGGTCGACCTTGAAGTTGATTTCGATTAGATATTGTAGAATAATACACTGAGTCTGAAAAAAATTGAATAAAATTTAAACCGGCAGAAAAAACTAATTAATAAAAATTTTTATACCTCAGCACCTTAAGGTTTTAGTTATGCTATATCTAAAAATTAGCCAGTATATATCTGGACAAAGTTAGTAATATGCTTTGGAAATTACGAAATGAAAAAAAAATTGCAAACTTTACATGGTGTTTTTAAAATCTTCAGGCACCGCTTATCTTACTTATTTGAATTAAGCTTCTAAAAAAATACAATGTGCTTAACCTGTAAAGTAAAATCCATCGCAATAGCAAAATGATTTCTTTATCAAAATTTTGTTAAATACAAGTCTGTAAATTTATAACTAAAATAATTTCATAAATAAATTTTACCGTCACTTTTAATTGCTCTAAAATGTTTGTCATTACTAACGACTCAAGTTGTTACCGATGAGGAACTGCTCATGTGAAAATATCATTAATTAGTCAATTCTTTGTACTGACTTTGTCCACCTAGCTTGTATAAAGCGGTTTACTGTGTGCCGGTTTTGGCCGTCCAATAACAGTTTGTTACAAAAAACATTTTTGTCCTGAGAAAATATCATTTTAACCAAATTCGTTAAAAAATATATTGATGGGCTAAATGTTTTCTCATCTTTTTCTTGAAATAAGAATACTCTGGTTTTAGAACTTACTAGGTAACTAGGTAAGTGTGGCGATTAGAAATATACATTATTATCTCAATCAAAAAAGTATAAAATAGTTTCATAGTTTATAAAATAGTTTCATAGCTTATAAAATAGCTTCATATCTTATAAATGTAAACTGGTCCAATAAAAGGATTTCATTGCGCCAGTACACATTCGCATGTAGCAGCACTATTGAAACAAAACAAAGCAACACGTTCGCAACTTTATAACAAAAAAAAAGCAAAATAACTTCAAGTAAATACTTCATTTTTAAATAAAAAAAACTTAAATTTTGTAAATAAGAATTTGAAATTTTTTGTTATAATACAATATAATATACAATAATCAAAAATATTTAAAGTTTGAACAAAATCAGTCTTCGTCTGAACTTGAAGTTGAAAGAAGGTTTATTTGATCCAATCGATAAAAGTCAGAAACATTCTGAAAAAATTATGTATTTAAAATAAATATATAAAAGTTTACCGTGGTAATATTTTAAAATGTATCATGTTTACAATTTAAAAGTTTAATTAAATTTCAGATTACTCATTATTAGAGTAATCAGACCTTTGTAACCAATTTTAATAAACAATAAGTTTTTTTTGTACCTCTGCACCATAGTAACGCACTTTCTTTAACTTCCTTTTTTTGATGCAGTTATACAACAGAATAACAAAAGTAATGGTTAAGGCACCAATCACGCCAGACATTATTGGAATTATAATGTATGAATACAAATACCGAAAGTTCTGGAAAAAAAAATTTAATAAATATACATAAATACAAAGATAAAAGCTTTTTTACGTCATCCGTATTTAAGCATTTTTTTGATAACTAATGCAAAAAGTAACTGGAAAAGTATAAAAAATGAGATGTAGGTTGATCCGTATTAGGACCCCTCCTATTTCTAATATATATTAATGATCTACAAAAGGCTTCTAACCTAATGACAATTATGTTTACTGATGATTCTAACTTATTTCTTTCTCATAACAACATTTTTACACCTTTTAGCAACATGAACATTGAACTAGTCAAAATTTCTGAATGGTTTAGATTAAACAAGCTATCATTAAATATTGATGAAACTAAATAGATTTTTTTTCATCCTTATGGTAAAAAGCACCAGCTGCCTAGCAACTTACCTATTCTTTTTATCGATAACATAATTATTAAAAGAGTTCTACTGACAAGATTTTTAGGTGTATATATCGATGAAAATCTTACATGGAAAAGCCACATTGTTAACTTGTGCAATAAAATTTTATACGTTTTATACAATATCAGAAACGTTCTTGATAAAATACCTTAATTCAATTATATTATTTGCTAATTCATTGCCATATTAACTATACAAACATTGCTTGGGGTAGCACTTATAAAAGTAAACTTAAACCTCTCTATGGCAACAGATTCATGTAGGACGCCTTATAAATTTCAAGGACCGTTTTGCTCACGCCAACCCTCTTTTATATGATATGAAAGCACTCAATATATATGAGTTAAATGTTTTTAATATTCTTTGTTTTATGCATAAATGCAAGACCCACCTATCACCCGTTTCTTTTCGTAATTTGTATTTACAAAAAGATATATTTTATAAATATATTTTAAGGAACGATAATTTAATTCGATAACCATTTTCTCAAACTAATTTTGGAAAAATTTTTATTTTATTTCGCGGACCATTTTTATGGAATAGTATAGTTCTAAATACTTCTAAAGATTTTTCTCAAGAATGTAATTTTGATTCTTTTAAAAAAGATCTTAAAAAACTCATTTTTTCAACTGAAAATATATTAATTTTACTTTTAAATCCCTTACTTATATTAGTTTATGTATATATTTAATGTATATTCTTATTTATTTATTTATTTTGTTTTTTATCAATTAATTTATAGTTTTTATATAATATTAAGGAATTATTTAACATGTTTGGTTTTAGTGAATTATTTAATATGTTTTAGTTTTTAAGTTTTAGAACTCTTCTATTGTAATATTGTATGTTTATTTTTATTTTATAATATTATATTACGAATTTTATATACTTTTATTATTAAATCTAATTTTGTAATTAAAAAAGTTGAACAAAAATAAATAAATAGCAAGTATAAGAACATTTAATACTTATAGTAATAACAAAAAACTATATATATATTAAAAAAATATATATATAAGAAAAAGAAAATAAAAAAAATGGATGTATGCGTATCTGCAAATATATGTTTGTAGACTACGTTTAAAGGTGAACCATTCATTGGTAGTGCTAGGCGTTTTTGTCTTCAGAAGCATAAACGTTAATTTATATATTTGGCAGTGGCTTGGCGTTTTTTGTTGTCAGAAGCATAAACAGAAATTTGGTAATTTGGCTTAACACACTGCGATAACCATCCCATATGGCTATCTAGGTCCTATTTTACAACTTTTTGAACAATTTAGAAATGAATCATATTCAGTCTGGAAATGAGATTATATTGATTATATTCATTGATATCTAGTGAATAATATATAGCGATAAATAAGATTCAGTGATTATTTTTGACAAATTATATTCAGTGTGCGCAAGTGATTTATCTAGTAAATTATGGACATCATTGTTCGCATGAGTCAGCTGTTCGGAAGACACAGCAATTTGATTGATACAAGCCGTAAACACCATAACAAAAGGAAATAAGCATTATAAAATAAAATAAAAACGTTCTAATTTTTTTAATAGCGGTTTCTCTGTGACAAGACCTGATGGTCTTCTTTGAGTTAGCGTGCTTTATATTTATTTTTGTTCTTTATTTCTTTACGATATCTTGACTTGTTAACTTTTTTTATATATATTATTTGTATCAGTATCATAAATATTATAATAAAGAACACAAAAAAAAAAAAAATGATATAACCAAAGAGAATGAAAAGTATCGAGTATCGAGTATTATAGCAAGGCCGAAGACAACTTTTTTTTTTACGCTTGAGCTAAGCATCTTTGAAACATGAAGAAAACTCCATATTTAAGTATGTTCATATATATGAGGAATGAGGATGCTATGCAAAAAATTGCGGTGATTGGAGACTGGGAACAACAAAAACTCCAAAACGTTAGCCCCCCCCCCCGCCCCAAATAGGAGGACAATTAGTCAAATTTGTTTGTTTTTTCCAATTTTAAACTTAATTTATATTTATCAATGAATTTCAAATTTGATTCAATTATCTCTTGTTGTTTGGTTTTTATGACCTTATAAAGTTTACACCCCCCTCAAATTGAGGGGGTATTTCAAAGATGCTTAGCTCAAACATCAAAAAAAAGTTGTCTACGGCCTTGTATAGTAATTATAATAGATAGCCAAATGAAATAAATAAATAAAAAAATGATGATATAAAAATCGTTCTAATAAATATATTTTTTTGAAATCTTAAAAGCGATTTCTTATGAGTTTTTTTTTTTTTTCACTTTATTCATCTAAGCGCAACCTTTTAAATTTTATACTGATTTCATACTCAACACATAAACATGCGAATTTCAGGATTGGTTTTTATGAGACGGTCACACCCCAATGTGTAAAATTTAATTAATTTTGAGAGTGTAAAGTTTAAATAACTTGAAAAAAGATTAAAAAAAAATTAGTATACTTTATCTTTGTTTTCTTTATCTTTCTCTTTAGACTCTAAAAATAAAAATTTTTGATAACAAACTAAAATTATATTAAAAAAAGTTTAAAAAAATTAGGAACAAAATTTAGTGAAATATCAAGAACAAAATTTAGTGAAATATTGATCGAAATTAAACTTTTTTTTTTTTTTTTTTTGTTAGAAATGTGATTGAATTAATATGATCATATAATTGATTAAAAATATAAAATAAATAGATTATCGGCAAATAGGGTGACCAGACGTCCTGGTTTTCCGGAATAGTCCCGATTTTAGGTAAGCTGTCCCAGGGTCCCAAAAAAGCTCATATAGCGGGACAGTTAACTATCCCGCTTTAAAAAAAAAAGTTTTATTTGAAAGAAAATAAACATTTTAATGATTTTTATTTCAATGACATTTCTTATTGTACCTAATAACTTATTTAATATATAATAACATAAAAAAAAGCAATGTACTAACTAATGTTAACATTTCTAACTAAGTTTTTACAATTCTAATACAATCTTGTATTTTATTTTACGTCTGGCGACGGTATGAACTAATCAAACTTAAACATCACATGAATATATTAAAAATTAGTACTTAGCTGTATTTTATGATTTATGATTTAAGAAAAAGTGATTTTTTAATTTTTAAATACCAGCGCATTAATTATCGGCCAGGGGCCGTATTCTCATCTCTCCGTTAAGCTAAACGCAGCGTTAGTCAAAAATTTCTTTTAAATTACATTAATAAAAAATTTATTTAAAATTATAATTTTTTAAACATAAATGTTTTATTTTAACGAATTTATATAAATTTTCGTCATTTCTTTACTTAGAAATATTGTAATGAAATTTCAGACAAAAGTTCTGTCAAGCTTAACGGAGAGATGAGAATACGGCCCTAGAGTTATTGTAAACAAAGTTTCCGTTAAAACCAAGTGAAAAAACCGTAAACAAACCAAACAATAAAAAAGTTTAAACATTACAGTTTTATAATTACAAATTTTATTTATTAGTTTTCTAATACAGTTTTGTAAATTCAATAAATGAGTAAAAGAACTATTTCTGTTAAAAAATTTATTTTTAAACTATGATCATTAATGAGAGAATTTCCTGCTTATAAATTTATGTATATATGTATGTATGTTTAAATTTGGCCCCGATTTGGGGCCCTCAGAGATCACTAACCAACTAATTTCGACAGCCTTTACCAAATTTTCCCTTTATTTTATCAATCCTATTTTGTGTCCCGGTTTATCTTTTTAAATATGGTCACATTGTTGATAAAGTAAACTTCGTGTTTATAGCATATACATCTTTTTATTACGATATTCTTTAAAATATCAGTAAAGCAGTTAAATTTTAGGAGTTTTTCATTAATTTTTATCATCTATAAAAAAAGTTATTATTGTTATATTAATAAAAATTATTCAAAGTAAATAACAAACTAATCTTTAGAATATTTAACATGTTTCTAATATTAGAAACTTGTTAAATTTTCTTAAGCTACCTCTTAAGCTATTTTCTGGTTATTTACTTAATTTTGAATGCTTTATTTTTACAAAAATTTAAAGATTACATATAGTAAGATCATCTTATTGCTATATCGTTGCTTATAGCTATAAAATTTTATCTAAAAAATTCGTATTGCAAATATTTTCAATAAAATAATAATATAAAACTGCAATTAGGCATCATTGAACACTATATGTAAAGTGTTTTTATTATAATAGGAAATACGTCCTTCAAAATTTGCTCCCAAAAGAGCCAGTTCAGCTCAATACTGATACTTTTACTTTAAGGTTACTACACTTGATGTACTCACAAAAATAGATAACTTCTTTAAAATTAGGATCAATATTAGTTGTATAGATCTCTTGATAATTTATTATCGAAGTTTGCAAATTATCAATATTTCGTTGCCAGTGACGTCTGCCAGCCCATTATGAAGTGTCAACTAATGATATTTCTCAAAATCTCAGGGAAATAAATAACAACGTTGTTAAGAAATTTGAATTAAATTTTTTTTTTACGCCTAAAATACGAACTACAATTTTAAGCGGGACTTTTAGGCAACTGCCTATTTTAGGCAATTGTCTATTTTAGGCAACTGCCTAGTTTGATTAATGGATAATCCACCTATAAAAAAAGGTTTATATAAATTTGAAATTACTCATAAATACATTACGACAATGCATTTTTTAATATAAAATTTATAAGCTATAAATTTTTTATAAATTTATAATATATAGGTTTAAAAGTATAGATAATAATATTTTTATTTAATAAAAACGTTAAAATCATTTTAAGTAAATTTAGAAAACAATAAATTTAATATTTGGGATAAAATTTTAAATTTGGTAACTTAAAGCTACTTTGAAATTTTTTTCGAATTCTTTTCAACTTAATAGTAGACTGGGGAACCGATTTCCGATATACAATAACTAATTACTTTTTTGAAAAACATCCTTATTTCTCATAGTTATAAAAATATAAATATTTTATATGGTTCCAGTTGCATAGTATTCCAGGAAGTAAATAAAATACTTTTAAAAATTTTGGTACAAAACATAAATATTGTTAATACCTAAACTATTTCCATACCCATTTTCATCTGGAAGTCGAATATTCATATCTGAAATCCAGTTGACACTAAAATCTGAATGGATGTTGGTAAAACGAGATTGATTTACTACTGGAGTCGAGGCAACTAAATGAGTCATCTCCATAGTTAAAGTTGGCTTTAACAGACGTGATGTACTTTCTAAGATATAATTTTTTTCTTCTTGTTGTATCTTGGACTTATTCCTACTTAAGGAAAAGTTTAAAATCTTTATGGATGGAATTAGGCTATTAATGTATGCTGATGCAATGCTTACACTGTTATATGTGTTTTTGATGGAAGTATCTTTTCTGCTTTCCGAGGTCATTGATTTGATTTGATAACTTGTTGCAGTAGAAAAAAACACAGTAGGCAAAATACTACTTTGTAAAGTTGCAGAGCTTATTGAACGATTAGAGATGATAATGCTTGTTGCATGTGCTTTTGATGGCATAATAACATCGATTGATACTTTTGGTTTTAATTGATTATGTTCTTTTATTTCCTCAATTTGAGTTGGATCTTGAAGTAAATTGTTTTCTTCGTCATTGTATTCTGATGGTTGAAATTTAAAAAACGGTATAGTTTTAAAAATATCGTCTAATGAATTGCTATTTTTGTCCCAAGAAACCTTTTGGTCATCATCACTTAAGAAATCTTCAGTTAATATGTTACCATGACAATAACCTTGCAATATTGTCAAATAAAAAAACAATTTCAATTTCATTTCTGTTTTACTCGTAATCTTATATAGCTGCATAGTTCTTAAAGTTAGTTATGTAGCTGCATTGCAGTTCTTTAAAATATATAAACAAATAGACATCTTGCACTTTTTTTTATTTAAAGTTGTAACCCACTACACTTTCAAATAACATTTCAATAGAACTTCAGATAAATAGAAAAGCTTATTTTAAAGGTTTTGAATCAATGATGCGTTAAGTTTTTTGAGTAACTCTACCTTTGAATGATATAAAACGTTTTTTTTTGATAATGCTCAACTAAAAGATCAATAAAATATGTTCTTTTAACTTTTTTTGTTTTTCTTTTTTTTGTTTGTTTGTTGTTGTTTTTTTTTGTTTTTTTTTATTTTTTTTTATTTTTTTGAAATAAGATGATCACGCAACGAAGTGTTGTTTTTATTTTTTGCATTTAGACGGACTTACACCAGTGTTGTCAGTTTTACATATTTTTTGAAGTTAGTATCAGGTTTTTCGGATTTTTTATGTTTACAGCTCAAAATCTTTCTTTGTTTTCTTATAATTTCTTATTTTTTATACTCCGTTATGTTTCTTTACTATTTTTGTTTTTATACTCCGTCATACTGAATTTGCAATCAATCAAAAACTGTTTTGATTGATTGCAATCAAAATAATTTTTTCATTTTAAAATCAAAGGTGTATGCATGCCTCACGTTAAAAATAACCCTTTAACAAATACAAGCTATGAACCCATTTCACCCCGAAGTTAGCCTAAAATGTTCCCAATTTGACCGTCTCACCTAACCAATAAGGAAAATTTTTAAATATTAAGACTGAGTTTTATTTATTTTTGATTAATTGTCACAGTTGTCTGTAGTAGTAAAGATTAGTTGGCTTTATTGTTCAGCTTATTTTTTATTGGGTTTTTTATTTTTATCAGTTTCTTTGACAGAGGTCTTTTGCTTGCTTTCTTATACTAATAACTTACTAATTAAAAAATTTGATCCAAATGTTCTAATTACTATTAGTTTTCTTGTTTTTTTTGATATTATTATTGTCTTTGTTGCTTGCTTATCTTTCAAATTTTTGTATAGACTACTTGTCAAAACAGCAGTAAATTTTCCGAAATTTATTATTTCGTGGAATAGTAACTTTTGGAATAGGTGCAACTTCTGTTTATGGAAAATAATAGTTTTAATTGGAAATAATTGGCGGCATAAGAGGCTGTGAAGAGTAGTAGTTTTGTGCCTGAACTTAATTAACACCTTGCATTACAATGTTTGAGGCCCTGAAGCTCAATGAGCAGATCCTCATTTTGAGCATTATCTAAAATCTGCTTTGTTGTATTAATAACGTTTAACCGGCCACATTTTTAGTGGCAACTGCAGTAAAATGTTATTTAAAAGTAGTTTCTGTGAAAACGAGTGAGCCAGTCTTTTTAAAACAATTACTAGTAGTATGCAAGATGATGGCACACTAAACTGCTTACATGCTTTCTTTAATTCCATTTCTTTCTTTCTTACAAGCTCAATAATTATTAACCTCTTACTCCAACACTGTCTTTCTGATTTATTTCCCTATTTCTAAAACTCTTTTGTTTTAATAAAATGTATTGATAAAAAAACTTTTAAACGCGGTCTAACCAATCAAACTATAAATAAAAAGGGCTTGGGATGCACTATAATTTTGTAATATACAATACAATACGAATAGACGTTTTTTATAAAATATATAACATAATATCTAATTAGTTCTGCTGAACTTAATAGTTAGTGCCTACTCGTGCGTTTTGACACGAAGCTGAAGGCAGCCATTAAATGTGAAATAATGGCTCTTAGAAAATATATTCCGTATTTTTTCCGGAGATTTTACCTAATCAATTTTCTAACAATTTGAGTTTGCGGTTGATATATGAAATGATCGTGTACATTATATGTATAATATAAAAAAACTTTAAAAAGTATCGGCGGTTAATTGAAACCCACAGGAGTGCTAAAAAAAATAGCCCTGAGGTCAGCGCACTTAATTACAGAGCTATCAAAGATATAGGACAAAACTACAGAATTATCAAAGATATAGGACAAAACTACAGAGCTATCAAAGATATACGACAAAACTACAGAATTATCAAAGATATAGGACAAAACTACAGAGCTATCAAAGATATAGGACAAAACTACTGAGCTATCAAAGATATAGGACAAAAAAGAAAAAAACTATTTTATAAACTTTTTATACTTTTTTTTATTATTATTATTATTATTTTATATAGCGATAGGCTAAAATAGTTTTAAGTAGTTTCAAAAACTGGCATAAGTGCAAATTCTTACGGCGCACTCATTCCAATTCGCACTTATGCTTGTTCGCACTTATGACAATTCACACTTGTGCCAATGCTTTCAAATTTTTTCAGCGCATTTATGCTAGTTCGCACTTACGCCAGTTATTGTAATTGCTCTGCACTTATGGCAATTTGCGCTAATGCAGATTCGCTATTATAAAATTTTTTGAATAAAGTTGATATTTATACTTAGGTGATACTTATTTTTATAGTAATGTATTTTTGTATTATTATAATACCGTATAACTTTTTAGATAAAAATAAGTAAACAAAAAAAAAGTACTTTATTCAAAAAAAAAATTTTTTTAATTGAAACGTTTGTATCTTAACGAAATTGCTTATCCGCTAAAAATGCTTATAACATTCATTAACGTTTTTAGGTTTTCTAACTTTAATTTGAAAAAATAAAAACGGTTTTTTAAAAAAATAACTGGTGAACCGCTAATAAATAGTGGTTCGCGATACGGTACCGAAGCGTTTAAAGTTTGTTAAAATTAATTTTACAAAAGAACTATTTTACTTTAACAACTTTAAAAATAGAAAATATTTATTGTTTTTTCTATAAATATGTATAAACTTTTTTTTGTTGTTGGTTATTAATTGAAAATCGTCCATATTTAACCTTTTTGGTAGATATCTGTTTGCTTAAAATTACCTCTATATAAAGTTCGCAACAAGAACAAGTAAGTCTAGCCATTAGTGGAACTAGTGCATACGGTAAACACATGTGAAAATCCATCCCACATGAATGCTTACATAAATTACACATAGAACCCATGTAAGAGAAGCGTTGTGTTTCAATAAGAAATTACTACAGCCATTTAAGTATTGTATCTGTTATAGTACTTTTAATTGCAATTTTAATAATTTTTACGTTTTTTTAGTATGAGTTATTTTAAAATTAAAAGGAAGACTTACCTAAACCAATTATTATTAACCTCACATATAGAATTTCACTTATATGAATATTTTTTGTGAAGAATTTAATGTAGTTTACTTTGTTTGTTTCATCAATATGTTGATTATTTTCTTTGTTGAAAAGGAAAAATTGTCTAAGAGATTGAATTAAAATATTTAACATAGCTAGCTCGCCATGATTCGTTATCTGGGTCGTCTTCAGCTTTGTAAATTAATATAGTTTAATAAGAGGGTCGTCCACAAATTACGTCACGCATATTTGTACCGTTTTTGACCCCTTCCCCCACCTTCCATATCATTACATCGTAACTCTTTAGTAACAAGTTCCGTATGAGTTGTCACAAAACCACTAACCCCCAGAGTGACGTAATTTATGGACAACCCCTAAGAGGGTTGTATTATTATTATAATAGTATATTATTATAGCCTTAAATTTCGAAAATATCTACATATATGTATATATACATGTATATATATGTATATATGTGTGTATATATATTAATATATACAACTGTATTATTATTACAATAATATATTATAAATTTCGAAAATATCTGGGATAAAAGTCACGCATTTGTCATCTATTTTAGAGGTACTTGTGTCATGTGTTTACGTAATCAGTTAGGTAAATCTGCGCATCCAAAGCTATAATGATACAATTTTTACTTTAATATAGAAAATTGATTTTCTATCTTAAAGTGGGAAAATGTTAATTTTTGACTTTTCCTTTCAAAATAAATAAACGGGGTGAAGAAATTTTTTTTTTTGCTCTAAGAGCAATATTTTTATGAAATATTTTTGAAGTATATGTTAATGATTGTTGTAAAAAAAAAATATTAAATTGAATTATTCTTTTACCGTATAAAAATATTGAAGTAAACAAGGAATTGGCATAGAAATGGTCAGAGTGGAATAGACTTGAAAAACCTTTAGAAAAAGTTATTCCTAAATTTTTAAAAATTCCAAAAAATAAACATGTTAGATATTTTTACATGTTTTTTATCTAAGGTTTTCTAACCTAAACTAGAGTGAAAGATGAGAAAGCTAGCCTCAGGGTTTAAGCTGAAGGGTCTTGAGAGAAAGTTGTCAAAATAAGGATTAACAAAATAAATTGAATAAATTTTAAGTTTTATTTATTTATTTTTTTTCAACGTTTTTTTTTTCGGAAAACCTTATACTACAATTTATAGGTAGTATGTGATATAAAGATGAGGGGCTTTTTCTTTTCCTGCGTTGCACTTTCCCACTTATTTTTTTTCAACGTTTTTTTTTTCGGAAAACCTTATACTACAATTTATAGGTAGTATGTGATATAAAGATGAGGGGCTTTTTCTAACCCTAGCAGTGGTTCTTGTTCAAATTGAAATGTTTTTGAATCCAACATGACAGCCATGGCATTGATTGTATTATTAATACAATGTATTATACAAAAATATATAAAACGTTGTATTGCAATACATGATAATTTAGAAACTATGGTTTCTAAATTAAAAACTACAATTAAAAGGGAAAAACTAAAGATGTTCAAGAAAAGACATTGATTTAAGGATACAATGCAGCATGTATAATTTACATTCCTAGAAAAGAATTTCAAGCCAATATATCATGTATATCAATATAACATGTACATTACAAACTTAAAATAAATATATGGAAGTAGACATAGCTTGAAATATAAATTTTCAAACATTATTGCTTCGTTTTCTCAAAATGAAAAAACAGGGATCACTGGATTTCCCCTTGCACCCTTCATTTAAATATTAACTATGTTTGTTTAGTATATTATCGTTTAATTAAATTTATTACCCTTTACGTTATATATAATATAATATTTTTTTTTTTTGTTTTATTACATTTTAAACAAGCATTTTGTTATTATATTTAAAATACAAATATATATCTATATATCTATATATATACATATATATATATATATATATATATATATATATATATATATATATATATATATATATATATATATATATATATATATATATATATATATATAATGATCTTAACTAAAAAATAAATGAACGCGGGGACTCTTAGAAGACCTTACGGTCTTGTCGTCGAGTACGCTAAGAAATATTCGTGTTAAAATTTATAAGATATTTGCAAGATAAAAAATAAGTTAACGAAGTAAGAAACCTAAAATATTCCGTCATAAATACAAGATGCGTTATATCTATTATATATGTAGATTAACAGTTGTTAATGATACATATAAAATTTTTATAAATTCATGTTTAAATAGAGGATAAACAGGAAGATCACTAAAAAATATCAGAAATATAGTGTTAAATCTTCGATTGTAAAAATGAGTTCTTGTAGATTCGATAAAAAAAAAATTAATTACTTTGATGAATAAAATCCTCAGTAAAATTTTTTAAACTATTTTATTCTATAAGGGAAAAAAAAAAAAGATTTGTTTGAAAAATGGACTGCTTAATTATCATAGCGTAAAATGTATTTATTTTTATCTTTTGATGAATATAAATTATGGAAAGAAATCGGGGATGAATTTGTTTTACATTTAAACATAAAAAGAATATTAAAAATATTAGGCTCATATATATTAAAAACTTTCATTTCAAATAATAGAGGCTTGGCATGAGTATAACGGTCTTTAAAATATATATGAGATGCTACATGCCTCTGCCGACAATAAAGAGGTTTAAGTTTATTTTTACTTGTAATATGATTGCATAGTTTATGTGACAATGAATAGATGAATGATATAATTGTACCAAAGTACGTTTATTTAAATCATTTCTTGCTTTGTACAATATTCCTATACGTTTTGAAATTTTACTTGATAAGTTTTTAATGTGATTTTCCATGTAAGATTTTTATAAATAAAAACACCGAGAAAATTTGTTACTGTCAATAAAAAGTTGAGGCATGTTAATTGGCAGTTTTTGTTTTTTGATAAGAGGGTGGAAAAGAATCCATTTTTTATCAATATTAAGAGATGTTTGTTAGTCTTAAACCAGATATTTAAACCAGAGAAGGAATGCTTTTGTGTGATATAAATAAGTTAGTGTCATCAGCAAACACAATTGTTATTAAATCCGAGGCTTTGTATAGATCATTAATATAAATAAGAACAGGAAGAGGTCCTAATATGGATTCTTGAGAAACTCCACATGTAATATTTAACAAGTTTGATGAAAATGTTTCGTTGGCGTAAAAAAATTGTTTACAATTAGTTAAATAACTTTTCAACCATTTTAAAACAATGTCTGTTATACCATTATATTTTAATTTTTTTTAGCAAGAATTTTATGATCAATTGTATCAAACGCTTTCGCTAAATCAATAAACATTCCCAATGTGAATTTAGAACTATTAAATGAGTCTGATATACTTCTTGTAAGCTGAATAATAGCATGCTCTGTTGAATTATTTTTTTTAAATCCATATTGCATGTTATATAATAATTTGTTTGCTAAAAGGTCATTCCCAGTAAGCACAGAAACGTGTAAATCACGTTTTACGGCACACGTGTTTTTAACGTAGAAAAGCAGTCTATATGAAATGAGCTTTTCAAGTGTTTCAGACGTCTTTTGGAAACCTATTTTAAACGGGTTTTAGACGTTTATAAAACGTTTTAATCACCATTCTTTGACACGTGTTTTTACGGTGTCAGAATCATATGAAATAAGATTTTCACGAGTTTTTAGGACATGTTTGATGTCTTACTTAATCCTATTTTAGACGGGTTTTGTGCTTTTATATAAGAAGGCAATTATATATATTCGAGACTCAACCTATTTAAAAACGGTCAGTTTTTGATGATTAAGCAGTTATTCGTATAGGTGGCACGCGTATAAATAAAAAGAGTTTATTAAAGAAATATTATTTATTTTAAAACTAAAAGAAACAAAAAATACATTCAGGAGAGTGGAGTCATAGCATGCCATGACATGAACAATCAGCTGACAGGTGACAGCACACAGGAAGAATTTCGTTGACAAGTGCCATTTTGCAGCAGACAAAACAAGTGCAACTTTTTTGGTTTGTTTCATTTTCTTAAGTCTGTTCCGTGTCAACGTCACGGAAGTTTTTTAATAATTAAAGAAAGTATCCAGAAGCTTCCAGAAGAAGCATCTGGAAGCATCCAGAAATATCCAGAAACATTCAGAAGCATCCAGACGCATCCAGAAGCTTCCAAAAGCATCGAAAAAAAGCACCTAGAACCTTTCAGAACAGGTTAACACAGGTTCATTTTACTATATAAGAGACATGTAAATCGACATGTAATTCAGTCAGTATATGGGAGTCAATCAGTCAGTATTATCAAGACAGTTTATCGAAGTGAGTTTTATCAAAGTGTTTTATCGAAGAACATCAATACAAGAAGTGAAATACAACAAGTGTTTCATTACATCAATACAGTCCACATCCAACCAAGACGTTTTGTTCCACAGAGCATTATTGTATCATCACAAGGTAAATGTAACACGGTAAGCCTTGAGAAGCGTGATTATTTATTTTTATTATTTTTATGACTTCAAGTGCAAAAATGGCTCTCGGATTGGAACTAAGAAAGAAAATTATTGGCGGTTACGTAAGTGGAATGTCACAAAAAAGTATTTGTGATAAATATCGCGTGAAAAAATGGACCGTATCAAGACTATGTTCCAAATATCGTTCTGCGGGTTAGTTGGCAGCAGATAATAAAGGTGGAAGAACCGCGCTCCACCACTTCTAGAGAGGATTCTATGATTGTCAGATCCGTCAAGAAGGATGCCTGGATATCATCAGTCGAGATACAAAAGCAATTAGAGCTGCCTGTATCGAACCGAACAACCAGACGACATGCTGTTGAAGCCGGATTGTTTTCTCGACGCCCTGCAAAGAAACTGCTGATTTCACTAAAAAACCAGAAGAAAAGACTCCTGTTTGCTACATCTCATATTGACTGGAATGTGCAGAAATGGCGAACTGTCCTGTTCAGTGATAAATCGAAGTTCAACATCATTGGGAGTGATGGCATTTGCCGTGTACGTCGACCTGCCGGAAAACGCCTCGATTTACGTTACTGCCATAAGACCGTGAAGCATGGTGGAGGCAATGTAATGGTCTGGGGGTGTTTTTCTGCTAACGGTCTAGGTCCAATACATCGAAACGATGAAATAATGGACCGTTTCATGAATAAAAATATCCTGAAAGATGTTATGTTACCTCATGCTGAATGGAACATGCCAATAAAATGGGTTTTTCAGCAAGACAACAATCTGAAATCTACTGCAAAAGTAGTCAAGCAGTGGTTTCAAGACAACCACCTATCGGTGATGGATTGGCCGCCTCAATCTCCGGATCTCAACCCTATCGAGAACCTGTGGGGGATCGTCAACCGCAGAACTAATCGTGTAGGTGTTCGTAATAAGGATCAACTGTTTGAACAAGTCCAAAAGGCCTGGGCAGCGATTCCACATTCATTGATCACCTGATCGAATCTATGCCTCGAAGATGCAAGGCTGTGATCGACAACAAAGGATTGGGCACAAAATATTGATAGCGAAATACAGTTTGGTCAACATTTTGTCGAGTTGCACTTGTTTTGTCCAGAAGGAAATCAACTTTTTTAAATACTTTTGATTAATTTATTAATTTTCGTGTACAAATAATGAACTTTGTGATGAATAAAACTTGAAGAACTTTGTCTCTAAACAGTTACATAGTTATTTCTCTAAATTGAAAAAATGCAGCACTTTTATATAAAGAAACTAAATTAGCATTATTTGGTTGCACTCATTTTGTCCGATACTGTATATATAAACAATATCACTTCTGGTTTTCTACGGTTCTAGGTGCAAACTTTAATTCGCCAAGTTCACCAATAAAATTGGTGATATCTTTCGATATTTAGAAGATATAATCGAATTGATATCTTTCGCCAAACTTTTATCTCATACTAATGCAGCTAAAACAAAATTAAAATAATAATGAAATAAATAATAATTTAATAAACAAATAATGAAACTAGTAAATGACTCTTATATTCAGAATACTATTTTGTCATAAACAAAACTTGTTTTTATATGAATAATACTTAAGTAAATATTTAGGCTTACCAAAAACCTCTAATACTTACCCAAAATTGCTTCGCCGAGGATTTATTTAGGCTTCGCTGAGACTTCTCAATTTTACAAACAGTCTCGTTTGTGCACTTTCTTGCGATTAACGAAGATGTTTCTCCAATCGGGTTGTTTTAAGCATTTTATATAAATAAAAATAGACGTTGTAATGCAAACAATTTATTTGTCTACTTTAACACACTTCCTAATAACTCTCATAAACTAATTTATGCTTGGTAAATATTTTGAACCATTAACAATATACAAACTTAAAGTCTTAAAAACACTAAAATAAGTATATTCTATAGTATGAATAATTAATTTTTTACTCAATAAAAGTAACAATACTTTGGAAACTCTTTTACAAAACAACCTGATTTTCCTAGTTAAAATTACATAAAAAATACCTGGAAAATCCTAGACTTAACATCTTTATCATTCTTAATCCTTAACCTAATAAAACAAGCATGCATTATAATGCACTTATATTAGAATTATTATGCCCTACAGGGGGAAGTGCTGGATTAAGTGGGGCTGGATGGCTATAAAGCTCTTGAAAAGAGTACCTTTTTTTATATAATTAATATTTACACTTTGGTTCATGAAAAAGGCCTAGAAAAAAACAACAAAAAGTCTAAATACGCCACTTTATAAGTCACAACTATATCATTCATAGCATTAACCAAAATATCAACTTTCATGGAAGTTGATATTTTGGTCAATGTTTTTAGAAAATATTAGTACTGCGCCTAAAACACTTGAAGAAACGGATGCTTACAAAAGTTAGCAGCTAAAATGCATTTTAGCTGCTAACCTTCTTTTGAAAGCATCAGTTTCTTCAAGTGTTTTAGGCGCAGTACTAATATTTTTTGGGTTGATTTAACTTCTGCCAATTTAACTGCTAATTTTGATGGGATTTCTATATAAGTTTTTAAATCAGTTCTCAGTTTATTTGCTCAAATTTTTGAAAAAAAATCAGTTCACAAATTAGTTTAGTTTTTGATATTATTATTTTTCCATCTTATTTTAGTTCTTAATTAGTTAATTAAATGAATTAGGATTTGAAATATGAGGTGAAATATTGATATCAACAGTGCTAATAGTTCTCTTTTAAATTAGTAGAGAACTGTGAAAGGCTTGATGGCTCACAAGAAAATAAACATGGCTTATAAAACATATAACGTCACAGACGAAATTGAAAAATACCTTGTTCTGCAAATTTAATATGAGATAATTTAAAATCAGGTTGCATACAGACTCTGCACATTTATCTCGTTAGTTTTTCCAACAAGATTTTGATTAAACTAAATTCTTACTCTGACATGTTTAGTAGCCAATTAACTATATATATATATATATATATATATATATATATATATATATATATATATATATATATATATATATATATATATATATATATATATATATATATATATATATATATATATATATATATATATATATATATATATATATATATATATATATATATATATATATATATATATATATATATCTATATATATATATATATGTATAAACAGTGGTGGCCAAAAGTCCTGGAACATCATATTTTATGTTATGAAATCAATATATTTGTGTGAAAAACAATTTATTAGTAAATTTTTTTATTTTTTTCAATAAAATAAGTGTTTATAACAATTTTAAAGATGATAGGTACATGCACATACATGATAAAAGTTCAATATTTAATGGAAGCATAGTTATTGTCAATTACCATTTGGATACGTTTTGGCATGCTGTTAACAAGTTTTGTACAATAGTCTGGTGTAATTTCATGGATCCACACTGATTTGATTGCTTCAACTAAATCATTATAGGATCTAGGCTTTTTGGCAGCAACTTTTACTTTCATAATATGCCAACAATTTTCAATAACATTAAGATCTGGTGATGACCCAGGCCAATTTTCAAGGGTTTGAATTCCTTCATCAGCAAACCACTTCTTTACAATTTTGGCTGTGTGGCATGGTGCACCATCCTGTTGGAAATAAGTGCAGTTCAAGATCTGCATGAAAGGTGGCAACTTTTCCTTCATAACATCCAAATAGACTTTGCTGTTTATTGTGGTATTCTTGGGCATTGTCCATAATGGCCCACGTCCTTTGGCAGAAATAGCACCCCAAACCATACAAGACACAGGAGCCTTGACACTGCTAACTGTATATTTTGGCATATATCTACAGTTTTTTGGTCTTCTTACAAAGTTGTTTGTAACATTAAATTGTTTAATACATGTTTCATCTGAAAAAAGAACTTTAGACCAATTTTCTCCGGTCCAATTTTTGTAGCGCTGACAAAATGTTTTTCGATCTTTTAGGTTTTTTAATGATAAAAAAAGTTTTTTTGCTGGCTTGCATGTCTTCATTTTGAAATCAACCAAAAGCCTTCTTCTAACTGTTCGTTCACTTACTTTTTTGTCAATAAAAATTTCTTTTGAAATCTCGTGTGCAGATAGCCGTGGATTTGCATGGCTGATCCGGCCAATAAGTTTGTCAGTTCTTGAGGTGGTTGCTCTGGGCCTGCCTGATCTCATCTTTGAAGTAAAATTTAATTGGGGCTCTTCTTTATGCCTTTTTAAAGTTCTACTTACAGTTGATAATGAACAACCAAGCTTTTCAGATATTTCTCTTTGAACTAAACCTTGTTCATATAATGCAGCAATAATTCCTCTTTTTTTAGGTGAAAGTTCTGGCATAATATAACTGATAAATTGCTTATGAATAATAAAAAACGATAATAAATTGCGCAATATACAAATATGTAACTATAAACATATTGCTATGTAAAAACAAAAGCATCAAACTTTTAAAATTTATACTTTAGATCAAAAATAAATTTTTTTGGTCGTTAAATGTTTTGTTCCAAGACTTTTGGCCACCACTGTATATACATATATATATATATATATATATATATATATATATATATATATATATATATATATATATATATATATATATATATATATATATATATATATATATATATATATAGCATAATGAAATTTAACACCCTTTAATCATTAATTACTCAAAACCTACTTGCTTTATTGCAAGTTGTTTTTCTATATAAATATATATTGAAATATATATTTATATATATAAACATATATTTCATTCCTGATATATATATATATATATATATATATATATATATATATATATATTATATATATATATATATATATATATATATATATATATATATATATTAGGGTGTCCTAAAAAACAACATTTTTGAAAAATATATGCAGAGACCCCCTTAATGTGTTCTATCTAATACAAAAACACTAGATTTAAAACTTTTTTGAATTAAAAATATTTTAAGGGGTCCCTCAAGACCCTCGAATATTTAATGGGTCCCTAATATTTTCAAAAAAAAAAATTTTTCAAAAATATGTCAACCTGGTACTCAAATAAAGCGAAATTATATAAAAATTTCAAACACAATATAGATTTCAAATATAGAATTGTTATTTTTGGTTTTATTACATGAAAAATTACATTTTTTAACAAAAAACAAAAAACTGCATTTTTTATGTATTTTTATGACAATTTTGATAAATAAGTTAAAATTTTTCCAAATTAAATATTATTTTTTAAATTTTTATATAATTTTGCATATATTTTTCAAAAATGTTGCTTTTTGGGACACCCTTATATGTGTATATATATATATATATATATATATATATATATATATATATATATATATATATATATATATATATATATATATATTTACATTATTCACCTCCCCAGGGTCGAGGGGCCACTACAGTCGAGGAGGCTACTCATTTTTTTGTGTTTTTTAATTTTTGTTGTTATTCGTGGTACAACCCTATCTCAACTCTTTAACTCCGAAACACGAACCTTGACAAGCAAGGCCATTGCGCTGAGAAACTAAGTTGAACGCGGTACTTCCAGGGACGTGGTGGTCGAACTCCGAACCTCTCGCATACAAAGCGAGCGCTCTCACCACTACACCACTACCGCATGTAGAGATATATAGTAGAGATAAGCCGATTTCAAAATTCACACATTGCGATTCTTTCACTATTCTAATTTTTTATAGTGATACAAAAATACACACGCGCATGGATTTGATCAGTTTAGAACCAATTTTAAATAGAATCAGTAATCCCTTAAGTGCATTGAAAATTTTACTGATTCTTACGGAATCCTTCGATTCCGTAAGAATCAATCAAATTGAAATCATCTCTAATATACTTACTCAGAATTAATTATATTATTTATAAATAATGCAATACTTAAACAAACAATTTTCCAGTTGAAACTATTAAGATGTTTGTATTAAAAATACAAACACAATTTTTCCTTTAAAAAAACATTACAGAAACTCATCTTTCTTGTTTTCAAGGGCTCGAGGAGCACGTTTTAATTGTTCACCAATGAAGGAATCCATTACTTTTGCCGAATTCCCATCTGATACTAATGTAGCTAAAATAAAGCTATAGTAGAACAACACTTAATCTAGTAAATAAACCTAATATTCAGTTTAAAATTTTAGTCATTAATAAAAGTCATCAACATCTTTAAACAACAGGCTTTGTATAATATATATATAAATATTTACCAAAAATTGCTTTACAAAGTAGCGTCTTTTTAAAAGCACGTTTCCCATTACTTCCTGTTTTGTTGAACTGGGCCTGTACACTCTTATCAAGAGTCTGATTATTACATTTGCTGACAAGCTGCGAAGGTGTTTCTCCACCTAGTTGTTTCAAACGTTTTATCTAAACCAAAAAAGATCTAAACAACTAATATATTGGTTTGATTTGTGTACATATAATTTATTTGTTATATATATGTTATATATAACATATATATATATATA